>NC_090440.1:1490003529-1490306246 GCF_031143425.1 Pleurodeles waltl | reverse complement strand
AAGAAGTGTTTGATGGCCCTGAGACTTCAAAACAGGAGGCAAGCTCAGTCCAATCCCTCAGAGATTCTTCACAAGCAGGAATATGCCACAAGGTCCAGTCTTTCTCCTCTTTCAGGCAGAAGCAGCAACCCATAAAAGCACAGTCACAGGCAAGTAGGCAGTACTCTTCCTCCAGCTCTTCTCCTTGGCAGAGGTTTCTCTTGATTCCAGAAGCAATCTGAACATGTGGCGTTTTGGGTCCACTACTTACACACCTTACTGCCTTTGAAGTAGGCAAACTTCAAAGGGAAGTCTCTGTTGTTCACCACATCCTGCCTTGCCCAGGCCAGGCCCAAGACTCACAGCAGGGGGTTGGAGACTACATTGTGTGAGGGCAGGCACAGCTCATTTAGGTATAAATTACCACTCTCCCCTCCACTCGAGCTCAGATAGCCCATTGGCATATGCAGGCTACACCCTAGCTCCCTTTGTCTAACTATCTAGAGGGGATTCACAAACAGCCCAACTGTCAGTCTGACCCAGACATGGAATCCACAACCAGGCAGAATCACAGAATGGTTTAAGCAAGAAAATGCCCACTTTCTAAAAGTGGCATTTTCAAACTGACAATTTAAAAAACAGCTTTACCAAAATATGTATTTTAAAATTGTGAGTTCAGAGACACCAAGCTCCATATTTCTATCTGCATCCAAAGGGAATCTGCATTTAAATATGATTGAAAGGCAGCCCCCATGTTAACCTATGGGAGAGATAGGCCTTGCAGCAGTGAAAACCGAATTTGGCAGTATTTCACTGTCAGGGCATGTAAAACACACCAGTACATGTCCCACCTTTAACATACACTGCACCCTGACCATGGGGCTACCTAGGGCCTACCTTAGGGGTGCCTTACATGCAGAAAAAAGGAACACTTGCCAGGACGAATTGGCAGTTTAAAACTGCACACACAGACACTGTTCCATGTTTACAGGGCTACTCATGTGGGTGGTACAATCAGTGTTGCAGGCCCACTAGTAGCATTTGATTTACAGGCCCTGGGCACCTCTAGTGCACTCTACTAGGGACTTACTAGTAAATCAAACATGCCAATCATGGAAAACCCAAACACCAATACACTTTACACAGAGAGCAAATGCACTTTATCATTGGTTAGCAGTGGTAAAGTGCCCAGAGTCCTAAAGACAAAAAAAAAATGTTCAAAAAAAAAGGAGGCAGAAGGCAAAAAGATTGGGGATGACCGTGCAAAAAGAGCCAGGTCAAACACCATTGCACACATGTTTCCAATCCTTTTGGAGCAGATGCTCATGATCATATTGTCATTGTACCAACTTACCAATGTAAAGTCTTAAACATCAACTGTATCATAGGAGCTTACTATGCCATGTAGGCAGGCCTACATTACCTACTCACTGACCTAATCCTCAAATGGGGCATGTTTTATAAAAATGTCCCTTATAACGTGGAGAAAAATGCATGTACCTCTTATTTCGCATGCAGGCATGTGTCTGCCCAAAACAGTACTTGTCTTGTGATGAGGAATGTTGTGACAGCCTTTAGCACAAACCAATACGCCAAACACAGCATCAGACACCAACTGAACAACTTACACCTCCAGAAATTATTATCTGTGTTGAATGTGTGTCAACCGTCATGTTGATGCCATACAACATTGCTGTAAATTTAAAAAGTTAAACAACAAGAATAGCTAGAAACAATAACTCACCACCTTGATGCTGCTGTTGGCCCTTCAACAGCCCATTACGCTCCGTGTAAGTCATAGCAAGCAGGCAGGCCATCAGGGTGTCAGAGTGAGACGCATGCACTTTACTCATTGGGATACCTGGCCGACCTGGACCTGGGCTCACTTTCTTGATCAGCGTCGGAGGTACTCCGATCTCTTCCTGTAATAAAAGCTGCGCTGCTTACGGACATCAAGGTCCACACCTTCTTGGTGGTGGGCTTCCATATGTCCCACTTTTTATGGGCTTTGACCTGTGTGGATGAGAAACATTAACAACAAAATATGTTTTGAGTGATTATGTTTGTCTGTAGTGACGATGCATAATATTGTTGCATCTCACACATGCATACCCAAACAAGTCTCATGTTACAATTTTAAGTGATAGTTTGCTTTCCTTACATCAGACATATTAACCCAGGATGGCTAGAAGAAGGTGCCCTCAAGTCTTCAGACCTTTTCCAGACCTTGCCACCATGGAGGAAAGGGACATAATATAAAAGTTAAAATTAAATAGGCAAATTGTATTGGAATTGTGTCAGTAGCTGGAGCTTGATCTTTTGCCTCACAATAGGAATTCAACAGCAATACACCATTAGTGAAACTCATTCCAGTACTTAATTTTGTTGCCACTGGATCTTTTCAATACACCTTGGCAGTGTCTGGAACCATGTCACATTCAGCTTTCAGTGGAGTGCTACAAGAAGTCCTTGCTTCAATGACAAGACACATCAACAGCTTCATCATGTTTCCAAGAGCTCAGGAGTTGGCCAATGTGAAGGGAGAATTTTATGATTTGGGTGGCCTACCACATGTGGTTGGGGCAATTGATGGCACACATTTTGCCTTGGTGCAACCACACACCAGGGTACAGATCAACCACAATTTGAAGAACGTCCATTTCATCAATATGGAAGTTGTCTTCTTAACGGATTTATACATCTCAAGTCTGTGTGTGTGTGCGCATTCCTGGGTCAACACATTAATCCTTTTTGCTATATATTAGCACTATACCCCTCCAAATGTCACAACTTGGGCGTGAGAGGGCCTGGCATGTTTAAAGGTACAATATGACTTGAGGATTGTTTGCTTTAATCCTAGTTTAGGAATTTACAGTGTCTTGATAAGATTTTAATCTATCAATTTTTTGCTTCCATGTAGGAGACTCAGTGTATCCTAATTGACCATGGTTGTTGACACCACTGAGGAATTCAACAACGCCTGAGGAGATCTGCTTCAATGAGTGCCAGGGAAGAGCATGGAGGCCAGTGGAGCAAGCAGGCGTTTGGGCTCCTGAGGGCCAGATTTCAGTGTCAGTTCAAGACTGGTGGAGCCCTCCACTACTCACCCACTAAGGCGTACCAAATCATAGCTGCCTGCTGCATGCTGCACAACATCACCCTGTGAAGGAACATCCCAACCATAGTCAAGAATGGAGACCATGAAGAGCTGCTGGGTGAGTATGTCGAAAAGCCTGATTAAGATGACAGTGGTGAAGAGGCAGGAATTGACCTACGTCAAGATGTCTTTGACCACTGCTTCACCTGAGTGTAAGTGTACCCCTATATATTGTAACATCCAATGTCAAAACAACTTGTGAAATACTGAACATATCTGTCTGTGATGGTAACACAGTGGAAATGATCAGTTCAGGAAAGTCCAGGGCCAAGATGCTTATTAATCAAAGTTTCAATACATTGACTGTTGTGTTTATTAACATACAATTTCTTTACCTGTGCAAAGTATATGAGTCCTCCTATCTTATTATTTGAGTAAAATTATATATGTGAAAACATTAATATTCTCTTGTTACTCTGTGTCAGGGTCCTTCACAATGCCATCTTCATTTGGACATTTCAAAATTGTGACCTTTGCAGTGATATGTTGCTTTTGGAAAGTACAAAGGGAACATGGGTTGATCCTGGGACAGGCACCCACTTGGGATGGACAGATCTTATACACATACAACTTGCACTATGATTGAATGGAAGTTCTTGAGATTGTATCAGACATGTTTTCTGTTGGATGTTGCCACCAGGGCAACGTGTGCTGCTTAACTTGCTCCAACCACATGTATATCTAAAGTCATAGCATAGTGATCTCCCTTCATATTGGCTTTATCTTTTTTTGGTGTTTAGTATATGAGGCTGATGTGCCTCATCATAGTTACAAGAAATGTTTTGTAGCACACTGCTTACAGGTGGTTGTGACATTGCCCCAGATACTGACACAGTGTAATTAAATGGTCCTGTGGCCTAAATGTTTGTAACTTCCATGATGTAGACTATTTGTGTTCTTGATGTAGGATTCCTATTGTGTGTGCAGGATGATTGGCAACAGCTGATGCCATGTATTAATGACAGTTTGCTTATTTAATTTGAATTTTTGAACATTTCCATTTCTTCCATGGTGGTTGTGGCTTGCCAAACTCTAAATAGCACAGGCTATTTAGGTTATGCATGGTTTGTGAAAATCAGCTCTGATTTTGTCAAAGATTTGTTACCTACAAATGTATAACACCATTACATTCTGATTTTGATTTGTTGTTTGAATTAAATGGGTAACACATTGCCTATTTGTCATATCTAATTTTTCTTTGGACTTAATTGTTCAATTGATTTAACTAAGTGATGATGGAAGGAAGACATGATAAAGGAGTATGACCTGGGAGCGTGGAGTGGAGAAGCACACATGAGAGCTGCCTGCTGGGTGTCCCTGTGAGGTGCGCAGGATGCTCCTTTCATATCTAGAGGATCAGTTATCTCCCCATTGTGCAGCGCATTAGGAGGAGCAGGTATGTGCGCTTGAAGCCTATGCGCTGTCAGCACTGTTCATCTTCAGGATAATGGGCCTAAGGGAGGCCCAAAGCTGTACCTGTCAGCCTTTTAGCCGGGTTTGACTGAGTAATGGCATACCTAGAGGTTGTGAGCAGTTGTAACCTGGGTGCTTTGAGCCTTTGATAGGACTCTGACCAAGTGCTGCTCAAACTACAGTGGCCTTAAAAGTACATGCAGCCCACCAGCACAGTGAGGTGAAGAGGCCTACTGCATGTACACATGGACTGATTTGATGCTTGGAGGTATGTGGGAACCTAGTCACTTTGACTAGTGTGTACCCCACCTTTGTACACATCCCTTCAGGCCTTCCTGTGTCCCCCATGGGACACAGGGCTGTTATCACCAGTTATTTTAACCCCTTCGCTGCCAGGCCTTTTCCCCCTCCTGTGCCGAGCATTTTTTTGGCTATTTGGGGCAGTTTGTGCTTAGGCCCTCATAACTTTTTGTCCACATACACTAGCCAAGCCAAATTTGCGTCCTTTTTTTCCAACATCCTAGGGATTCTAGAGGTACCCGGACTTTGTGGGTTCCCCTAAAGGAGGCAAAGAAATTAGCCAAAATACAGTGACAATTTTGTTTTTTTCAAACAAATGGGAAAAAGTGGCTGCAGAAGAAGGCTTGTGGTTTTTCCCCTGAAAATGGCATCAACAAAAGGTTTGCAGTGCTAAACTCAGCAGCTCCCCAGCTTTCAGGAACAGGCAGAATCATAAAACCCAATTTTTCAACACAATTTTGGCATTTTACTTGGACATACCCCATTTTTGCAATTTTTTGTGCTTTCAGCCTCCTTCCAGTCAGTGACAGACATGGGCATGAAACCAATGCTGGATCCAAGAAACCTAAACATTTCTGAAAAGTAGACAAAATCCTGAATTCAGCAAGGGGTCATTTGTGTAGATCCTACAAGGGTTTCCTACAGAAAATAACAACTGAAAAATAATTTTTTTAAATTGAGGTGAAAAAAACATCAATTTTTCTCTACGTTTTACTCTGTAACTTTTCCCTGCAATGTCAGATTATCAAAAGTAATATACCGTTACGTCTGCTGGACTCCTCTGGTTGCGGGGATATATAGGGCTTGTAGGTTCATCAAGAACCCTAGGTACCAAGAGCCAATAAATGAGCTGCACCCTGCAGTGTGTTTTCAATCTATACCGGGTATACAGCAATTCATTTGCTGAAATATAAAGAGTAAAAAATAGCTATCAAGAAAACCTTTGTATTTCCAAAAAGGGCACAAGATAAGGTGTTGAGGAGCAGTGGTTATTTGCACATCTCTGAATTCCGGGGTGACCATACTAGCATGTGAATTACAGGGCATTTCTCAAATAGATGTATTTTTTACACACTCTCCTATAATTGGAAGGAAAAAATGTAGAGAAAGACAAAGGGCAATAACACTTGTTTTGCTAGTCTATGTTCCCCCAAGTCTCCCGATAAAAATGATACCTCACTTGTGTGGGTAGGCCTAGCGCCCGCGACAGGAAATGCCCCAAAGCACAACGTGGACACATCCAATTTTTTGAAAGAAAACAGAGGTGTTTTTTGCAAAGTGCCTACCTGTAGATTTTGGCATCTAGATCAGCCGGCACCTAGGGAAACCTACCAAACCTGTGCATTTCTGAAAACTAGAGACCTAGGGGAATCCAAGATGGGGTGACTTGTGGGGCTCTGACCAGGTTCTGTTACCCAGAATCCTTTGCAAACCTCAAAATTTGGCTAAAAAAACACATGTTCCTCACATTTCTGTGGCAGAAAGTTCTGGAATCTGAGAGGAGCCACAAATTTCCTTCCACCCAGCGTTCCCCCAAGTCTCCCAATAAAAATGATTCCTCACTTGTATGGGTAGGCCTAGCGCCCGCGACAGAAAATGCCCCAAAGCGCAACGTGGACACATCCAATTTTTGGAAAGAAAAAAGAGGTGTTTTTTGCAAAGTGCCTACCTGTAGATTTTGGCCTCTAGCTCAGCCGGCACCTAGGGAAACCTACCAAACCTGTGCATTTTTTAAAACTAGAGACCTAGGGGAATCCAAGATGGGGTGACTTGTGGGGCTCTGGCCAGGTTCTGTTACCCAGAATCCTTTGCAAACCTCAAAATTTGGCTAAAAAAACACATGTTCCTCAAATTTCTGTGGCAGAAAGTTCTGGAATCTGAGAGGAGCCACAAATTTCCTTCCACCCAGCGTTCCCCCAAGTCTCCCGATAAAAATGATACCTCACTTGTGTGCGTAGGCCTAGCGCCCGCGACAGGAAAAGCCCCAAAGCGCAACGTGGACACATCCAAATTTTTGAAAGAAAACAGAGGTGTTTTTTGCAAAGTGCCTACCTGTAGATTTTGGCCTCTAGCTCAGCCGGCACCTAGGGAAACCTACCAAACCTGTGCATTTCTGAAAACTAGAGACCTAGGGGAATCCAAGATGGGGTGACTTGTGGGGCTCTGACCAGGTTCTGTTACCCAGAATCCTTTGCAAACCTCAAAATGTGGCAAAAAAAACACATGTTCTTCAAATTTCTGTGGCAGAAAGTTCTGGAATCTGAGAGGAGCCACAAATTTCCTTCCACCCAGCGTTCCCCCAAGTCTCCCGATAAAAATGATACCTCACTTGTGTGGGTAGGCCTAGCGCCTGCTACAGGAAATGCCCCAAAGCGCAACATGGACACATCCAATTTTTTGAAAGAAAACAGAGGTGTTTTTTGCAAAGTGCCTACCTGTAGATTTTGGCCTCTAGCTCAGCCGGCACCTAGGGAAACCTACCAAACCTGTGCATTTCTGAAAACTAGAGACCTAGGGGAATCCAAGATGGGGTGATTTGTGGGGCTCTGACCAGGTTCTGTTTACCCAGAATCCTTTGCAAACCTCAAAATTTGGCTAAAAAAACACATGTTCCTCACATTTCTGTGGCAGAAAGTTCTGGAATCTGAGAGGAGCCACAAATTTCCTTCCACCCAGCATTCCCCCATGTCTCCCGATACAAATTATACCTCACTTGTGTGGGTAGGCCTAGTGCCCGCGACAGGAAATGCCCCAAATCGCAACGTGGACACATCCAATTTTTTTAAAGAAAACAGAGGTGTTTTTTGCAAAGTGCCTACCTGTAGATTTTGGCCTCTAGCTCAGCCGGCACCTTGGGAAACCTACCAAACCTGTGCATTTCTGAAAACTACAGACCTAGGGGAATCCAAGATGGGGTGACTTGTGGGGCTCTGACCAGGTTCTGTTACCCAGAATCCTTTGCAAACCTCAAAATTTGGCTAAAAAACACATGTTCCTCATATTTCTGTGGCAGAAAGTTCTGGAATCTGAGAGGAGCCACAAATTTCCTTCCACCCAGCGTTCCCCCAAGTCTCCCGATAAAAATGATACCTCACTTGTGTGGGTAGGACTAGCGCCCACGAAAGGAAATGGCCCAAAACACAACGTGGACACATCACATTTTTTCATAGAAAATAGTGCCTACCTGTGGATTTTGGCCTGTAGCTCAGCCGGCACCTGGGGAAACCTAGCAAACCAGCGCATTTTTGAAAACTAGAAACCCAGGGGAATCCAAGATGGGGTGACTTGCGGGGCACTGACCAGGTTATGTTACCCAGAATCCTTTGCAAACATAAAAATTTGGCCCAAAAAAACCTTTTTCCTCTCATTTCGGTGACAGAAAGTTCTGGAATCTGAGAGGAGCCACAAATTTCCTTCCACCCAGCGTTGCCCCAAGTCTCCCAATAAAAATGATTCCTCACTTGTGTGGGTAGGCCTAGCGCCCGCGACAGGAAATGCCCCAAAGCGCAACGTGGACACATCCAATTTTTGGAAAGAAAAAAGAGGTGTTTTTTGCAAAGTGCCTACCTGTAGATTTTGGCCTCTAGCTCAGCCGGCACCTAGGGAAACCTACCAAACCTGTGCATTTTTTAAAACTAGAGACCTAGGGGAATCCAAGATGGGGTGACTTGTGGGGCTCTGACCAGTTTCTGTTACCCAGAATCCTTTGCAAACCTCAAAATTTGGCTAAAAAAACACATGTTCCTCAAATTTCTGTGGCAGAAAGTTCTGGAATCTGAGAGGAGCCACAAATTTCCTTCCACCCAGCGTTCCCCCAAGTCTCCCGATAAAAATGATACCTCACTTGTGTGCTTAGGCCTAGCGCCCGCGACAGGAAAAGCCCCAAAGCGCAACGTGGACACATCCAAATTTTTGAAAGAAAACAGAGGTGTTTTTTGCAAAGTGCCTACCTGTAGATTTTGGCCTCTAGCCCAGCCGGCACCTAGGGAAACCTACCAAACCTGTGCATTTCTGAAAACTAGAGACCTAGGGGAATCCAAGATGGGGTGACTTGTGGGGCTCTGACCAGGTTCTGTTACCCAGAATCCTTTGCAAACCTCAAAATTTGGCAAACAAAACACATGTTCTTCAAATTTCTGTGGCAGAAAGTTCTGGAATCTGAGAGGAGCCACAAATTTCCTTCCACCCAGCGTTCCCCCAAGTCTCCCGATAAAAATGATACCTCACTTGTGTGGGTAGGCCTAGCGCCCGCTACAGGAAATGCCCCAAAGCGCAACATGGACACATCCAATTTTTTGAAAGAAAACAGAGGTGTTTTTTGCAAAGTGCCTACCTGTAGATTTTGGCCTCTAGCTCAGCCGGCACCTAGGGAAACCTACCAAACCTGTGCATTTCTGAAAACTAGAGACCTATGGGAATCCAAGATGGGGTGATTTGTGGGGCTCTGACCAGGTTCTGTTTACCCAGAATCCTTTGCAAACCTCAAAATTTGGCTAAAAAAACACATGTTCCTCACATTTCTGTGGCAGAAAGTTCTGGAATCTGAGAGGAGCCACAAATTTCCTTCCACCCAGCGTTCCCCCATGTCTCCCGATACAAATTATACCTCACTTGTGTGGGTAGGCCTAGTGCCCGCGACAGGAAATGCCCCAAATCGCAACGTGGACACATCCAATTTTTTTAAAGAAAACAGAGGTGTTTTTTGCAAAGTGCCTACCTGTAGATTTTGGCCTCTAGCTCAGCCGGCACCTTGGGAAACCTACCAAACCTGTGCATTTCTGAAAACTAGAGACCTAGGGGAATCCAAGATGGGGTGACTTGTGGGGCTCTGACCAGGTTCTGTTACCCAGAATCCTTTGCAAACCTCAAAATTTGGCTAAAAAACACATGTTCCTCATATTTCTGTGGCAGAAAGTTCTGAAATCTAAGAGGAGCCACAAATTCCCTTCCACCCAGCGTTCCCCCAAGTCTCCCGATAAAAATGATACCTCACTTGTGTGGGTAGGACTAGCGCCCACGAAAGGAAATGGCCCAAAACACAACGTGGACACATCACATTTTTTCATAGAAAATAGTGCCTACCTGTGGATTTTGGCCTGTAGCTCAGCCGGCACCTGGGGAAACCTAGCAAACCAGCGCATTTTTGAAAACTAGAAACCCAGGGGAATCCAAGATGGGGTGACTTGCGGGGCACTGACCAGGTTATGTTACCCAGAATCCTTTGCAAACATAAAAATTTGGCCCAAAAAACCCTTTTTCCTCTCATTTCGGTGACAGAAAGTTCTGGAATCTGAGAGGAGCCACAAATTTCCTTCCACCCAGCGTTCCCCTAAGTCTCTCGATAAAAATGGTACCTCACTTCTGTGGGTAGGCCTAGCGCCCACGAAAGGAAATGGCCCAAACCACAACGTGGGCACAACATATTTTTTCACAGAAAACAGAGGTGTTTTTTGCAAAGTGCCTACCTGTGGATTTTGGCCTCTAGCTCAGCCTGCCCCAGGGGGGGGGCAGAAATGCCCTAAAATAAATTTGACCCCCCACCCCCCTCCAAACCCCCCTGCCCGGGAGCGACCCTTGCCTACGGGGTCGCTCCCCCTGCGTGACATTGGTGCCAAATTGACCTAAAATCCGCCAATCTGCCCCCAAGGGGGGCAGAAATGGTCTAAATACAATTTGCCCCCAGGGCAGCGACCCATGCCTGATGGGTCGCTACCCATCTCTAAAAAAAAATAAAAAAATTTGCCCTGATGCCTAGAGGTTTCTGCCCCCTCTGGGGCCAGATCGGCCTAATAATAGGCCGATCTGCCCCAGGGGGGGCAGAAATGGCCTAAAATAAATTTGCCCCCCCGGGAGGGACCCTTGCCTACGGGGTCGCTCCCCCTGCGTGACATTGGCACCAAAAAACAAATCTCCGGTGCCTAGTGGTTTCTGCCCCCTTGGGGGCAGATTGAAGTAAAATCCACCAATCTGCCCCCAAAGGGGGCAGAAATGATATAAATACAATTTGCCCCCCAGGGGAGCGACCCTTGCCTGATAGGTCGCTCCCCATCTCTAAAAAACCAACCAAACAAAAAAAAAAAACACAAAAAAACAATTTGCCCTGGCGCCTAGAGGTTTCTGCCCCCAGGGGGGGCAGAAATGGCCTAAAATAAATTTGCCCCCCTACCCGCGCCCCCCCCCGAAGCGACCCTTGCCTACGGGGTCGCTCCCCCTGCGTGACATTGGCACCAAAAAACAAATCCCCGGTGCCTAGTGGTTTCTGCCCCCTTGGGGGCAGATTGACCTAAAATCGGCCAATCTGCCCCCAAGGGGGACAGAAATGGTCTAAATACAATTTGCCCTGGTGCCTAGAGGTTTCTGCCCCCCGAGGGCAGATCGGCCTAATAATAGGCCGATCTGCTCCCGGGGGGGCAGAAATGGCCTAAAATAAATTTGCTCCCCCAACCCCGGGGAGCGACCCTTGCCTACAAGGTCGCTCCCCTTGCGTGACAGCGCAAAAAAAAGATCCCTGGTGCCTAGTGTTTCTGCCCTCCTTGGGGGCAGATTGACCGAAAATCGGCCGATCTGCCCCCAAAGCGGGCAGAAATGGCCTAAATACAATTTGCCCCTCCAGGGGAGCGACCCTTGTCCAAGGGGTCGCTCCCCATCTGTAAAACAAAAAAAAAAATCCCTGGTGCCTAGTGGTTTCTGCCCCCCTTGGGGGCAGATCGGCCTAATCAAAATAGGCTGATTTACCCCCCTGGGGGGGCAGAAATGGCCTAAAATAATTCTCCCCCCCCCCAGGGAGCGACCCTTGCCTAAGGGGTCGCACCCCTTGCGTGAAATTCACGCAAAAAAAACAAAGTCCCTGGTGTCTAATGGTTTCTGCCCCCAAGGGGGGCAGATTGGCCTCAACAAAATAGGCCAATCTGGGGTCGCTCCCCACCTAAAAAAAAAAAGAAAACCTAAGAAAAATAAAAAAATAAATCCCTGGTGCCTAGAGGTTTCTTCCCGCAGGGGGGGCAGAAAAGGCCTTCCCCCAAAAATGCCCCCCCTGGGAGCGACCCTTGCCCAAGGGGTCGCTCCCCTTGCGTGAAATTCACACAAAAAAAAAAACTCCCTGGTGTCTAATGGTTTCTGCCCCCAAGGGGGGCAGATTGGCCTCATCAAAATAGCCCAAGGGGTCGCTCCCTTTTTTCAGTTTCAGTAAAAAAATTAAAAAATCCCTGGTGTCTAGTGGGGTTTCAAAAGCCGGATTGCAAGCAATCCGGCTTTTGAAACCCTGGGAGAGACTTCAAAGGGAAGGAAATACATTTCCTTCCCTTTGAAGCCCCTCCGGGCCTCCCCCATGGGATTGAAAGAGAAATGCTTTGCAGAGCTTCCAGCGCGATGGGGGAGACCCTGTGACTAATCAGCGCGCGATCGCGCGCTAACGTCACAGGGGGCTTGGGGGGGTCGGGGGTGGAAGGAGAAGGGCTTCCCCTTCCATCCCTGACTTGAGGGGTTGGGGGGAACCCCACAGAGGGAGCGCTAGCGCTCCCTCTGGGCTCTATGCACAGGACGTAATGGTTACGTCCTGGGCACAGCAGCACTGTGCCTCAGGACGTAACCATTACGTCCTGGGCACAGAACGGGTTAAGTGTGAAAAAGAACACTGACCAGGTGTTGACCCAATGCAGGAGGCCTTGAACCATCCACAACGCAGCTGCATTGCATGGCAGGTGGGACTGTTGCATGGGTACAGAGACTAGGTCTGAGCTGAGAGGTATAGGGGGACCCTGCAGAGTTGTACAAACCGAGCAGCTAATTAGTGGAGCACACTGGACTGTATGTTTTCCAGCAGAGACTAGTAGTGCTCCTGCCCCATCAGTGATTGCAGTAATAACCCAGATGACATCCCAGACAGGATGGATAGGTCAATTTGGTACCCACGTGTGCACTACTGACATCGGTGCATCGGTTGGGACTCCATAATTTGTGCCAGTGAGGACATGGATCGCCCCAAGACTTAGAAGACTGGAAAGAACACTGGAGAAACATACAGAGATGTTTGATCACATTCTGCAGGCTTTCCACGAGACCAAGAGTTCACTGGAGGCACAGTTGGGAACTATTCAAGTGGAGACCAGAATGTTGAGGGCTGACCGTGCCAAACTTGCTGAAAGAGTTAACTAAAGAGAGTCCTCTCTCACATCACTGAGGCTGTTGCTGCTTTCCATGCAAGAACAGATGAAGCCTTTCCAGGACGAAGTGCAGACACTGCAGGCAATGGCAGAGGATGCAGAAGGGCATACCCACTGCAATAACATAAATTTCTTGGGCTTCCCATAGGGCTCTGAAGGCATGAACACTGAACTCTTCTTGGAGGACTGGCTAATGTGCACAGCCCTTGCCAACAGGGTCCCAAATGTTTTTTTTATCGAAAGTGTCCATAGCATTCCAGCTGATCCCCCCTGCAGGAAGCATCGCTGCTTCAAAAAATTGCACACCTACTCAATTTCCTGGAGAGAGACTTTTTTTGCTGATATTCCTTGCCAAGAGCCCATTGGGCTTATCATATGCATTGCTGCTCTCCGCTCCCCTGTGATGCTGGCATGACCCTTTTTTTTACATCCTCCTACGAGGCCTGGACAATGCTGTGATCCAGTGAGATCAAAGAACAACCAGTGCCACAAGTAGATGACCTACAAAGCAGGTTAAACGGCAGACACAAACACTGTTGCTGCCCGCCCAACCCAAAATACCTCTCAACTGAAGAGCATGTTGCCCTGAATCAAGCACAGGTTGTGGTGGAGGCCTCAACACTTAGCCCCAATAGGTTTCAGGTTCTGGTACTGGATACTGACCTCGACTCAGAGCATGAAGTCCCCAATCAGAGGCTTCTGAGCGGGCTCACTGTTCATACCAAGGGTTTCCCTCACAGGGCAATGCTGGCCATCTGAGGTACTGCAGCTTGTCAGAAACTTTCAGCCTTAGACAGACCAGCTGTGACCTACCGTCCAGGTCACTCATGACCATTGTTGCTGTGCTGCGGCACTAGATGCTCACACTGGTACTGCTAATTGCCTTGCTGGGCCTGATGGGGGTTAAAATATAAATTGTTAAATTGTGCCTTATTCAAAGTAGGCCCTGGCCAGCGCCCACCAGTGACTTCCACAAGGACATGTTTTTGTAGCAGACAAGTATTATTTTCCAGTTACAGTGTTTGATAAGTTATGGCATGATGCTGGTGAGCATTCAAGCCTGAGGATGGATAGTTGTTTTTCAGTTTCTTTTATTGATTGTTCTTACCTGGCTGTGAGCAACCTAAGTTGGTGTGGATGGGAAGTATGGGGTGAGGGAGGACATATCAGAAGATAGTGACCACAGGGTGCTGTGTACATGTCCATGGCTAACACCTTTGTTGCTTTAACTTGGAATATGCTGCCATCCCTGCCAGATTACACAGAATTTATGGTTACCTCAGGTGCCAGCACATCCACCTTGCCATGCGTCCAGGAGACACATCTCGCAAAGGGATAACTGGACAAGGTTTACAAGTGCTGGAGAAGGAAGACTTTCAGGAACTGCTACTCTGCATATGCATGAGGGTATTGATTTGAGTGGCACCAGGGATGCCCTTTGTGAAGACCAGGCTTCTTGCTGATGGGGAAGGCCAGTATGAGGCCTTGGAAGGGACATTGGAAGGCTAGTATGTGGCCTTGGAAGGGATGATGGTGTCCCAGTAGGTGCCTAATATTCTACAGGACAAATATTTAAACATACTGTAACCATCCCTGCTGCTTGATCCAAGTGCCTCGTGAATGCATTCATTACGCAGATCTAGACCACTCTCTACCTCCTCTTCCAGGCACACAGTGAACTCAAGAGATGAGACACTTCCAGTGCTGGTCCAGGGTTTCCCACCTGCATGATGTTTGGAGTTTGGGGTATGCCGGGGAAACGGAATATTCATTATATTCCGGGTCACAAAGTGAATACCTGTCTAGATTATTTTTTCTGTAACACTGATTGTTGGCCCCTGATATGCAGCTCTGAATACTTAGGCAGAACAGTGTCTGATCATAGCCCTTTGATGCTCACACTGCAATCGGTGAGACCCGGTCCTCCATCCCCATGTGGAGACTTAGGTCCAATGCACTGCAAGATGCACCATAAAGGGACGACATTGCCATGCATCTCCAGCATCACTTTGAGGAGAATGATGGGGCAAGTGACTCCAAAGGACTAGAATGTGCAATGAAAGTGGTCCTGAGGGGGCATTGTATAGGCATGAACTGGGGCATTAAGATATCCCTTACTCTGACCGTTCTTAACCTAGTGGCACATATACGGTCGTTGGAGGTCGAGTCCTGTGTCACAAATATAATGAGGTGGTAAGGCGGCTCTGTGACCTGAGCCATAGTGTCTACCTTGCTCACCAACATGCAGACGGTGATAAGCCAGGATGTTCGCTGGCATGGTTGGTGCACTGGGAGATCCCTAAGACACTAATAGGTGCTATATGCTATGCGTTCAACTCTCAGGCAGATATCAATGCCGTGTTTGCTCGCTATTATGAGCAGTTGTATTCTCCTACCCCAAAAACCCCTCCTGATCATGTGTGGGACTACTTGCAAGGGTGGCCCTTCCCCACCTACAACAGCTTGAGTCAGAGCAACCCCTCCAAATGGAGGAGACCTAAACAGCGAAACAGCAGATGGTCTGTGGTAAAAACCTGCAGCATGGATGGCTTTCCCCTGGAGTTTTACGTGACACCAGGCCCTAGCACCCAAATTGCTGACCATGTACCAAAAGGCACATGACTGAGGCATAATCCCAGAGTCGCTCCAAGAAGCCCTCATTGTAGCACTACCAAAGCTGAGGTAGGCTCTTATCGCCCGTTATAAGTGCTCATCATTGATTACAAAATATTAAGCAAGGTCCTCTTGAATAGGTTATTACCAGTGCTAGAAATGTTGATTCACCCTGGCCAGCGTGGGTTGATTCTGCAGAGGGTAACGTGTGTTATAGCACTATGTCATATTATGGGAGCGGTAACTGACAGGGCTGACCTTCCAGTAGTGGTCTTGCTGGATTTTGAGAAAACTATTGTTATGCTGGTTGGTCAGACGTGCTTAGGGTGTTGGAGGTCATAGGGGTGGTCCCTGATTTTCTCAGTTGGATCAGGTCTCTATACAAAGAACTGCAAGCCAGGGTATGCATTGGATATTATATCTTGCATTCTTTTGCCATAGTCAGGGGCACCCATCAGGGTTGCTCTCTTTCACCTGTTCTTTTTTTCTAGCTATGGAGACCCTGGCAGCTCCATTGCAAATGGAGGGCCTAGCCTGGGATATCTGGGTGGGAACAGACCGGCATGCTATGTCCCTGTACATGGACAATGTGATAGTATAATTAAGAGATCATGCTAACTCGTTGATGGCTCTTTGTGCATTGCTGTATTGGTCCACTGACCTGCCTGACATTAGGTTAAACTAGGGTAAATCCTGCATTTTCCCCCTATACCGGGTGGATCAGGGGTGTAGGGACAGGATAAACGAGAGCATCTCCCCTGGAATTTTTAGACCTTTTTAATCTTCGTGTGAATACTTATCACACTGACGAAAATCTCCTTCATGGGACCCATGGCTGGGCCAAGACCTCGTCTAGCAGTCCATGCATTTTTGGACGTGAGTGTCTCTCTCGTCTATGGGCCCACCAACAATTGCAAAGATGCTGGTCCTCCTAAGACTCCTCTATTTTTTGCGGCCCTCCTGGTACTATTGACTAGGTTATATTTCAAAACTCTTAAAAGGATGAAGTCTGATCTTGTGTGGGCACCACTTGAAAGCTAGTCTTGATTCACATGCTTCAGCACCACATGTGTGGCCTCGGAATGCCAGACCTAGAGTTGTACTTTGCAGCTGCGCAATCACAGAGGCCCATGGGCTGGATAATGGGGGATGGGATGGGTGAAATTAAACTGGTGAAGTCTTACACTAGAACCTTGAATGTCTTGGACTGGCTGCTCACGCCAGGGGGACCAACTTGTGGCATGACAGACTAGCACGTGTAGCCAAGCAGATTTCAAATAGATACATGTGACCCTGATAAGTGGGGGTCCCAATGCACCACAGCTCCAATTGTGGAGTATACTGACCACCAGGGCTCTAGTTGGAGCTCATGACCCAGCCCCTTGACAAGAAGAAGAGATAAAGCAGGTTGGTGACCTCTATGGAGATAGAGTCCTGCTTTAAGTTTAGGGCTTGTGAAAACTTTACAATCTTGTCCACAGTCTCTTTCTAGTGCATACTGCACTTGTGCTGGCAATTGGTAATACCTGGACAGCAGGAAGGGGTGAACCAACAGTACATCTGGGCCTACAATGACTCTTGACAGTTGGGCTGGGCCGCAGGGCGGTTTCTGTATTATATGTGGCACTGAAGACAAGAAATCTGACATATGCCCTGCAGAGAAAACCCAAATGGGATGACTTCCTGGGAATGGAACTGACTCCTAGACAGTCAGGTATGGCTTCAGAGCAGGTGAAACATGTTTTACGTAATTCACAGCTGAAGTTTACGCAATTAAATTATGTACATCAAACATACCTCACACCATAATGCCTACATGCGATGTTCCCGAAGACTTCCTCAGCTTGTCAGCTCTGCGGAAATGCCAATAGCACCTCTACATAAATAGATTCGGAATGCCCACTGCTGTCACATGCCTGGGCACAAGTGTTTGACCACATTTCAACAGTGATAGGTGTACATCTGCCACCTGACCCACTTCTGTGCCTCCTTGTGATCACTAAGCATACTCAGCGCAATAAATACTACCTCAGAGTGGCAGAACTTGCAATAGTTCTCTTCAAGCACTTGATCTCCATGGTTTGGAAAACCTCGCACCCCCCTGCAATTGACTGCTGACTCTGAGTTACACATAGGTTATCTCTGCTACAGGCAGACTTAATGACACATGATCAGTGACTGCGAGGGGGCGAAGCTGTGGCTATGCTTTGGGAAACTTATGTCCTCAAATTTCACAATAACATGTACCCACCCCACACACTAACGCCTGGGCTTTGTTACTATGTGCTGAACATAGGCAAAACAAGTGACATATCTATCACCTATGCGCATGTGTATACTACATGCCAGGCAAACCGTTGTGTCTCGGAAGGATCAGAGCATGGCTGTTCCCCACAGTTCCTGCCCCCTATGCACAATTAAATATTGACCCTGCCACTTTGCAACTTATATAAGCTGTGCAACACCCTATTCTCTCTCTCTCACTGTGTGACTGTAGCTCCAATCAGGGGTTTGATAGTGTTCCTTGGTTAGTTATAAGAATTTGTCATCTATGTTGGCTACTCCTCTGACTGGCAGTGTACAAAAACTCCAGATTTATAATTTCCTATCCCCTTCTCATGTTCTTTTATCTTGTATTGATTCTGTATGACATGTTTCATGCTGTTATTGAAATAGGGGTGAAGGGTTTATTATATTTACTCTCTCTCTGGTAGTACTTCTTCATTTCTACAGGAATCTAAATGATAGCCTTGTTTTAAATGCCAATAATGAAATGTAAACAAAAGAAATATGTCTCAGCCACAAATGAGGCAACCTAAAATTGTAAATTCAGATTAATAGAATGATTACGCCTTTGTGTGTTTTTCATTATTTTACACATGCAAGCTGATTTACACATATACAAAGTCAAGTAATGATGTTGAAGAGAGGTCCTGAAATGCAAAATGTTATTTATGAAGTCTACATTACTAGTACCAGAAGTTCAACCCAACGAAGTAGGGGGGAGATTTGAATACTAAACCATTCCAAGGCCTAGGAGGCTTAAAAATAATAGACAAACAGTAGTACAACATGGGGGCAATAATGGCATTGGTCATTATATGGACACTGCAAAATAACTTGTGTTTCAATACTACTTCTATTTAGCACATAACATGATAGCAAATCTTGGATTACACAGACTATGAATTATGTAAGCATTTGGATCAATTCAATGTAGTAAAAAGAAGGAGTGAACATGATTGATCAACACAACTGACATTTCCAAACATGGCATGACATGGTGACTGGCAAATACACAACTTTTTGACATGTGTGCATATATTATAGAAGTAAAGAAAGGTAGAACAACTTGCACTATTGTGTTGCAGATACAAAAACAGGGCATCATGGCAATTGTAGATATCTGTTAACGCCGTTGACAACACTTTTTAAAAAGTGAGTTACACATACCTATTTCAATGACTATAGTAGAGATGAATACACATTTACAATATGTTCACACATATGGGTGTAATGTGAATAGGTGGAAATACTTTCAAGCACTATACCTTCATTTACAAATTGATGGAGTTTTGAATATGTTTTTTGGAGTACATACTTTGAGAGGAAACAAGGGACTAAGCAAATGTAAAGAATGATCCATGGGAAACAACACACAATCTGACAAAACATGTTGCTCATTGTTAATAAGTAAGATACAACCATGATGTTAGTAATTGGGATGAAACAATAATTTTTGTGCACTCAAGATTAGATTTTTATGTTTAGATAAGAGTGTTGAAACATTCTAAACATCTAAAGTAAGGGCAAGAACTCCATTCAAGATTGTTAAAGGCATTGCTGAGTGCAACTTACCGGTCTCCACTCCACCATAGATTCCAGTCAAGCCTTCAGGTTGTAGGATCAGCAAGACCTTCTCCTCCTACAGAGAAAGTTTCAAATGGGGGCTGGGAGAACCACCACCATTCCTCTGGGCCTCCAGGTGATGGTTGGAGGCCAGGGACTGCACTCTCCCCTGCAGGTCATTCCATCATTTCCTAATTTCCTCCTGCGTGCACAGATTGTAACTGCAGTATTCACTCTGTTTACTATTCTAGTCCACATTTCCCTTTTCTGGGATAGGGTTGTATTTTATGCTTGTGCTCCAAACAATTTTGGCTCTACTCTAACAACTTCATCTACAATGACAGACAATTCACCCTCTCTGTGAAGAGTAGATTCCCCCTCCCTGCCATAGTGAATAAGTGAAAAAATCAAGTGGCTCAAATGTTAAAGAAAAAACATTGTAAAAAAAAACAGAAGGTGATAAAAGCAGAAGAAAACTGGCTCTCGAGTGGCAATTTCTTCACCAAAATGCTCCTTTGTGGTGTAATAGCAAAGGATCATGGTCTGTAATGGGGTGTGTTTTACAGTGTGTTTTGCAGGTGTTCACAGCTGTCCAATATACATCAGGTATGGGCTGCTAGTATCCAACCAATGGCCACTGCAATAGTACAATACTGAACGAGTTCTGCTATGGACTACTGCCGTCATGAGACCACCGCTGATACACCATCAGCACGACTGCATTATCTAAATATGGTTAGCAGGATGCAGCCATAAGGATGGCGATAGAGTGCTCATCTTCAGCACCGGAGCCCGCTTTGTTGGCTCTGGGATACAGTTGGTGCAATGAAGTACATTCTGTTGACACTGACGGCGGTCTGCCCTCAACTTGACGGAGTAAATGAGACCACTGCGGCAGATTGGCAGTAATACCATTAAGATCTAAATCAGGCCCTTGGTTTCTAGACATGCTGAGAGGAAAAGGTGAGTAGAATCCCAGCCTGCCTCATCAATCAGGATGAGAGAGGCAAACCCATCAGGCAACTTTTAAATAGAACAGGACATTGAAGATACATGCAACTTGGCAATAATGAGCCTTTTTTTCACTACCATCCTGCTCTGTTCCCAAAGACATAGTTGCTCCTATCAAGTGGCATAACAAGCTACTAGACTGATATGCAATCACATAGACTCACACCTAAGCAGATAGAATAGAAAATTGTTTAGGTCACATTGCAAGAGATATGATCAGTAAGAACCCCAGGTCTGATGGCTTATTAGACAGGTTTTTAAAGTCCTACACAGCAAAATTAGTCCTGCAGCTATTTGCCCTATGAAATAATGCTCTTGAGGCAGGGCAATTGCCAAGTAAAATGTCTGAAGTACTCCTTCTCCTCCTCCCCAAAATAAGTGCAATAGCCCATGATGCAGACATCAACAGACTGTTATCAGTGTTTAACATTAACTGTAAAAAAAAAAAAAAAACCTCACTAACATCATAGATGTCTTTGTGCTAGGTTAGGTGAGCTATTGAGCCTGATTCACTCATAACAGCATGGTTTCATTTTAGGCCACAGCATATCCTCCAACATCAGGTATCTGATAAATCTAATATGCACTTATGAAATTCTCTGGTTCTTGTCTGAAGACCTGCACAAGGCCTTCAATGTCATTATCTGATTGCATTGATGTGATGAATGGGATTGGGCAGACATTAATCAAACACGTCAAAATAATAAACAGTTGTAAGAATGAAAATGTGGAAAATGATTTCTCCTCCCATAAGGATCCAGGGAGGTGCAAGTCAGGGCTGTTGTTAGAAATGGGGTCTTTGGTTGACAGTCAGGTTACCCCCGTTCAAGAAGGACCCTCACTCTAGTCAGGGTAAAAGAGAATCACCCTCAGCTAACCCCTGCTTACCCCCTTGGTAGCTTGGCAGAGCAGTAGGCTTAACTTCAGCATGCCAGGTGTGAAGTATTTGTACCAACACACACAGTACCTTAGTGAAAAAAACACTATAAAATGACACAACACCAGTTTAGAAAAATAGGAAATAATTAACTAAACAAAACAATACCAAGACGACAAACATCCGACATACACAAGTCAAGTTATGAATTTTAAAGATTTAACTCAAAAATAGCACTTAGAAACACAAAATGCTTCGATGAGGTATTAACACGGCATCGTAACGGAGTCGTTCCCATCAATCTGACACCAGTGCTGCCAGACACGGAGTCGCATAGAACCCCACGTACAGTACCTTGGTGAAGAAATGAAAACGAGCCAATGCGCGAATCGAGGATCGCGGCATCTGTGTGATACGTTGAATCCACGCACGTCGGTCACGACGTGGTGCGGCGAATTCCATGGAGTCACGAACTTCGGCGGGGCTGCAGAATTGTAGGGCCTGTGAAGGTCGTCGCGTTCCAGCAAAGATTACGGAGTCGGTTGCAGGCGGCGTCACCGGATTCAGCAGCGGCGTCTGTCCGAAGTCGTCCGAAGTCAATGTCCTTGGATTTTCACCAGCTTTCCTTTCAAGGGCCCAGGGACTGGATTGGGCACCACTTGTCAGAGCAGGAGTCTCTCCAGAGACTCCAGGTGCTGGCAGAGAGAAGTCTTTGCTGTCCCAGAGACTTCAAACAACAGGAGGCAAGCTCTAAATCAAGCCCTTGGAGATTTCTACACAAGAAGGAAGGCACACAAAATCCAGTCTTTGTCCTCTTACTCTGGCAGAGGCAACAACTGCAGGATAGCTCCGCAAAGCACAGTCACAAACAGGGCAGCTCTTCTTCCTCAGTTCTTCAGCTCTTCTCCAGGCAGAGGTTCCTCTTGTTACCAGAAGTGTTCTAAAGTCTGTGGTTTTGGGTGCCCTTCTTATATCCAATTTCTCCTTTGTAGTAGACCTACTTCAAAGCAAAGTCTCTTGTGAATGTGAAATCCTGCCTTGCCCAGGCCAGGCCCCAGACACTCACCAGGGAGTTGGAGACTGCATTGTGTAAGGGCAGGCACAGCCCTTTCAGGTGTGAGTGACCACTCCTCCCCTCTCTCATAGCAAAGATGGCTCATCAGGATATGCAGGCTACACCCCAGCTCCCTTTGTGCCACTGTATAGTATGAGGTGCAACCAGTCCAACTGTTAAACTGACCCAGACATGGAATCCACAAACAGGCAGAGTCACAGAAATGGTATTAGCAAAAAATGCTCACTTTCTAAAAGTGGCATTTTCGAACACACAATCTTAAAATCAACTTTACTAGAAGATGTATTTTTTAATTGTGAGCTCAGAGACCCCAAACTCCACATGTTCATCCGCTCCCAAAGGGAATCTACACTTTAAATATATTTAAAGGTAGCCCTCATGTTAACCTATGAGAGGGACAGGCCTTGCAACAGTCAAAAAATAATTTTGCAATATTTCACTGTCAGGACATATAAAACACATTACTATATGTCCTACCTTAACCATACACTGCACCCTGCCCTTGGGGCTGCCTAGGGCCTACCTTAGGGGTACCATACATGTAAGAAAAGGGAAGGTTTAGGCCTGGCAAGTGAGTACACTTGCCAAGTTGAATTTACAGTTAAAACTGCACACACAGACAGTGCAATGGCAGGTCTGAGACATGATAACAGAGCTACTTATGTGGGTGGCACAACCAGTGCTACAGACCCACTAGTAGCATTTGATTTACAGGCCCTGACACCTCCAGTGCACTTTACTAGGGACTTACTAGTAAATAAAATATGCCAATCATGGATAAGCCAATTACATACACATTTTGTAAAGGAACACTTGCACTTTAGCACTGGATAGCAGTGGTAAAGTGCCCAGAGCAACAAAAACAGCAAAATCAGAGTCCAGCACACATCAACAACCTGGGGAACAGAGGCAAAACGTTAAGGGAGACCAGGCCAAGGATGAAAAGTCTAACAGCTGTCCTATGTCACCACTGATAGTTGTGATTGGGATGGAGCCAGGGAAGGCACTGTTTTTCATGCTGAGGATAGAGTGCTAGGGATAAAGGAAGCAGGAACAGAACACACAGTATCCTTAACTGGAGAGGTCTGTGTTAAGTGATCGAAGTCATGGAGTATTTTGGTCCTGCCGGGTCTCATCTTCAACAGGGTCACAATATGTGTCTTTCAACTTAGACTAAACATATTGGCATTAGCAAATGCTTACTTGAGACGGGGGCAACGCTTGGAGCCCCATTCACTCAGTTATCTAGGGATCCAAGCACTTCATAATCAAAAGGACTTAATTGAAGCCAATAACGGTAGGATAGTCAGAACCCTGTGCACTACTGTTGAATTCTGGAGGAAACTACAATTGAGCATGATGGGGAGGGTGGTACTAACAGAAATGCTTTATTATTATACCAATGCACTTTATAGCTTGCCTCTTGCTTATTGTAAGAAATTGGACTCACTGGTGGCTTCCTTGATATGGAAGGAGGGGAGATGCAGAGTCACCCTGAACACTATGACATTACTGATTAACGGGGATAGATTTCATGAATTTCCACTATTACCACATGAATGCCCAGCTTCAATTTTAAGCAAGGTGAATGGTGATGGTTAACTTCTGCAAGGCAGCATGGATCTGGCTGGAGTCCATCTAAAAAACCTGTTCAGTATTGCACTATGGCAGTGGCTATTGGTTCTATGCTAGCAGCCCACACAGAGCAAAATGCCTCTACAGCATTGCTACAGTGGGTGGGAAAGCTGCAATAGAGATGCAATACAGATGCTACCCATAGCATAGGGTGACATTGATGTCAATAAGGAACAGTGTTTCCAACTGGAACCAGTAAGGTCTGCCTTTGGTTGGTGATTGTAAGAAATCGGATTATTGGTTGAAAAGAATGGAAGCCTCACTCAGGTAACAAACATGATCCTTGTCTGATCCTAATCACAAAAGGCATTAAATTGACCTGTACTTAACCCTCTGGTAGTGTTGCACAAAGGCAGTCAGGTTTAACTTAGAGGCAGTGTGTAATGTACGATGTAATACACAAACAGAAATAAAGTAAAACTAGGGGTGGGTGAAGAATTCTGCTATGCTGGCAGAGTTCACAGAGTTTTCCACACTCTGCTCTTTTTTTCTCTTGGGTGGCTCGCCATGGTTAAGTTGGCACGCCCAACTGGGAGAAATTGCTAAGTTGGTGTGCACAAGTGACATTTCTGAATGAAGGCGGGCGCAACAGGTCGCTACCACTCGAATTGAGAAAGCTGCCACTTGTGTTGAGGAAGCTGTCACTCGAGTAGAATATCAACTCAAGCGGCAGAAAGCAGTTAGCACCCTCTGGCACTCCACGTGATGCTGTTTGCACTGAAACTTCTGGCGCTGACCATCAGCGTGAAAAGTGTGCCTTACTCAAACTCCGTCACTGGTGGAATTCCGTGTAGTTCAGCAGAGTTTTTTTGCCACTTTGTGGAGTTCCACTACAGGGAACTCCGCAAACTCTGTTAAGGCCTAGTAAAAACACAACGCAAGAAAAGTTCCTAACTAATTTAGGAAAACAGGGCACATTTAAAAAATTAAAATAATACCAAGTCCCAGGGAAGGTAGAGTTGAGTGGGTCAAAGCAGCAGGCGGTGTCCAAGGAGATTTCATTGTCAGGGAGCTGCTGTAAGAAGGCTTTTACCTTGAGATGTAGTTTTTGAAGTGACAAAGCTGAAGGCTGTAGCTGAAGAGGTCTTGATGAGGCCGGACACCTTCACCAAGATGTATTTGCTGCTGCAGAGAAGAAAGCAGCAGGAGCTATGGCAAACTCAGCCCACCTAGTGTGCACCTTGGGTGATTGGCTGACAGGTAGGCCCCAGTACTCTGCCTGTTCTCAGGGCACTTTTTGGTAGTTAATGTTTTTAAGTCCCAGATTTTAGGGTTAGGCAGGTTCATCAATTCGTACCCCACTTTCAAAGGTCCAGGACATGAGGGTCACCACTTAGGCAGTTAGGATTCACTCTAGTGTAGGCCAGGTGCAGGGTTCATATCTCAGGAGATTGTTATGTCCCTGTATCTCAGACTGGAGCCCTATGAGTCCTTTCTTCTGGTCCTGGTATCAAAGTGGTGTACTCCTTCAAACAGCACAGCAAACCTTAAAGCAGTCCTTCATAAGTCTCCCACAGGTTAAGGAGTGTACTGAAGAGGTGTTCTGAGGCTCCAGTATTCAGGTCTGGTGCCATCCTTTGAAGTAGGAGGCTTCCCTAGACTACACTCCACATCTGGTTCTGAAAAGCTCTTCCCTTCCCCTGTAAAGGCTCCAAGAAGTCTGGAGTGACAAAGGACTAGTGTCAGGTTCCTTTGTGTTTGCATGAGACAAGCCTCTTTTAAGTTTAAGTACAAGTGGGGCAGGTAACAGCTGTGCTCACAGACATCTTGGCAGGATGGCCCATCCTTTCCACACTTAAGGGCATAGTTGCGTAACTTTCATGCAATGCAGGGCAAGAAGCAAAGTTGTTGCACCGTGTTGTGTTAGAGGGAGAAGGTGAAAATGTTCCATATTTACAAAGATATGGAGTGTTTCTTCTCTCTCCTTGCGTTGGTGCACTTCAGGCAGCCTAGCGCCAATGCAGGGACCCTTGCATCATAGTGCAAGGCTGCCTGTGTTGCAAGATTTTTTTTTGTGCAGGAAGGCAAACTCTGGAGACATTTTTCTCTTTCCGTGTGTGCTGCAGTTTGCAGCACACATAGAAAGAGGAAATAACAAGGAGGGAAAAAAAGATTTTTCGCTACACGATCTTCTCGGAGGCGTAGCGATTTCATACAATCCCAAGTTTACAAACCTTTGTAAATCTGGGATTGCATAAAATGAAAGGGGGGATGCATGGGAGGGCCCATGTTCCACCCATGGAATACCTCCCAAAATGAATTATAATGTACTGCATTAAAAGCCGCTGCATTGTGTTACAGTTTCTTCACAAAGCCAGGCAAGGCAGCGCAAATCACTATTTGCATGACTTTGTAAATATCTACAAGCTTTTTGTATTATGAATTTGCCACAAAAGTTGTGCAGCCATGAAGCAAAACGTTAGCATACATGGCCCCTAGTTGCTTTTGTGTCACTGTCTGGGAGGAATACACAAAACCCAACAGCTGCACCATTCACAGTCATGTGACCCCGGGTACTGGCAGAAGGCAAAAATGGTTAGCACAAGAAAATGCCAATGCTCTAAAAGTGTCATTTTGTGAATTAAATATAATTTACTATTAAAGAGGATTTTAAATTGCACTTCTAATCATGACACTTGCTCCCTATCAAACTTTAGTCCTCATTAAATGTAAGAGGGTAAGCCTATGTTATCCAATTGTAGATGTAGGACTCACAGTAGTGGAAAAAATGTAGTTTTTTTTTACTAACAAGACATGTAATACCTAATAATGCATGTCCTACTTTTTAAACAAAATGCACCCTGCCCTATGAGCCTTTAGAGCCTACCTTAGGAGTGACATATGTATTAAAAAGGAAGGCTGACGCCCTTGTAGAAGGTTTATTTTGACAGGTCAAAATGGCAGTTTACAACTGTACTATAGGCTGCTGTGGCAGGCTTGAGGCAAATTTTAAATTGCTACTTTAGCCGGTGGCAAAATTATGGTGCAGGCCCACTAGTAGCATTTAATTGATAACCATTGTGTACTGTATAGTTGCATTTGCTAGGGACTTGTAAATTAAATGTGCCGATCTGCTTTAGGGCACTTTTACAGTTTGGCACTGGTTAGCAGAGGTACAATACACACAAGGAAAAATGTGTGTGGGAAGTCCATCCCAAGGATGTCAGGTTTAACAATGACCTTTGTGACTCACACATGTTGTGCTCTTTAACAGAGTTATGGATCTTTTATATTGTTCAGCAGGCCTCTTCAGTTCATGTGGAAGTATAAATGCTAAATTGCATAGATAACGGAGCCCAATTGCATTAACTAAACCAGTTTAAAACCACACACTGACTACAATGTTGACACTTTGTAGTGGGAGCAAGGCCATCATACTACTTTATTGAGCACTATATCCAGATCTGGATGATGACCTTGCTAGACTGATAGGTCAGGTGGTCGGAAGACCTGGGCATACAGCTCTTCAACAAAGATTGAGGTGGAATATGGGACTACCTGATCTCCAGGTGCACCAGGTTCAGTCTGCAACAATTTTACTTCTTACATAGAGCATGCTTCACTCCTAAAAGAATAGGACTAACGTACCAAAATGCAAATGGGAGATGCCAAAGATGCGGGACCGATGAGGCAGATTTGTTTGATAGGGAGTAGTCATGCCAGATGGTGGCTATTTTTTGGAAAGTGATAACAGGCAAAAAAAACAGGCAATTGGTTGACAGCAGTTTCTCAACTCACAATATTGCCTTTTAGGGTTGTATCACCAACACAAAAAAGACAAGAAGGCAAAAAGTTTAATGGAAGTATCCTTAACACTAGCCAATAGAAGCATTGTCATTGCCTGGAAATCTGCAAGGGGTCTGAGGGTCCAGAAATGGATATAGCCTGTAATAAACTGGATTGAGATTGAAATGAAAACCGTCTGTATAGATATAGGTGGTCATTCTGACCCCGGCGGTAAAATGCACTTACCGCCGGTCAGAAGACCGCCATAACACCGCCGCGGCAGCGGAAACCCGCCACGGTCATTCTGACCCGCAGAAGGCAAACCTCCGAAAATCCGACCGCCACAACCGACCGCCAGACCAGCGGTCGGCGGAAAGGTGGAGGTGACCAAACCTCCACCGCCACGCCAACAGAAATACGCCCATGCCATTACGACCCACGAATCCACGCGGCGGTCATTCAAACGCGGTATTCCATTGGCGGGACACACCGCCGCGGTCAGAATACACACAAACGAACAAAACTCAGCCACATTGGACGATTTGAATCCCACACACCTGATACACATACACACACCACTCCCACACACACAATACAATATAAAACACCCACCCACATCACCCACAAACCCCTACGCAAAAAAATTCTGAAAGAAGGCCAGAGCGAGACACCAGCATCCACAAACTAACAGCCACAGCCACTCAACACCATCACCCACACACTATCCACACACAAAACAACACACACCACCACACTCAACTCACTTAAATACACATACTCCACCCCACACATCATACACACCACCCCATGGCACCCCAAAGACAACCCCGCTTCACAGACGAAGAACTCAGGGTCATGGTGGAGGAAATCGTTCGGGTAGAGCCCCAGCTGTTCGGCACACAGATACAATACACCAGCATTGCCCGGAGGACGGAGCTATGGCAGAGGATTGTCGACAGGGTCAACGCAGTGGGACAGCACCCCAGAAATCGGGAAGACATCAGGAAGCGATGGAACGACCTACGGGGGAAGGTGCGTTCCATGGTATCCAGGCACAACATCGCCGTGCAGAAGACTGGCGGAGGACCCCCACCTCAACCCCCACAATTCACATCATGGGAGGAGGAAGTCTTGAACATCCTGCATCCTGACGGCCTTGCAGGAGTCAGCGGAGGAATGGATACTGGTAAGTTGAAGCTTCAATACTGCTTCCCCCCCACCTGCATGCCAAATCATACCCCAACCCTCACCCCCATCCTCGAACCCCACCCTCACCCCCACCCCCATCCTCACCCCCACCCTCACCCCCACCACCATCCTCACCCCCACCCCCAGCACACCTATTCCCCGCCAATGTCTCACCATCACAACCCACACATCCCAAAACCTAGGCCTGCATGCGTCCACTAAGCATGGACACCCATCACCAAAGCATGCCCAATGCATATACACATCCCCCCCACAAGCCACCCTCACCAAAGCCCCCACACACGAATGCCAGCACTTGGGGACACGAGAACCCATAGATACACCCATATGCCACACATTGAAACTATAACCATACCTCTATACCCCTGCAGGACCCGACCGTCAACACACCGCGGCGGAGGGGCCAGAATTCTCCACACCCCCCACCCAAGAGGCCGTCAGCGATGACAGCAGCTCTGTCGACCTGGACACCGATGACCAGCCCGGACCATCGGGGACCTCTGGACAGTCGGTTCCCCTCACACAGGCCCAGGCCACTACAGACCCAAACCCCTCTGGGAACACCAGCACAGCTCCCACCCAGCGGGCCCATGCCTCTGTCTCCAGGGCGCGTCAATCTGCGGTGTGTCTACCACTACAGGGCACCCAGGATAACCCACCACCCCAACAACAACAGGGACCTGGGGGCAGTGGTAGTGGGCACACCGGCCAGGGGGCAGAGGCCCAGGGAAACAGGGCAACTCGGAGGGCAGCTGTGCGACAGGGGGGGGAGGAGAGGCCCAGGGAACCCACTCTCCACGAGGTCCTCACCACCATCATGGGAGCATACAACCGCTCCCAGGAGACGATGGCGACGGTACTGGCCCGGTTCCAGGAGATCCAGGTACTGCAGGAGGAACACTATCGGGGGTACAGGGAGGACATCAGAGCCATCAACACCACCCTGGTTACCATGGTAGGGCTGCTGCAGGACCTCGTCAACACCAGGGCGGACACTCAACAACACCCAAGGGCCCCTGCCACTAGCCTGGACCAAGAACAGCCAACCACCTCCGCCGGCGCTAGTGGACAGGAGGCCCCCGCACAGCAGCAGCCCACCAGACCCCCACCTCCTGCAGGAGAAGAACCACCCCGCAAGAGGGCCCTGAGATCTCGCAAGAAGACAGAGTAGGATGTCAAGACCCCCGCCAGCAATGGATACCACCTGATGTCATCCCACTGTCCCACATTGTCACCCTGTCCATCCTTGAACTGCCCATGCTCCATCTCTCCACAGGCCTCTGGACAATGCACCTGTGTGACTGTTACTCTGGACTCTGCCATGGACATTCCTTCACCATAGCCCCCACCCACTTGAAACCACCCATCCCATTTTGAGCACTTAAATAAACACCTATTTTGCACCAAAATATCTGGAGTCTGGCTGTGATTTCAATATATTGTAATTGACATGACAGTGCAAATATGTCCTTGTACATGGTGAAGTCAACAAACAGCTGCCACAAAGCTGTAGTCCATGGGGAAACGAAGCACAGGACTCGTAGTGGGGACCCCAGATCTGAAATAGGGAGGGAAAAGCCAAAACTCAGTCATCATACACTGGGGCCAATAGACAGGCAGCAGAGATGCAGGAGAGTAGTTAACATTTACTAAATTATCTTTGAAATGTTACCTGTGTCCTATTGGAAGTACTGTTCAATGATTCTGTCCCTGTTGTCTGTTTCAGCCCCGTCGTCTTCCTCCTCGTCACTCTCCTCAGGTTCCACCGCTGCCACAACACCACCGTCTCGACCATCCTCCTGCAGGAAAGGCACCTGGCGGCGCAAAGCCAGGTTGTGAAGCATGCAGCAGGCCACGATGATGTGACACACCTTCTTAGGTGAGTACATTAGGGATCCACCTGTCATATGCAGGCACCGAAACCTGGCCTTTAGGAGGCCAAAGGTGCGTTCGATCACCCTCCTAGTACGCCCATGGGCCTCATTGTACCGTTCCTCTGCCCTGGTCCGGGGATTCCTTACTGGGGTCAGTAGCCACGACAGGTTGGGGTACCCAGAGTCCCCCACTAGCCATACACGGTGTCTCTGTAGCTGTTCCATCACGTAAGGGATGCTGCTATTCCTGAGGATGTAGGCGTCATGCACTGACCCTGGGAACTTGGCATTTACATGCGAGATGTACTGGTCAGCCAAACACACCACCTGGATGTTCATTGAATGGTAATTTTTTCTGTTCCTGTACACCTGCTCCCTGTCTCTTGGGGGAACCAAAGCCACATGGGTCCCATCAATGGCACCAATTACGTTGGGAATATGTCCAAGGGCGTAGAAATCACCCTTCACTGTAGCCAATTCGCCCACCTCAGGGAAAATGATGTAGCTCCTCACGGATTTCATCAGGGCAGACAACACTCTGGATAACACCTTCGAAAACATGGGCTGAGACATCCCAGAAGCAATTCCCACTGTTGTCTGAAATGACCCACTTGCCAAGAAATGGAGTACTGACATGACCTGCACCAGAGGGGGAATCCCTGTGGGTTGGCGGATGGGGGACATCAGGTCGGGCTCCAGCTGGGCACACAGTTCATGGATAGTGGCACGGTTAAGACGGTAGGTCAGGATAATGTGGCGTTCTTCCATTGTCGACAGGTCCACCAGCGGTCGGTACACGGGAGGATTCATCCATCTCCTCGCCCAACCCAGCGGACGGTGCCTAGGAAGGACAACATGGAGCACACAGTCAAGCAACCCACAGGTACGTACTCACAGCTAGCACAGTAAACGATTCTCTATGCAGTGAATGGCGTGTCTGAGTGGCTATGCAAGGCCTAGGCCTGTGTGACGCAGTTGAAATTGAGCCATGTGGGCCCTGGAAATGGCGGCTGCCTGACCTGTGAAGTGTGACAATGGGATGTGAGGTCAATGCGCTGGCGTGGCACACCGCGGCGGGCGGCGGGCGAAGACCGCGGCGCGAAGCCGCATTGGTTAACATTGAAGCCTATGGGTTTCAGGAGCCAATGGCGAAGGGCGCCGGCGGTGGCGGGACGCACCGCCGCGGTACGCACCGCCGCGGACGTGACCGCCATTTTCTATCTACTTATCCACTTGCGACTTGAACTTTCACAGGAGAGGACCTATACTGCAAGTGTTGCTGTGACCTCGGTCTGGAAGGGACAATGGCTGCTGCACCTGGGGAAAGGGCCCCTGCCTTCACTGGAGAGGAGTTGGAGAAACTTGTGGATGGGGTCCTCCCCCAGTATGCGCTACTCTATGGTCCTCCAGACCAACAAGTGAGTTTAATTCAATCTGGATTTGGGGCCACTGGCTGGCTTGGGGGCCTGGCGGGGGGCCTGGCGGGGATGTGGGGCATGTTGGGCCTGGCGGGGGGCCTGGCGGGGATGGGGGGCATGTTGGGCCTGGCGGGGGGCATGGCGGGGGGCCTGGCGGGGATGGGGGGCATGTTGGGCCTGGCGGGGGGCCTGGCGGGGATGGGGGGCATGTTGGGCCTGGCGGGGGGCATGGCGGGGGGCCTGGCGGGGATGGGGGGCATGTTGGGCCTGGCGGGGGGCATGGCGGGGGGCCTGGCGGGGATGGGGGGCATGTTGGGCCTGGCGGGGGGCATGGCGGGGGGCCTGGCGGGGATGGGGGGCATGTTGGGCATGGCGGGGGGCATGACTGGGGGCCTGGCGGGGATGGGGGGCGTTGGGCCACTGGCAAGGAAAATGCTGACAAACTTGAACGTGGTATTTCTCCCTCCCTGTATGTGTCACATAGGTCCGCGCCCATGAGAAGATCGGGATTTGGCGTGCCATCGCCAAGGAAGTCCGGACCCTGGGGGTCCACCATCGACGGGGCACCCACTGCCGCAAGAGGTGGGAGGACATCCGCCGCGGGACCAAGAAGACCGCCGAGTCTCTGCTGGGGATGGCCTCCCAACGTAGGCGGGGTGCCTGCCGTCAACTGAGCCCCCTGATGTTCCGGATCCTGGCGGTGGCCTACCCTGATTTGGATGGGCGCGTGAGGGCAGCACAGCAGACACAAGGGGGTGAGTCCAAGCATTATCTACTCTGTTGTCGCGCAGTGGAGGTGTCTGGGTGGGGGAGGAGGGCTGTGGGTCCCCCTAGGCCAGGGCGTTATCTGTAGGCTGGGCACCCCCGTAAGCCCCTGTGTCCCCAGCCACCACCCTCAGTAGTTTGTCAGTACAGCCATCCCTGGGCCGTGTCATCCATGGGTGCAGTTGTCAACTCTAGGCGTGTAGGGCATGTTCCACGGAATGCGTAGCGGACCCCAAGTGCGCAACTTAGTGCAGGGGGCATCTGTGTCTGTCATGTCCGCTAACTGTACCGGAGATCCATGTAATCAATATCCCTTTATTTCTCTCTCCCCCCCCCTTTTTGTTTGTCTTTCTGTGCTTGTGTGCATCAGCATCATCAGGCGGAGGAGAAGTGGCATCGGGGCAGGAGGGAGCTGCATCTCACATGGCCCAGGAGGGCCATGCCACAGAGTCAGACTGGACCAGTGAGACGGAGGGCGAGGGGAGCTCCACGACGGGGACGACTGGACCCTGCAGCGACACGGACACGTCCTCGGAAGGGGGCTCCCTTGCGGGGGTGGCACCATCCGTGCCCCCCGCCATTACAGGTACAGCCGCCACCCAGCGCACCATCTCCGCCCTCCCAGCAGCCCCTCAGCGTTCGCCCCGTGCCCGCTCTGCCAGGAAGCCGGGCATCTCCTTCGCCCCAGGCACCTCAGGCCCTGCCCCTGTTACCCCCGCTGCCCTCAGTGAGGAGGTCATTGACCTCCTCCGAACGCTCATTGTTGGGCAGACTACCCTTTTGAATGCCATCCAAGGGGTGGAGAGGGAGGTTCATCGCAGCAATGCGTACCTGGAGGGCATTCATTCGGGTCAGGCTGCCCATCAGCGATCGTTCCAGGCTCTGGCCTCAGCACTGACGGCAGCCATTGTCCCTGTCTCCTGCCTGCCTCTACTAACTCCCTCCTCCCAGTCTCCTGTTCCTCTGCCTGTCCCACCCACACCATCAGACCAGCCTGCACACACCTCAACACCCAAGAGAAGCTCATCCAAACATAAGCACCACAGATCACGCAGACATTCACACACGCAACATTCCGATGCAGACATGCCAACAGTCACTACCACCTCTGTGACCCCCACCTCCTCGTCTCCCTCCTCCCTCCCTGTGACGTCTACACTCACACCTCCATTCACCTCACCATCAGCCAGTGTTTCCATCACCAGCACACCCTCCACTCCAGTCCGCACACGTGCAGTCACCACCCCCACTGCCATTTACACGTCCCCTGTGTCCTCTCCCACTGTGTCTGTCACCCCCTCTTCCACACCACACAAACGCAGCCACCCACCCACCCAACAGCCATCCACCTCACGACAGCCTATCCCTCCTGCACCTGCACCCAAAGACAGCAAACGTGACTCACCTACAACCACATCCTCTCCCTCCACTCCCATTCCCACTGTACCTACCACTCTCCATTGTCCCAAGAAGCTCTTCCTCGCCACTACTAACTTCTTTCCTGACCCTGAGCCCCCCCCTCCTTCTCGTCGGGGTAAGAAGAGCACCTCAGCCACCACCAGCCCTGCAGCCCCCTTGACAAGGGTGCAGGGGTATTGGAGCCCGCCAGCCCGCATGTCTGGATCTTCGCCCAGCAGCAAGGGGACAGCCAGCCCACCCCCTGGGAAGAGGAGCAGAAGGCGGAAGGGGCGCCGCAGGAGCCCGCCTTCTACATCCCCCCCGGACACCACCCAGAGACAGTCACCAGCCACAGCTCCAAAGGGAGGAAAGGGCCACAGGCCCACGACTAAGGAGGGCAAGGGCAGCAAGTCGGAGAGGTCAGGCAGCAGGCCTGCTGCCCAGGAGGAGCCCACAACCCCCATAGCCGCTGCCCCGGGAGGAACCGGCACAGCTGCCCCGGGAGAGCCCACCACCCCCATAGCCGCTGCCCAGGGAGGACCCAGCCCAGCTGGCCAGGAGGGCCCCACCACCCACAGCCCAGGTGGGCATTGAAGGAGCACCATCCCCGCTGCCCAGGAGGGCACCACCAGGCAATGAGCAGTTGGCCATAGACCGGCCGCCGTCTCCAGAACCGCTGAACTGGGCCCCGCCGTCTCAAGAACCGCTCCGCTGGGCCCCGCCGTCTCAAGAACCGCTGAACTGGGCCCCGCCGTCTCAAGAACCGCTCCGCTGGGCCCCGCCGTCTCAAGAACCGCTGAACTGGGCCCCGCCGTCTCAAGAACCGCTCCGCTGGGCCCCGCTGTCTCAAGAACCGCTCCGCTGGGCCCCGCCGTCTCAAGAACCGCTGAACTGGGCCCCGCCGTCTCAAGAACCGCTCCGCTGGGCCCCGCCGTCTCAAGAACCGCTCCGCTGGGCCCCGCCGTCTCAAGAACCGCTGAACTGGGCCCTTCAAGGCAAGGAGCGCTGAACTGGGCCCCGCCGTCTCCAGAACCGCTGAACTGGGCCCCGCCGTCTCAAGAACCGCTCCGCTGGGCCCCGCCGTCTCAAGAACCGCTGAACTGGGCCCTTCAAGGCAAGGAGCGCTGAACTGGGCCCCGCCGTCTCCAGAACCGCTGAACTGGGCCCCGCCGTCTCAAGAACCGCTCCGCTGGGCCCCGCCGTCTCAAGAACCGCTCCGCTGGGCCCCGCCGTCTCAAGAACCGCTCCGCTGGGCCCCGCCGTCTCAAGAACCGCTGAACTGGGCCCTTCAAGGCAAGGAGCGCTGAACTGGGCCCTTCAAGGCAAGGAGCGCTGAACTGGGCCCCGCCGTCTCAAGAACCGCTGAACTGGGCCCCGCCGTCTCAAGAACCGCTGAACTGGGCCCCGCCGTCTCAAGAACCGCTGAACTGGGCCCTTCAAGGCAAGGAGCGCTGAACTGGGCCCTTCAAGGCAAGGAGCGCTGAACTGGGCCCGCCGTCTCAAGAACCGCTGAACTGGGCCCCGCCGTCTCAAGAACCGCTGAACTGGGCCCCGCCGTCTCAAGAACCGCTGAACTGGGCCCTTCAAGGCAATGAGCGCTGAACTAGGCCCTTCAAGGCAAGAACCGCTGGCCCTTTGGCAGACGTGGCAGGGCAGGATCTATCTCGGGCAGGGCTGCAGGATGTCCTCTGGCCAACTTGCCTCCTCCAGTGGCAGTGGGGTCTGTTATGGACTGTGGCTTTGCTCTCCCCAGGATGGGCCAGTGGGCAGGCCACCCACTGTATGGACTGTATGGACTGTGGCTTTGCTCTCCCCAGGATGGGCCAGTGGGCAGGCCACCCACTGTATGGACTGTTTGGACTGTGGCTTTGCTCTCCCCAGGATGGCCCAGTGGGCAGGCCACCCACTGTATGGACTGTGTGGACTGTGGCTTTGCTCTCCCCAGGATGGCCCAGTGGGCAGGCCACCCACTGTATGGACTGTTTGGACTGTGGCTTTGCTCTCCCCAGGATGGCCCAGTGGGCAGGCCACCCACTGTATGGACTGTTTGGACTGTGGCTTTGCTCTCCCCAGGATGGCCCAGTGGGCAGGCCACCCACTGTATGGACTGTTTGGACTGTGGCTTTGCTCTCCCCAGGATGGCCCAGTGGGCAGGCCACCCACTGTATGGACTGTTTGGACTGTGGCTTTGCTCTCCCCAGGATGGCCCAGTGGGCAGGCCACCCACTGTATGGACTGTATGGACTGTGGCTTTGCTCTCCCCAGGATGGCCCAGTGGGCAGGCCACCCACTGTATGGACTGTATGGACTGTGGCTTTGCTATCCCCAGGATGGGCCAGTGGGGAGGCCACCCACTGTATGGACTGTTTGGACTGTGGCTTTGCTCTCCCCAGGATGGCCCAGTGGGCAGGCCACCCACTGTATGGACTGTTTGGACTGTGGCTTTGCTCTCCCCAGGATGGCCCAGTGGTCATGGAGTCCCCTCGTGGATCTGGCGTTGTGTACTCAAGTGGCTGAGGTGCCCCCCCCTTCCCTTCCCCCTGAGGTGCCTGTCCTATTTTCTTTCTGATGCCCCTGCAGTGTTCTCTTCGTGGAGTTCTTGTCGTGGGACTGGGCCTTGCCCCTTTGCACAGGACCCCTGTGATCCACGGACAGTGGTTGGACTACATTTAGTAGCTGTATATATTTTGTACATAGTTTATTTATTTATTGGGATTACTGGTGTACATATTTCAATATATCTGCCCGTTTATGATCTCTTCTTTTGGTCTTTGCATTATTTCGGAGGGGGGTGGTTTGTGGGTTGTGACAGTGATCTGTGGGAATGCATTGATGTGTGTGTTGTAGTGGGTGTGGGTGGGTGGGTGTGTGCCGGTAATCTTTTCCCTCCCCTGTGTCGTAGGTGCAGTACTCACCGATGTCTTCCGCGCCGCCGGGCGTGCTCCTGGTATATGAGCAGGTATAGGAGTGCGGGGATGACCTGCAACTCTGGTTCCATACTGCCGGAATCTCGCGTGGAGTGCGTAGAGGTGAGCGTTTTCCCATTCGTAGTCTGTTTCCGCCGTGTTCTTATCGGCGGTGCTCCCGCCCCGGAAAAGGTGGCGGATTGGTGGGTCGTAATAGGGTGGGCGGTACATTGTCTGCCGCCTGGCTGTTGGCGGGAACCGCCGCGCTGTTTGTTTGTACCGCCGTGGCGGGCGGAGTGTTAATACGGCGGGCTGTGTTGGCGGTTCCCGCCAGGGTCAGAATTGCATATTTTAGACCGCCGGCCTGTTGGCGGCTTGGCCGCCGCTTTATCACCGACCGCCAGGGTCAGAATGAGGGCCATAGTGTGGTTAAGCTAAGACCTCCCTTACTGAACCATATGTCACCCTAAGTAGCACATGGACTTTACCTGCCAACGAGGATGCATGTTGGGGAGGCTGTACTGGACTTTTAATATAATATACTATGAGCATGTGCCCCCTCCCCACCGAGCCTCAGTCCTGCCCTAAAACTCCTTGGCATAAAGAGGAAGGCTTTTAACACAATGCACAGATCCTTGAGTATTTACTAGTATTTTAAAAGTTGTAATTAATATCATCCTCCTTTACTTGTCACATTGATATACTTTACCACTCTAGTGGTGTAATATTATGGAATTAGAGCATAAACAAAAATTCCCTGAAGTATTGTAAAATGAGCAGTTGTAAGGCATATTATGCTTCTTTATTAATTGTGAATTGAAAATCAATGAAAATTGATTAAACAAAAATCTAAGAACTGATTTTGTACTAATACCAGACAACCATCTGCATGTTCCTGGCTGGTCACTCAAACAATAAAACCATCTAGCTTTGTTCACCATGTGACATATCCACCAGACCACAACAACTGAACTACAGTTCTGCTTGTGAGCAACTAATCTGCATTTTAGAGATCAACACACTTCTCTCCAGTCCATGGGAATAGGCCTCTTTGAATCTTCTTGAATCCCATCAAAGTAGGTTGGCATCAGTCCTTTAAAAGTTCACCCAAAAATAGATTTACTTGGAGTGTTGAACAAAAAACTGAATTTTTTTTTGTAGATTAGTCCAGCCTAAGTAAGCAGGAAGCTTTCAGAAGGAACTAGAGATGATGAACATAATTTAACAAAATGACAATAAAGTAAATCATTAGTCCCAGTGACTAATGGAAGGCAAGCATTAATCAAGAAATGCCACCCAAAGATTACATGTTTAGCTTATTAAACCATCCCACGCATCACATGAATTGTCATTTTTGGTATTCATGTGTGCAAGTTATCTTTTCCTAGTTTAATGTCCATTTATTCGTGTGTCTCTGCTTCCCATGGCAGAAATACCCAATATTTTGCAATCTTTTATATCAGCATTGGCAGCCCAGCAAGGGAAGGAAACACATTTTTGGGATGAGAGGTATCTACTTGTTCTTATTCTTAAATGGAGGTTTCCATTAAAACTGTTAACATTTGCTCTTTTTAAGGTTTATGACTGAACCAAAGGTTGAATTAGTCTTTCTCATTTCTAAAGCGATCATATGTTTCCTATTGTTGTGTTAATCATCAAAGTAGACCTGTAGCCGGGTGTCGGAACAATGGTGGCCTCCAGGCAGGCCGATACCCCGGGGGCACCCCCGGGGAGGATCCAGAAGGCGAATACATCGGGAATCTGGATATCCAAATTCCCGTAGTTCAAAACGCCTAACGTCCGTGGCAGCCGGGGAGAGAAGAAAGCGAAAACGTGGAAGCAGGGAAGAGACGTGGAGAATGAGAGCGCGAGGAACCTCGATGGCCAGAACAGCGGAGTCCAGGAGGAAACCCTGACGATGGGCTAGGAGGCCCAGAAACGAGAACACTTAGCCACGTCCCTGGAGGGGCGTGGCTCAAGCAGGTACGGTCCCGCTTACAAAGCGGTATAAAAGCCTTGGTGGGGGGGGTAAAAGGAGGTAGAGGGAGGAAGGGAAGGGACTCAAAGGAAGGATGGGCAAAAAAAAAGCTACCAGAGAAAACATTTCCTTGATTGTTGTTTTTTTTTTTAAATTATTATTGTTTTTATTTGGCTTGGAAAATTAGGAGGAAAACTATTCTCTAAGTGACCCTTCCACTAATACCCACACTTACCTTTCTTACATGGGCGGTGTGAGTTTGAAGTGCCCTTTAGAGGGATCTACCTCACAAAGGTGATTGTACTATTTGGTTACCCCCCTTTCTATACACCTCCTTCCCTATTACCTCACCACACTCTCTCTAGACCCTCCCACCATACTAAAACGACTGAAGAGCACACCCCAGAGTTAAGGACTTACCTTACCTTCTTTACTTTTCTGGTTTCCACGACAGCACCACTCCACCACAAGACCTTCGGCTGGACCAAAGAAGACCTGAAGAGAGAAGAGGAAAGAAAGAGTTACATTCTCTGGGAGAGAGAGACTCATGGACTGATAGGAAGGACTTGTGTATTACCAATAAAAACCCATCTTTCACACCACCTAAACCCAAGTTGTCTTATACATCCTTGCTGCTACGCCCACCGCTACAGTGGTGTCAGAAGTGGGATAAGAAGAAGCGGCTGATTATAGGAGGAAATAATCAAAACCTGAACACCATGGAGGTGAAACCAACCATTGAAGACATGATCCAACAACTGGCAGAAGGACAGCGCCACCTTCAAGTAGTTTGGGAAGCCCAATAAAGAGACGCCAAAGCCGATAGAGAAGCACTCCAAAGTGCTCTGAAGAGCCAAGCCACTATTATCGCGAATAATCATTTGGTACATGAGAGAGCCTTACAAAAATTGACAGATACTATAGCCACCAGCAGACTTCACCCCAACGTCCCAAGTTCTGTCCTCCAAAAATATCAGGAGGGGGAAGATCCTGACATGTTTTTCACAAACTTTGAACAAGTGGCTTCCTCTACCACATGGCCCGAGGAACGATGGCTCCATTGCTAACGGGTACACTAGAGGCCGCCTATCAGGCCACTAACCCAGATGGAACCACCCAGTACAAAGACATAAAGAAGAGCATACTAGAATGCTTGGGACATGATTCAGAAAATTACCGACTGCGGTTCCGGAAGACAAAGTGGTCACCTCCGGAAGACCCCCTGACATTATATTTTAGAGTGAAAGATTTAGGGCTTAAATGGTTAGATCCGATTGGGACTGAACGGGAAGACATCATAAAGACTATTCTCCTCAAACAGTATCTAGAGGCCCTCCCTACCGTTACCCGCAATTGGATCCGACAACATCCCAATGTTGACACCAATATGGCCATTGACCTGGCTTGTGCGTATCATCAATCAACCGAGTTTAAAGTAGGGCCTTCCAAGCCGACGAGTTCCACTGATCGACCCCCGGGTATACCATACCGACCTGCTACCCAAAAGAATATCGAAGAAGTTCTCCTTCCCTGGACTGCTGAAAAGAATCCCATGCAACAGCCTCAATGCTATAGTTGCAGAAAAAGGGGCCATATAGCTCAGCTATGCCCCCACAAAGAGGAAAGGGGTGAACCTATGGAGATTGGGATGACCCGGGGACGTGTCCTATATACAAGGAAAGACAGCTCCAGATATATTCGGGAGATAGCGGTTAATGGCCAGAAAATCAGGGCCTTAGTGGACTCTGGGTGTAGCCAGTCTGTTAGTAGGGCTGACCTAATTTTTCCCAGCGTCCAAACAACCTAGAAACTAGTCTTCATCTGCTGCATACATGGAGAACTGAATTACTATCCCTTGGTCTCCGTTCTCCTCGAGTGGGAAGGGAAACAGGATTAGTTAAATATGGGTGTTATTGACCACCTGGTAGAGGAATGTATTGTGGGTACTGACTATATACACTTCACCGACCTAATATAGAGCGTAGAGAACAATAATTGTCTGGAGTCATGGTGAGGGGAGGCCCCTTTATCGGACTCCCCGATAGAGGCAGGAACAATACGATATAAACCTAGTAAGAGAGAGTAAAGAGAAGAAAAAAACTGTATTTCGTGAGGGAAGAGAAGGAAGAACCAAGAAAAGTGCAGAATATAACCGTTGTCTCCCTACCTCCATTCTGTAGTAGCCAATGAGAGGACTCCTCCCTCCAGAATGCTTGGGAAGCAGCTAAAACAGAGATCAGCAGTGAGATGGGTCCTTATTTTTTAATACAAAAAGGTCTCCTCTACAGAATCACTAATCATAACAACCACGAGAAACGACAACTAGTTGTGTCGGAGCCATACCGAGTCCAAGTACTGCATGTCGCTCACAGCCAACGGGGAGGGGGACATTATGGTAGAGATAAGACTGAGGAATATCTATTACGCTGATTTTACTGGCCAGGAGTATGTGCCCAAATACGCTGTTTTTGTATGCAATGCCCTAAATGTCAGATGGTACACCAAGGTCCTCAAAAGAAAGCACTGTTACAGCCATTGCCTATTATAGAAATATCCTTTTAAAGAGTGGGAATGGATTTGGTAGGACCGCTCCTTCCATCAACAAAAGGGTATAATTATACTAGTCCTTGTAGATTACACAACAAGATATCCCAAAGCCATGCCCCTCTCCAGCATAACAACCAAGAATGTGGCTCATGCTGTGATTGGTTTGTTTTCCAGGGTGGGGTTCCCAAACGAAATCCTGACCGACCAAGGGACTCCATTCAAGTCGAACTTAATGGCACAAATCTGCCAAATCTTGGGAATTAGACAGCTCAAAACCTCAGTGTACCATCCACAAACTGACGGCCTTGTTAAGAGGCATAACCGCACCCTGAAGTCCCTATTGACCATTCAGAGTTGGGGCGAGACTGGGATAAGAAATTACCTCTCATCCTCTACGCAATATGATGCCACGTATAAGCGTCCACAGGCCATGGTCCCTTCGAATTGGTCTTTGGACGCCAACCCCAAACCCTTCTAGATATGGCTGCCGAACTATGGGAAGAAGAAGAAGGGGAAGAAAAACCCATACTAGAGTATACTCAACAACTAAAAGCCCAGTTACAAACGGTATGGGAAGACGTCCGTTTACATATGGAAAGGGCACAAGGAAAACAAAAACTGTACTATGATCAAGGTACAAAATTGCAACAATTACAACCAGATGATAAAGTTCTTATTTTACTCCAGAGCTCAGATAATAAATTGTTAGCTAAATGGCAAGACTCATATAAAATAGTGAAGGCAATAACCCCTGTCACTTTCCTGGTTGAGATATCCCAAGAGCCAAGGAAGACACAGATTTTCCACATTAACTTGTTAAAAAAATGGGAAGAGCCAGCTACCTCCCTTCTTCTGGTATCTACAGGGTTTCTGGTACCCCCTAAAAAGACATTAGAAATAGAACTGTGTCCCATTACTCCGGATTTGGAGCTGAACCGACCTCAAGTCAGTCCCACCCTACAAGACGAGCAACAACAACAGTTCAACACTCTCCTCAAACGGCATGCAAGATTCTTTTCCTCCAAACCCGGGAGGACCTCACTGACACAGCACTATATTAGAACCCCGGGTGGCCAGATCATACGCCTCCACCCATATCGTATCCCAGAAGCACGAAAAAATCTAGTAGAGCAGGAGGTAGAGAAAATGTTACAAATGGGGGTTATTGAACCATCCATCATCCCCCGGTGATCTCCAATTGTACTAGTCCCAAAACCAGATGGCTCGGTTCGCTTCTGTATTGATTTTCAGCGGCTAAACACAATATCTCAATTTGATACTGTGACAGGCTATACGGTATAAACCAGACTGACACGACGTAATCGTGGTGAGTATATAGAATATTTATTTTTATCTCAAGGTCTCTGGTCTCTTTATTGCAAAGTCTTTCACAAGGGTACGTGTTTCTAGATATGGTTCTTCACGTCTGGTCGTTCTCCGGACCTTCTCTCATCAGGCGTTCATTCCCTCCGTGTCTGGTTGGCTCTCGGGGAATACCGGAAAAATAAACAAAACCCTAGGTTACGTCCTTGATCTCTGAGGGGTTTTCCCGTGTCACCCAAACAGAGGGGGAAGGTGAAGGTATAGGAAAGTGTGCGCAACACCCGTGTACCGTGCACTAACCAACTGTGGAACTATTCTGCTATAGTGCTCCCAAACTTGAGGAATTAGATCTGCCCTCTCCCCAAACAGGGCTGTTTCTGTTTCCTCCCCTCCTCTTGCTGCCACTCCTCTCTCCCAGCACCCTTCCCCGTATTTTCTCCCCTTATTGCCTCTGTTCCTTTAAAAAGGAACCGTACCTTGCTAAGCCACGACCCTCCGGGGTCGTGGCTGGCTTGAGGGCTCCTCGTCAGGGTCTCCTGGGCAGTCCTCTCCTTCTCGCCGCTCTCCTGGTTCTCCTTTACGCCGCTCTTCGGGCTCTCCTCCACGCCGCTCTCCTGGCTCTCCTCCACGCCGCCCTCCTGGTTCTCCTCCACGCCACTCTCCTGGCTCTCCTCCACGCCGCCCTCCTGGCTCTCCTCCACGCCGCTCCTTTTCTCTTCCTCCCGGGTCCGGAAAGCCTTGTCCGTTTCCCTGGCAACAGGGAAACGCCTCCATGACGCCGCGATCGTTTCCCGGGAAACGGGAAGACGCGGAACTGACGTCTCGGCGTGCTCCGACCCGTCAGCTGCTGCTCCGTCCGTGTAAGTAAGCCCGGGCGCCCCATCACACCCCCCCTCCCAAGACCGATCCTGGTCGAGGATTGAGGAGGAGAGGGGAAACCGTGAAAGATAGTCCGCAGGGCTTTGGCAGGAGCCTGGTATATGCCGAACCTGGAAGGAGAAAGGCTGGAGTTCAAGGAACCAGCGAAGGATTCTAGCATTGGAATCTTTATGAGAGGCCAGCCAGGTAAGAGGAGCATGATCCGTATAGAGAACAAAAGGTCTACCTAAAAGATAATATTGCAGATTTTCTATTGCCCACTTAATGGCCAAACACTCTTTCTCAATGATGGGGTAGTGACATTCTCGGGGAAGTAATTTCCTACTGATAAAAACAATCGGATGATCCCTCCCGTCCTGATCTGGCTGGGCAAGGACCCCTCCCAGACCCACATTGGAGGCATCAGTATAGAGGTGAAAGGGTTTGGAGAAGTCAGGACATTGTAACACCGGTTCCGTGGTAAGAATGGACCGCATTGTATCAAGACTAGCCCTCTGAATCTCCGAGAAGGGGGCCAATATATTGGGAAGCGATTTTGCCAAGAGGTCTGTAAGAGGGGCTGCGAGAGTGGAGTAGGCAGGTATGAATCGACGGTAGTACCCCACTAAACCCAGAAAGGAACGAAGGTCTTTCTTTGTTTTGGGGTTTGGCGCGTTACTAATGGCTTCAATTTTTGACATTTGTGGTAGTAGTTTCCCATCACCAATGATATAGCCTAAATAGGAAATGTCAGTCTTCCCTAACATGCATTTCTTAGGATTAGCGGTCAGTCCTGCTGTTGCCAGGGTGTCAAAAACCTGACTTAGATGCTCAAGATGTTCTATCCAGGTGTTGCTAAAAATAACGACATCGTCCAGATACGCAGCTGCGAATTTAGAAAAAGGTTTGAGCAAGTGATCCATCAACCTTTGGAAGGTGGCCGGGGCTCCATGTAGGCCAAACGGCAATACCGTGAACTGGTAAAGGCCAGATTGAGTGGAAAAGGCTGTTTTCTCCTTATCTTCAGGGAAAAGAAGAATCTGCCAATAACCTTTTGTGAGATCTAGGGTGGACATGTACTTAGCTCTCCCTATCTTCTCCAGAACATCATCCACTCGGGGAATCGGGTAGGTGTCAAACAGGGATATGGAGTTAAGTTTTCGAAAATCAATACAGAAGCGGATTGATCCATCCGGCTTGGGAACCAAGACCACCGGGGAACACCAGGGGCTAACGGAAGGTTCAATTACTCCTAATTCTATCATTTTCCGTATTTCCTCCTCTATAATATGCCTTCTCGCCTCAGGGACCCGATAAGGTCTTAGGCGGATAGTTTGTCCTGGAGGTGTTCTTATTCGGTGATGGACTAGGGATGTTTTACCCGGGACATCGGAGAAGAGTCGGACGTTTTGGTTTAGCAGAGTGTGTAATTGTTGTTTTTCGGATATAGATAGGGAAGGGTTAATATTAGGTCTTATCTCTTGTGGGGAATCCTCGCCTGGACATAAAGCGATATCTAATGTCTTGTAGGGAGACAGGAAACGCCCCATCTTAACGGTCTCCTGGTCCTCATCTAGGGGTTCCCATTTTTTTAGAAGGTTCACATGATAAATCTGGGTTTTCCTTGGATTACTACTGATTTCTAGGAGGTAGGTGACAGGGGAGACAGCTCTAATCACTTTAAACGGTCCTTGCCACCTAGCCAGTAGTTTCTGTTCGGAGGTAGGCCTCATAATTAAGACTTGGTCGTTTGGAAGAAATGTACGCAATTTACTCCCCTTATCATAGTAGTGTTTTTGTATTTCTTGGGCCTTCTCTAAATGTTGGCGTACATCTTCCCAAAGGCCCTGTAAATGGGTTTTCAGTTTATTTACGTATTCTAACAGGGGTCGCCCTTCTACTTCTTCGTTCTCCCAGGTCTCGATAGCCATATCCAAAAGTGACCGAGGTTGTCTGCCAAATACTAATTCGAACGGGCTGTGACCGGTGGACGCTTGTTCGTGGGTTCTAATGGCATAGAGAGCTAGGGGCAATTTGATGTCCCAATCCCTCCCAGTCTCATCGACTATTTTTTTTTAACAGTGACTTAATAGTTTTGTTATAGCGCTCCACTAGCCCATCTGTTTGGGGATGATAGACTGCCGTTTTGATCTGAGTAATTCCCAGTACCTTACAGATTTGTTTCATCAAAGAGGACATAAAGGGGGTACCCTGGTCAGTAAGTATTTCACGGGGAAATCCAGTGCGGCTGAATACCGTTATCATAGCTTGCGCTACGGATTTGGTGGTTATGCTGGTCAGAGGCAGGGCCTCGGGGTAACGGGTAGCATAATCTACGATTACCAGGATGTAGGTATGGCCTTTTGAGGATGGAAGCAGGGGCCCTACTAGGTTCATTCCCACCCGGCTAAATGGAACCTCAATGATAGGAAGGGGCATGAGAGGGGCTTTTCTGGGTCGGCTAGGATCTGTAAGCTGACATCTAGGGCACTGTATACAATACTTTCTAATATGGGCAAAAACACCCGGCCAATAGAATTTCCTGAGGAGGTATTCTTCTGTTTTCTCCCTACCGAAATGTCCTCCCCCTGGCTGACTATGTGCGAGGAAGAGAACCTGATCCCGATAGCTCTCTTCCGGCCATTGAGCTGAAGATGCTACTCGTTCGAAGTTAGTAAAAAAGGGATCCGGGTCTTCACCGTCCTGATATTTTTGGAGGACTGAACTGGGAACATTCGGGTGGACTTTGCTGGAAGCGATTGTCTCAGTCAACCGCTTCATCGCGGTTTCATGTACTAGTTGATTGTTTGCAAGGATAGTGGCTTGGCTTTTTAATGCCGACTGTAGGGCCTCCCTATCCTCTTTGGCTTCTCGTTGATGGGCTTCCCACACCAACTGTAAATGCCGCTGGCCTTCAGCCAACTGTTGGATCATGTTTTCCAGAGACGGGGTCTCGCTCATGGTGTATACCGTTTTATAGCCTTCCCGGGGACCAAAATCCCGCTTCTGACACCACTGTGACAGGCTATACGGTATAAACCAGACTGACACGACGTAATCGTGGTGAGTATATAGAATATTTATTTTTATCTCAAGGTCTCTGGTCTCTTTATTGCAAAGTCTTTCACAAGGGTACGTGTTTCTAGATATGGTTCTTCACGTCTGGTCGTTCTCCGGACCTTCTCTCATCAGGCGTTCATTCCCTCCGTGTCTGGTTGGCTCTCGGGGAATACCGGAAAAATAAACAAAACCCTAGGTTACGTCCTTGATCTCTGAGGGGTTTTCCCGTGTCACCCAAACAGAGGGGGAAGGTGAAGGTATAGGAAAGTGTGCGCAACACCCGTGTACCGTGCACTAACCAACTGTGGAACTATTCTGCTATAGTGCTCCCAAACTTGAGGAATTAGATCTGCCCTCTCCCCAAACAGGGCTGTTTCTGTTTCCTCCCCTCCTCTTGCTGCCACTCCTCTCTCCCAGCACCCTTCCCCGTATTTTCTCCCCTTATTGCCTCTGTTCCTTTAAAAAGGAACCGTACCTTGCTAAGCCACGACCCTCCGGGGTCGTGGCTGGCTTGAGGGCTCCTCGTCAGGGTCTCCTGGGCAGTCCTCTCCTTCTCGCCGCTCTCCTGGTTCTCCTTTACGCCGCTCTTCGGGCTCTCCTCCACGCCGCTCTCCTGGCTCTCCTCCACGCCGCCCTCCTGGTTCTCCTCCACGCCGCTCTCCTGGCTCTCCTCCACGCCGCCCTCCTGGCTCTCCTCCACGCCGCTCCTTTTCTCTTCCTCCCGGGTCCGGAAAGCCTTGTCCGTTTCCCTGGCAACAGGGAAACGCCTCCATGACGCCGCGATCGTTTCCCGGGAAACGGGAAGACGCGGAACTGACGTCTCGGCGTGCTCCGACCCGTCAGCTGCTGCTCCGTCCGTGTAAGTAAGCCCGGGCGCCCCATCACAGATACCTACCCCATCCCTCGGGTTGACGAGTTGTTAGAAAGACTGGGTAAAGTCCAATACCTGTCAACCGTAGACCTGACCAAGGGATATTGGCTCCGGCGGATCGAGAAAAGACAGCCTTTTCCACACCCTCAGGGCTATATAATTTCACTGTGCTTCCTTTTGGGTTGCATGGTGCTCCCGCTACCTTCCAAAGGTTAATGGACCAACTCTTGAGACCTCACTATAAATACGCCAGAGCTTATTTAGACGATATAGAGGTCTACAGTGAATCTTTGGAAGACCATCTTAACCACTTAGATCAAATATTCCGGTTGTTATATTCTGCTGGCCTCACGGCCAACCCCGCCAAGTGTCACCTGGCCTTCAATGAAATTGCATATCTTGGTTTATAGGCAAAGGAAAAATCCGACCACAAAAGAACAAAGTAGAAGCCATACACCAAGTACCGGTCCCAGCCACCAAGAGGGAACTTCTATTTTTCCTTGGCCTAGTAGGGTATTATAGGAGGTTTATACCAAACTATTCCACTTTGGCGGCCCCTCTTACCGACCTCCTAAGAAAAGGACAACCAACAAAAATATCAAGCCTAACCCCAGGTCAACTATCTAGCTTTCACACCTTAAAGAACAGCCTCACCTGGTTGTCCAAAAATAAAAACATGAATTCCTGCGTTCTGCAGTGGTTCATGGAGCTGCAACCCTTTTCGTTTCAGGTACGCCACATCTCGGGTGATCAATAATATACGGCGGATTACCTGCCACATTACCCCATAAGCACGGAACTCCAACAGTCCCTCTCTAGGGAAGGGATATGTAGCTCAGCGTCGGAACACCCGGCTACCTCCAAAGGCGGCCTCCAGGCAGGCCGATACCCGGGGGCACCGCCGGGGAGGAACCAGAAGGCGAATACATCGGGAATCCGGATATTCGGATTCCCGTAGTTCAAAACTGCGAACTTGGCATGGACAGTGCAGGGGCCCTTGTGTAGTGCCTCGTTGCGCAGGTCACTGCCTGCACCCGTCACACAGCGGCATTGACACCCGGCCCTGCATTCTGCTGGGCCGGCGGGTGACAACAATGTTTCCGCCAGCAATGTCCTGGCCCAGCAGAATGTTCTTTATACGGCCAGTGGGGTCCCAGGGGGGCTGGCGGTCAGTGAAATGACGCCAGCATGAACACGGCGGTAAACACCACCCTGTTCATAAGAAGGGCCTTCGTTTTTTCATCATAAGGCATTTAAGGATTACAGTCACAGAAATGCTAAAACTAAGAAATAAGAATTGATATTCTATAAAAGAATTCAAGTTTCTTTTAAGCAGCACAAATTGAAATAAAGGCAACTGGTTAGTTTCTATCTCAAACAGAGCTAAATTCAAGGGTCTTGGGACAAAGCAAAGTAGGTGTTGGCATTGTAAAGACTCCAGTAGAAGTCTTCAAACAGGAAAAAATCCAGTGTTAGCAAGAACTTAGGTACTGTAAAGACCAGGGTTCTAGAGGTCGGCACCTCTCAGAGTCTAAGGGCCAGACGTATCAAGGTTTTTTTAATTTGCAAACGGTGCGAATGCCCGTTTGCGAATGCAAAAAAGCCAGTTCAGAATGTATGAAAGACATTCTGAACGCAATTTTAAGGAATCGCTAAAATAGCGATTCCTTAAAATTGCGTGCCTGTTTAGAGAGTCGCAAATTACGACTCTCTAAATAAGAAATCTCAAATAAGGATTCCCTTTTTTGCGATTTCTTAGCACATGTATGAAGCCATTCCTAAATGCGATTTGGGCATTTAGGAATCGCTATTTACCACCAGGTTGAACCTGGTGGTAACCATGTGCAAAATGTAAAAATGCATTTAAAATGCATTTTAAAAATTTACATTTAAAGCACACATGCCCTTTTGGCATGTGTGCACCTTACATGTCCCCCCCAAAAATGTGGGGGTGCAGCAGAGGTGGCCTTAGGCCCCCAGCACCCTGGGGTTTTGCATTTCCAAAATTGCGATTTCTGGTTAAGAAATCGCAATTTTGGAAATGCAAAAAATTGGCAACTATGGGTCAACAGGCCCATAGGTGCGAATGGGGCCGGTATTGCAATTTGCGATTCGGTAATAGCATTTGCGATTTTTAAGAAATCGCTATTACCGATTCGCAAATGTGATATATGGCATTTTGCGAGTCAGAAATAGCAATTTCTTAAAAATCACTATTTCCAAATCGCAAAAGGCCTTGATGATACATCTGGCCCTAAAAGAGGTCTGCTGAAATTCTAAGAGTGTGGACACCGAATTAAAGTGGAAAGTTCCTGGAGCATTTGTATCTGCTGAACACATCATCAGAGAACCAATTAATTCTCCTTCTCATGGAGCACATTTGCAGCGTGGAGAGATTCCACCATCCCATAGAACACTATCAAACAGATCAGCCTTAAGTTTCTTCCACCCAGATAGTGAATGAATCGGAGGGTCATCAAATCATCCAGCCCGTTCAGCCTTTCCAGCTCTGTAGGAAGTTGGCTCTGTATGTGCTATTTCAAAGTAAGGAATAGCATGCACAGAGTCCAAGGGTTCCCCTTAGAGGTAAAATAGTGGTAAAAAGAGATAATACTAATGCTCTATTTTGTGGTAGTGTGGTCGAGCAGTAGGCTTATCCAAGGAGTAGTGTTAAGCATTTGTTGTACATACACAAGACAATAAATGAGGTACACACACTCAGAGACAAATCCAGCCAATAGGTTTTTATATAGAAAAATATCTTTTCTTAGTTTATTTTAAGAACCACAGGTTCAAATTCTACATGTAATATCTCATTCGAAAGGTATTGCAGGTAAGTACTTTAGGAACTTCAAATCATAAAAATTGCATGTATACTTTACAAGTTATTGACAAATAGCTGTTTTAAAAGTGGACACTTAGTGCAATTTTCACAGTTCCTGGGGGAGGTAAGTTTTTGTTAGTTTTACCAGGTAAGTAAGACACTTACAGGGTTCAGTTCTTGGTCCAAGGTAGCCCACCGTTGGGGGTTCAGAGCAACCCCAAAGTCACCACACCAGCAGCTCAGGGCCGGTCAGGTGCAGAGTTCAAAGTGGTGCCCAAAACACATAGGCTAGAATGGAGAGAAGGGGGTGCCCCGGTTCCGGTCTGCTTGCAGGTAAGTACCCGCGTCTTCGGAGGGCAGACCAGGGGGGTTTTGTAGGGCACCGGGGGGGACACAAATCCACACAGAAATTTCACCCTCAGCAGCGCGGGGGCGGCCGGGTGCAGTGTAGAAACAAGCGTCGGGTTTTCAATGTTAGTCTATGAGAGATCTCGGGATCTCTTCAGCGCTGCAGGCAGGCAAGGGGGGGATTCCTCGGGGAAACCTCCACTTGGGCAAGGGAGAGGGACTCCTGGGGGTCACTTCTCCAGTGAAAGTCCGGTCCTTCAGGTCCTGGGGGCTGCGGGTGCAGGGTCTCTCCCAGGCGTCGGGACTTTAGGTTCAAAGAGTCGCGGTCAGGGGAAGCCTCGGGATTCCCTCTGCAGGCGGCGCTGTGGGGGCTCAGGGGGGACAGGTTTTGGTACTCACAGTATCAGAGTAATCCTGGGGTCCCTCCTGAGGTGTTGGATCGCCACCAGCCGAGTCGGGGTCGCCGGGTGCAGTGTTGCAAGTCTCACGCTTCTTGCGGGGAGCTTGCAGGGTTCTTTAAAGCTGCTGGAAACAAAGTTGCAGCTTTTCTTGGAGCAGGTCCGCTGTCCTCGGGAGTTTCTTGTCTTTTCGAAGCAGGGGCAGTCCTCAGAGGATGTCGAGGTCGCTGGTCCCTTTGGAAGGCGTCGCTGGAGCAGGATCTTTGGAAGGCAGGAGACAGGCCGGTGAGTTTCTGGAGCCAAGGCAGTTGTCGTCTTCTGGTCTTCCTCTGCAGGGGTTTTCAGCTAGGCAGTCCTTCTTCTTGTAGTTGCAGGAATCTAATTTTCTAGGGTTCGGGGTAGCCCTTAAATACTAAATTTAAGGGCGTGTTTAGGTCTGGGGGGTTAGTAGCCAATGGCTACTAGCCCTGAGGGTGGGTACACCCTCTTTGTGCCTCCTCCCAAGGGGAGGGGGTCACAATCCTAACCCTATTGGGGGAATCCTCCATCTGCAAGATGGAGGATTTCTAAAAGTTAGAGTCACTTCAGCTCAGGACACCTTAGGGGCTGTCCTGACTGGCCAGTGACTCCTCCTTGTTGCTTTCTTTGTTCCCTCCAGCCTTGCCGCCAAAAGTGGGGGCCGTGGCCGGAGGGGGCGGGCAACTCCACTAAGCTGGAGTGCCCTGCTGGGCTGTGACAAAGGGGTGAGCCTTTGAGGCTCACCGCCAGGTGTCACAGCTCCTGCCTGGGGGAGGTGTTAGCATCTCCACCCAGTGCAGGCTTTGTTACTGGCCTCAGAGTGACAAAGGCACTCTCCCCATGGGGCCAGCAACATGTCTCTAGTGTGGCAGGCTGCTGGAACCAGTCAGCCTACACAGATAGTCGGATAGGTTTCAGGGGGCACCTCTAAGGTGCCCTCTGGGGTGTATTTTACAATAAAATGTACACTGGCATCAGTGTGCATTTATTGTGCTGAGAAGTTTGATACCAAACTTCCCAGTTTTCAGTGTAGCCATTATGGTGCTGTGGAGTTCGTGTTTGACAGACTCCCAGACCATATACTCTTATGGCTACCCTGCACTTACAATGTCTAAGGTTTTGTTTAGACACTGTAGGGGTACCATGCTCATGCACTGGTACCCTCACCTATGGTATAGTGCACCCTGCCTTAGGGCTGTAAGGCCTGCTAGAGGGGTGTCTTACCTATACTGCATAGGCAGTGAGAGGCTGGCATGGCACCCTGAGGGGAGTGCCATGTCGACTTACTCGTTTTGTCCTCACTAGCACACACAAGCTGGCAAGCAGTGTGTCTGTGCTGAGTGAGAGGTCTCCAGGGTGGCATAAGACATGCTGCAGCCCTTAGAGACCTTCCTTGGTATCAGGGCCCTTGGTACTAGAAGTACCAGTTACAAGGGACTTATCTGGATGCCAGGGTCTGCCAATTGTGGATACAAAAGTACAGGTTAGGGAAAGAACACTGGTGCTGGGGCCTGGTTAGCAGGCCTCAGCACACTTTCAATTGTAAACATAGCATCAGCAAAGGCAAAAAGTCAGGGGGCAACCATGCCAAGGAGGCATTTCCTTACACAACCCCCCCCCAAACGAAAGAGGATGAGACTAACCTTTCCCAAGAGAGTCTTCATTTTCTAAGTGGAAGAACCTGGAAAGGCCATCTGCATTGGCATGGGCAGTCCCAGGTCTGTGTTCCACTATAAAGTCCATTCCCTGTAGGGAGATGGACCACCTCAACAGTTTAGGATTTTCACCTTTCATTTGCATCAGCCATTTGAGAGGTCTGTGGTCAGTTTGAACTAGGAAGTGAGTCCCAAAGAGGTATGGTCTCAGCTTCTTCAGGGACCAAACCACAGCAAAGGCCTCCCTCTCAATGGCACTCCAACGCTGCTCCCTGGGGAGTAACCTCCTGCTAATGAAAGCAACAGGCTGGTCAAGGCCATCATCATTTGTTTGGGACAAAACTGCCCCTATCCCATGTTCAGAGGCATCAGTCTGCACAATGAACTGCTTAGAATAATCTGGAGCTTTGAGAACTGGTGCTGAGCACATTGCTTGTTTCAGGGTGTCAAAGGCCTGTTGGCAGTCCACAGTCCAGTTCACTTTCTTGGGCATTTTCTTGGAGGTGAGCTCAGTGAGGGCTGTCACAATGGATCCATATCCCTTCACAAACCTCCTGTAGTACCCAGTCAAGCCAAGGAATGCCCTGACTTGAGTCTGGGTTTTTGGAGCTACCCAGTCCAGAATGGTCTGGATCTTGGGTTGGAGTGGCTGAACTTGGCCTCCACCTACAAGGTGGCCCAAGTAAACCACAGTTCCCTGCCCTATCTGGCATTTGGATGCCTTGATAGAGAGGCCTGCAGATTGCAGAGCCTTCAAAACCTTCTTCAGGTGGACCAGGTGATCCTGACAGGTGGAGCTAAAGACAGCAATATCATCAAGATAAGCTGTGCTAAAGGACTCCAAGCCAGCAAGGACTTGATTCACCAACCTTTGGAAGGTGGCAGGGGCATTCTTTAAACCAAAGGGCATAACAGTAAACTGATAATGCCCATCAGGTGTGGAGAATGCTGTCTTTTCTTTTGCTCCAGGTGCCATTTTTATTTGCCAGTACCCTGCTGTCAAGTCAAAGGTACTTAGAAATTTGGCAGCACCTAACTTATCAATGAGCTCATCAGCTCTTGGGATTGGATGGGCATCTGTCTTGGTGACAGAGTTGAGCCCTCTGTAGTCCACACAAAACCTCATCTCTTTCTTTCCATCTTTGGTGTGAGGTTTGGGGACTAAGACCACTGGGCTAGCCCAGGGGCTGTCAGAGCGCTCAATCACTCCCAATTCCAGCATCTTGTGGACTTCCATCTTGATGCTTTCCTTAACATGGTCAGACTGTCTGAAGATTTTGTTCTTGACAGGCATGCTGTCTCCTGTGTCCACATCATGGGTACACAGGTGTGTCTGACCAGGGGTTAGGGAGAAAAGCTCAGGAAACTGTTGTAGGACTCTCCTACAATCAGCCTGCTGTTGGCCAGAGAGGGTGTCTGAGTAGATCACTCCATCTACTGTGCCATCTTTTGGGTCTGATGACAGAAGATCAGGGAGAGGTTCACTCTCTGCCTCCTGATCCTCATCTGTTACCATTAACAGATTCACATCAGCCCTGTCATGGAAGAGCTTAAGGCGGTTCACATGGATCACCCTCTTGGGGCTCCTGCTTGTGCCCAGGTCCACCAGGTAGGTGACCTGACTCTTCCTCTCTAGCACTGGGTAAGGGCCACTCCATTTGTCCTGGAGTGCCCTGGGAGCCACAGGCTCCAGAACCCAGACTTTCTGCCCTGGTTGGAACTCAACCAGTGCAGCCTTTTGGTCATACCAAAACTTCTGGAGTTGTTGGCTGGCCTCAAGGTTTTTGGTTGCCTTTTCCATGTACTCTGCCATTCTAGAGCGAAGGCCAAGTACATAGTCCACTATGTCCTGTTTAGGCTCATGGAGAGGTCTCTCCCAGCCTTCTTTAACAAGGGCAAGTGGTCCCCTTACAGGATGACCAAACAGAAGTTCAAAGGGTGAGAACCCTACTCCCTTCTGTGGTACCTCCCTGTAAGCGAAAAGCAGACATGGCAGGAGGACATCCCATCTCCTTTTGAGTTTTTCTGGGAGCCCCATGATCATGCCCTTTAATGTCTTGTTGAATCTCTCAACTAAGCCATTAGTTTGTGGATGGTAAGGTGTAGTGAATTTATAAGTCACTCCACACTCATTCCACATGTGCTTTAGGTATGCTGACATGAAGTTGGTACCTCTGTCAGACACCACCTCCTTAGGGAAACCCACTCTGGTAAAGATACCAATGAGGGCCTTGGCTACTGCAGGGGCAGTAGTCGACCTAAGGGGAATAGCTTCAGGATACCTGGTAGCATGATCCACTACTACCAGGATATACATATTTCCTGAGGCTGTGGGAGGTTCCAGTGGACCAACTATGTCCACACCCACTCTTTCAAAGGGCACCCCCACCACTGGAAGTGGAATGAGGGGGGCCTTTGGATGCCCACCTGTCTTACCACTGGCTTGACAGGTGGGGCAGGAGAGGCAAAACTCCTTAACCATGTTGGACATATTGGGCCAGTAGAAGTGGTTGACTAACCTCTCCCACGTCTTGGTTTGTCCCAAATGTCCAGCAAGGGGAATGTCATGGGCCAATGTTAGGATGAACTCTCTGAACAGCTGAGGCACTACCACTCTCCTAGTGGCACCAGGTTTGGGGTCTCTGGCCTCAGTGTACAGGAGCCCATCTTCCCAATAGACCCTATGTGTTCCATTTTTCTTGCCTTTGGACTCTTCAGCAGCTTGCTGCCTAAGGCCTTCAAGAGAGGGACAGGTTTCTTGTCCCTTACACAGCTCTTCCCTTGAGGGTCCCCCTGGGCCTAAGAGCTCAACCTGATAAGGTTCAAGCTCCAAAGGCTCAGTTCCCTCAGAGGGCAGAACTTCTTCCTGAGAAGAGAGGTTCCCTTTCTTTTGCTGTGTTGCAGTTGGTTTCCCAACTGACTTTCCTGTTCTCTTGGTAGGCTGGGCCATTTTTCCAGACTCCAGCTCTACTTTTTCACCCTGTGCCTTGCATTGTGCTCTTGTTTTCACACACACCAGTTCAGGGATACCCAGCATTGCTGCATGGGTTTTTAGCTCTACCTCAGCCCATGCTGAGGACTCCAGGTCATTTCCAAGCAGACAGTCCACTGGGATATTTGAGGAGACCACCACCTGTTTCAGGCCATTGACCCCTCCCCATTCTAAAGTAACCATTGCCATGGGATGTACTTTTCTCTGATTGTCAGCGTTGGTGACTGTGTAGGTTTTTCCAGTCAGGTATTGGCCAGGGGAAACCAGTTTCTCTGTCACCATGGTGACACTGGCACCTGTATCCCTCAGGCCCTCTATTCTAGTCCCATTAATTAAGAGTTGCTGTCTGTATTTTTGCATGTTAGGCGGCCAGACAGCTAGTGTGGCTAAATCCACCCCACCCTCAGAAACTAGAGTAGCTTCAGTGTGGACCCTGATTTGCTCTGGGCACACTGTTGATCCCACTTGGAGACTAGCCATACCAGTGTTACCTGGATGGGAGTTTGGAGTGGAACCTTTCTTGGGACAGGCCTTGTCTCCAGTTTGGTGTCCATGCTGTTTACAGCTATGACACCAGGCCTTTTTGGGATCAAAGTTTTTACCCTTGTACCCATTGTTTTGTGAAGAGGCTCTGGGCCCACCCTCCTGTGCAGGTTTTTGGGGGCCTGTAGAAGACTCTTTACTATTTTTAGTTTTGGTTGTCTCATCACCCTTCTGCCGGGGAGTCTTTGTGACCCCTTTCTTTTGGTCACCCCCTGTTGAAGTCTTGGACACCCTTGTCTTGACCCAATGGTCCGCCTTCTTTCCCAATTCTTGGGGAGAAATTGGTCCTAGGTCTACCAGATGCTGATGCAGTTTATCATTGAAACAATTACTCAATAGGTGTTCTTTCACAAATAAATTGTACAGCCCATCATAATTATTTACACCACTGCCTTGAATCCAACCATCTAGTGTTTTCACTGAGTAGTCAACAAAGTCAACCCAGGTCTGGCTCGAGGATTTTTGAGCCCCCCTGAACCTAATCCTGTACTCCTCAGTGGAGAATCCAAAGCCCTCAATCAGGGTACCCTTCATGAGGTCATAAGATTCTGCATCTTGTCCAGAGAGTGTGAGGAGTCTATCCCTACACTTTCCTGTGAACATTTCCCAAAGGAGAGCACCCCAGTGAGACCTGTTCACTTTTCTGGTTACACAAGCCCTCTCAAAAGCTGTGAACCATTTGGTGATGTCATCACCATCTTCATATTTAGTTACAATCCCTTTGGGGATTTTCAACATGTCAGGAGAATCTCTGACCCTATTTATGTTGCTGCCACCATTGATGGGTCCTAGGCCCATCTCTTGTCTTTCCCTCTCTATGGCTAGGATCTGTCTTTCCAAAGCCAATCTTTTGGCCATCCTGGCTAACTGGATGTCCTCTTCACTGGGGCTATCCTCAGTGATTTCAGAGGTGTTGGTCTCTCCTGTGAGGGAACCAGCATCTCTGACTATTATTTTAGGAATCAGGGTTTGGGGGACCCTGTTCTCCCTAGATAGGACTGGTAGGGGGGAATTGTCCTCCAAGTCACTATCCTCTTCCTCTGAGTTGCCACCCTCAGAGGGGTTGGCCTTTTCAAACTCTGCCAAAAGCTCCTGGAGCTGTATTTTGGTAGGTTTGGGGCCCATTGTTATTTTCTTTATCTTACAGAGTGACCTTAGCTCCCTCATCTTAAGATGGAGGTAAGGTGTGGTGTCGAGTTCCACCACAGTCACATCTGTGCTAGACATTTTGCTTCTAAAAGTTGGAATACTTTTTAAGAATCTACAACTGGTTCTAGAATCTAATTCAAACTTTTACAAACTTTTAAACTTTAAAAGAAATGCTAAACAGGATCTAACACAAGGCCCTAGCAGGTCTTTTAAGAATTTAGAAAACTTTTCAAATTGCAAAAATCAATTTCTAATGACAATTTTGGAATTTGTCGTGTGATCAGGTATTGGCTGAGTAGTCCAGCAAATGCAAAGTCTTGTACCCCACCGCTGATCCACCAATGTAGGAAGTTGGCTCTGTATGTGCTATTTCAAAGTAAGGAATAGCATGCACAGAGTCCAAGGGTTCCCCTTAGAGGTAAAATAGTGGTAAAAAGAGATAATACTAATGCTCTATTTTGTGGTAGTGTGGTCGAGCAGTAGGCTTATCCAAGGAGTAGTGTTAAGCATTTGTTGTACATACACAAGACAATAAATGAGGTACACACACTCAGAGACAAATCCAGCCAATAGGTTTTTATATAGAAAAATATCTTTTCTTAGTTTATTTTAAGAACCACAGGTTCAAATTCTACATGTAATATCTCATTCGAAAGGTATTGCAGGTAAGTACTTTAGGAACTTCAAATCATAAAAATTGCATGTATACTTTACAAGTTATTGACAAATAGCTGTTTTAAAAGTGGACACTTAGTGCAATTTTCACAGTTCCTGGGGGAGGTAAGTTTTTGTTAGTTTTACCAGGTAAGTAAGACACTTACAGGGTTCAGTTCTTGGTCCAAGGTAGCCCACCGTTGGGGGTTCAGAGCAACCCCAAAGTCACCACACCAGCAGCTCAGGGCCGGTCAGGTGCAGAGTTCAAAGTGGTGCCCAAAACACATAGGCTAGAATGGAGAGAAGGGGGTGCCCCGGTTCCGGTCTGCTTGCAGGTAAGTACCCGCGTCTTCGGAGGGCAGACCAGGGGGGTTTTGTAGGGCACCGGGGGGGACACAAATCCACACAGAAATTTCACCCTCAGCAGCGCGGGGGCGGCCGGGTGCAGTGTAGAAACAAGCGTCGGGTTTTCAATGTTAGTCTATGAGAGATCTCGGGATCTCTTCAGCGCTGCAGGCAGGCAAGGGGGGGATTCCTCGGGGAAACCTCCACTTGGGCAAGGGAGAGGGACTCCTGGGGGTCACTTCTCCAGTGAAAGTCCGGTCCTTCAGGTCCTGGGGGCTGCGGGTGCAGGGTCTCTCCCAGGCGTCGGGACTTTAGGTTCAAAGAGTCGCGGTCAGGGGAAGCCTCGGGATTCCCTCTGCAGGCGGCGCTGTGGGGGCTCAGGGGGGACAGGTTTTGGTACTCACAGTATCAGAGTAATCCTGGGGTCCCTCCTGAGGTGTTGGATCGCCACCAGCCGAGTCGGGGTCGCCGGGTGCAGTGTTGCAAGTCTCACGCTTCTTGCGGGGAGCTTGCAGGGTTCTTTAAAGCTGCTGGAAACAAAGTTGCAGCTTTTCTTGGAGCAGGTCCGCTGTCCTCGGGAGTTTCTTGTCTTTTCGAAGCAGGGGCAGTCCTCAGAGGATGTCGAGGTCGCTGGTCCCTTTGGAAGGCGTCGCTGGAGCAGGATCTTTGGAAGGCAGGAGACAGGCCGGTGAGTTTCTGGAGCCAAGGCAGTTGTCGTCTTCTGGTCTTCCTCTGCAGGGGTTTTCAGCTAGGCAGTCCTTCTTCTTGTAGTTGCAGGAATCTAATTTTCTAGGGTTCGGGGTAGCCCTTAAATACTAAATTTAAGGGCGTGTTTAGGTCTGGGGGGTTAGTAGCCAATGGCTACTAGCCCTGAGGGTGGGTACACCCTCTTTGTGCCTCCTCCCAAGGGGAGGGGGTCACAATCCTAACCCTATTGGGGGAATCCTCCATCTGCAAGATGGAGGATTTCTAAAAGTTAGAGTCACTTCAGCTCAGGACACCTTAGGGGCTGTCCTGACTGGCCAGTGACTCCTCCTTGTTGCTTTCTTTGTTCCCTCCAGCCTTGCCGCCAAAAGTGGGGGCCGTGGCCGGAGGGGGCGGGCAACTCCACTAAGCTGGAGTGCCCTGCTGGGCTGTGACAAAGGGGTGAGCCTTTGAGGCTCACCGCCAGGTGTCACAGCTCCTGCCTGGGGGAGGTGTTAGCATCTCCACCCAGTGCAGGCTTTGTTACTGGCCTCAGAGTGACAAAGGCACTCTCCCCATGGGGCCAGCAACATGTCTCTAGTGTGGCAGGCTGCTGGAACCAGTCAGCCTACACAGATAGTCGGATAGGTTTCAGGGGGCACCTCTAAGGTGCCCTCTGGGGTGTATTTTACAATAAAATGTACACTGGCATCAGTGTGCATTTATTGTGCTGAGAAGTTTGATACCAAACTTCCCAGTTTTCAGTGTAGCCATTATGGTGCTGTGGAGTTCGTGTTTGACAGACTCCCAGACCATATACTCTTATGGCTACCCTGCACTTACAATGTCTAAGGTTTTGTTTAGACACTGTAGGGGTACCATGCTCATGCACTGGTACCCTCACCTATGGTATAGTGCACCCTGCCTTAGGGCTGTAAGGCCTGCTAGAGGGGTGTCTTACCTATACTGCATAGGCAGTGAGAGGCTGGCATGGCACCCTGAGGGGAGTGCCATGTCGACTTACTCGTTTTGTCCTCACTAGCACACACAAGCTGGCAAGCAGTGTGTCTGTGCTGAGTGAGAGGTCTCCAGGGTGGCATAAGACATGCTGCAGCCCTTAGAGACCTTCCTTGGTATCAGGGCCCTTGGTACTAGAAGTACCAGTTACAAGGGACTTATCTGGATGCCAGGGTCTGCCAATTGTGGATACAAAAGTACAGGTTAGGGAAAGAACACTGGTGCTGGGGCCTGGTTAGCAGGCCTCAGCACACTTTCAATTGTAAACATAGCATCAGCAAAGGCAAAAAGTCAGGGGGCAACCATGCCAAGGAGGCATTTCCTTACAAGCTCTAACATACAATACTCCTTTCACTAGCTAGGCAATCAAGAATGTACACCCACAGAGGAAAAATACATGAAGCACAGAAAACACATTTGACATGGTAAAATGTGGGCCTACTCAGTTAATGATAACTTAGCAAAGCACCATTATTAAGCATGGTTAAACATTCGATCATACCTGTAGGCATATTATCAGAGTAAATATAAAACACAAGCGAGCAATACATGGTTACATATGCAACATGTTTTTCATTAAATGCAACATGTCATTATGCACATGTAAATGTCAATCCGGACTATGCGGGTCATTCCGACCCTGGCGGTCGGTGGCCGCCAGGGCCACCGACCACGGGAGCACCGCCAACAGGCTGGCGGTGCTCCTACGAGCATTCTGACCGCGGCGGTTTAGCCGCGGTCAGACGCGGAAAGCCAGCGGTCTCCCGCTGACTTTCCGCCGCTCGTAGGAATCCTCCATGGCTGCGGAGCGCGCTCCGCAGCCATGGAGGATTCCGACTCCCCCTCCCGCCATCCAGTTCCTGGCGGTTCTCCCGCCGGGAACCGGATGGCGGGAGGGGGAGTCACGGGCCCCTGGGGGCCCCTGCCGTGCCCATGCCTATGGCATGGGCACGGCAGGGGCCCCCGTAAGAGGGCCCCTAAAAGTATTTCAGTGTCTGCAAAGCAGACACTGAAATACGCGACGGGTGCAACTGCACCCGTCGCACCTTCCCACTCCGCCGGCTCTATTACGAGCCGGCGTCATCGTGGGAAGGGAGTTTTCCCCTGGGCTGGCGGGCGGTCTTGCGAAGACCGCCCGCCAGCCCAGGGGAAAACTCGGAATACCCTCCGCGGTCTTTCGACCGCGGAGCGGTATTTCGGAGGGGGGAAGTCTGGCGGGCGGCCTCCGCCGCCCGTCAGACTCAGAATTAGGGCCTATGTATTTCATCTTAAAACTAAACATTAGATCACACTCATATGAATCAAACCTCTAAATTCTACAGTAAATGTACTTTTAATAATATAAACCCTCATTACGACCCTGGCGGTGAGTGATAAAGTGGCGGTAATACCGCCAACAGGCTGGCGGTAAGTACCGCCAAATTATGACCATGGCAGTGATAACTCCCATAGACAGCCAATATACCACACCAACCACCAGGGTGGAAACAACACTCACCACAGTGGTAGCCAACAACAGCCAGACAGAAGACAAAGGGCCTGATTCTAACTTTGGAGGACGGTGTTAAACCGTCCCAAAAGTGGCGGATATACCACCTACCGTATTACGAGTTCCATAGGATATAATGGACTCGTAATACGGTAGGTGGTATATCCGCCACTTTTGGGACGGTTTAACACCGTCCTCCAAAGTTAGAATCAGGCCCAAAGTGTCACCCACCATATTAAGACACATCACTCCGCCACCTTCCAGGGCTGTACCAATGCCTTCAAAAGCCTGGCAGAAATACATCACTGAAGAGAAAGGACTCACCATCGGAGACACCAGGAAAAACAACGCCGCCATGAAACCTGAACTGCGAGTCTTTGCAATGATCTTCTATGTTATGCTCCACCTGGAACACCAATGCTGACAAAGACAACAATGGTGAGTACAGCCAACTAGCACACAAGGGAAGGAGGAAGGAAAACAAGAGTGACACACTCACGCACTTCACACACCGACACTCAAACCATACACACAACCATCTGCACACGTAAAACAATTTGCACCTGAAAAATGGCAGAATAATGCAAGAACAACAGGAATGGACTATAGTGATTGTAAACAGATCAAATTCAAAATTAATAATTCAATTTGTCAATGAAAAAGATATGTACACATCTACACAAAGGGACACTGCCCAGTGCAATGTTCAAAGGGCCCACATGGCCACAGGGCACAGTCTAAGGCCCAACTCAAATCTTGACCACATCTGGATAGTACACTGCAGGGTCATCAGTTTTCAAATAGGCATGCACCTCAGGGGGTGGGGGGCACCTCAGCTGGATGCGGGAACAAGCCCACTAGTTCTGCAGGGTGCTCAATACCCATTGCTCTGTCCTGGGGATTGCAAGGCCACAGTCTCTCAGGTGGGTGACTTTCCTACTGGTTCTGGAGGGGGCAACATGCACATTGCTCTGTCCTGGGGGGTGCAAGGCCACAGTCTTTCAGATGGATGACTTCCCCACTGGTTCTGGAGGGGGCTCCATGCCCATTGCTCTGCCCTGGGGAATGCAAGGCCGCAGTCTTTCAGGTGGGTGATTTGCCCACTTGTTCTGGAGGGGGCAACATGCCCATTACTCTGTCCTGGGGAGTGCAAGGCCATAGGCACTCAGGTGGGTGACTTGCCCACTGGTTCTGGAGGGTGCAACATGCCCATTGCTCTGTCCTGGGGAGTGCACGGCCACAGTCTCTCAGGTGGGTGACTTGGCCACTGGTTCTGGAGGGGGCAACATGCCCATTGCTCTGTACTGGGGAGTGCAAGCCACAGTCTCTTAGGTGGGTGCCCGTGGAGTGTGGCCTACATGGTTTCCACTGGCAGTAAGGGCTGCAGTGTGGTGGTGGAGGGAGGAGCCTTCTGGGCAGCCTCTGTACTTTCTGTTGGCTGCAATTCATCAGCTGATAGTGGGGCCCTGTGACAGCTGGTGGTTGTGGAGGTGTAACCCTGACAGCCTCCCCTGGAGTAGAGGACTTCATCTCTTCCAGTACATGGAGCATGGATCCCTTACCCTTCCTGGCAGTTGTGGATGGGCTCTTCCACTTCCTGTCTGGTGGTGCAGGCTCCTTCCCCTTCTTGCCTGGTGGTGCAGATTCCATCACCTTCTTGCCTGGTGGTGCTGGCTTCTTCCCCTTCTATGATGGAGGTGTGGCATCCTTACCACCAAGAGTAGTTGGTGCTACCACTGTCCGCGTGGACTTTTTGGCTGAGGTACTGGGCTGTGTCCTTGGTACCCTGCTCATACGGGCAGGGGCGATGGTTAGAGAAGAGGTCAAGTTGGGAAAGGAAAAGCTTTTTAGGGATGTTGGGGAGTGGGGAGAGAGGAGGGAGGAGTAATGGGAGTGGAGGTTGAGGAAGTAGTTGTTGGAGGTATATGTCTGCTGGGTTTGGGTGTCGGCGCATGGGCTGTATGCTGATGTGAGGTGGATGGCTTTTGGGTATCTGAGTGCTTGCGTTTGTGTCCTTTAGGAGGGGAGACAGACAGGGTGGGAGAGGACAGAGGGGACACGTGCATTGCTGTTGTGGAGTTGTTTGCCAGTGAGGTGTGTGTCCTGCTTGGTGTGGTGATGCTTGTAGTGGATGTTGATGAAGTACATGCAGGTGTAAGTATGGACATGACTGGGAGGGAGGTGGTGGAGGAGGAGGGGGAGGCTGTGGAGGTAGTGGATGTTGTCGTGTCTGCAACTGTATGGTGTTTGTGTGAGTGCTTGGGGGATGAAGTATGGTGCCTGTGTTTGCCTGTGACACTCTTTGGTGATGTGTTGTGTGCATGCTCTTCTATATGTGTGCCTGGAATGGGTTGGGGTTGAGGAGAAAGGGACTGGGAAGAGCGAGTTGTAGGGGGGATGGCAGAAACAGGGACAATGGCTGCCTTCAGAGAGGAGGCCAGAGCCTGAATCGATCACTGTTGGCCCGCCAATCCACTGTGGATGCCCTCCAGGAATGCATTGCATTGCTGCATCTGGGATGCTAGCCACTGGATGGCATTCACAATGGTTGACTGCCCTACAGAGATAGATCTCAGGAGGTCAATAGCCTCCTCACTCAGGGCAGCAGGGCTCACTGGGGCAGGGCCTGAGGTGCCTGGGGTGAAGGAGATGCCCACCCTCCTAGGTGAGTGGGCAAGGGAAACTCATTGAGGGGCTGCTGGGAGGGCGGTGCTGGTACAGGGTGTGGTGGCTGTACCTGCAGCTGGGGTGGTCACAGAGGTGTCTGCCAACAACAGGGAGATCCCATCGGAGGAGGTATCTGAGTCTGTGTTGTCTCTTCCAGTCTCTGCCACGGTGTTCCCCTCACCCTCCATCCCACTGGTACCCTCGGCGTCGGTGGATTCTGCACCCAGGTTCACATGGGATGCAGCTCGCTCTGACACGGGTGCCCTGCTCCTTCACCAGATGATGCTAATGCACACAAGGACAGGATGACAAAACAAGAAAGGTGGGTGAGAGACAAAGGATACACTGGGTCAATGACTGCACAAACACCACAGTTGGCATACACATCACTGTTACACACAGGGAACAGGCTTCAGCACTATGCATTGCACTACTAGGGATATGGCTAATCAATAAGGCAAGATGATGACAACACACCACCAACTTCAGCACTCCAGGGACCCACGATGCCCTGCCCAAAATGGACTGCTAACAAGATAGGTCACCTGTATTTGCCATACACCCATTACCCTTCAGATGACCCACACTGCAATGTCTGGCCAGGCCTTAGGGACATTCACAAATACATGTTCACCACCCAGATACCGCGCCACCAGAAAAAATATGTATTGATACCCACTGTACTCCCCCCTAGTGGCTGCTGGGATGTCCTCAAGAGCCCATCCAGCTCAGGGTAGGCCACCACCAGTATGCAGGTTAGGGGGGTCAGGGTCCGATGGGCACCCGTTCCTCTTTGGAAAGTCATCCCCTGCTAGGCCTCCACAGTCTTCCATGCCCAGCGTCTCAGGTCCTCCCACCGTTTCAGACAGTGGGTGCTCCTCCTGCATAGACCCCCAGGGCTTGCACATCCTTGGCGATGGCAAGCCTTAATCCCTTCTTCTGATGGACACTGACCTGCAGAGGCAATACAGACAGGAGAACACCATTAAACAAACAGTCCAGCCTGTCACACAAATTGCCCATCATTCCCGTTTCCATCCCATTACCACACACATAGCCAAATGCACAACACATACACCGCCAACAGACAATCCCCCTCACCCCTACCCACCCCTACACAATGCTTGCACACACATCTCCATGCATCCTTGAAACATGCATTGTGGCCAAAGTGAACTCACCTGTTGGTCTGGAGGCCCATAAAGCTTTCCGTACTGGGCTAGGACCCCATCCACCAGTTGATCCAACTCCTCCAAACCCTTTCCCTGGGCACACGGGCCATGGTAGGTTCCAGACACAGGTCACAGCAGCACATGCAGTATAAGTCTTCTCCTGTTGAAGGTCAGGAAACAAGTGAGGATTGAGATAGAAAATGGTAGTCACTTCCACAGCTGTACACCGTCACCGCCCGCGCAGATCCCCATTGTCCACTGTACTCCATAGATTCCCATATTATCCAATGAGGAACTGCACGGTGGTGCAAGACCGCCTTCTGCCACGATGCCCAGCATCGGCGAAGTTACCTCACTTCCACTTGTCCCTATATACCGGACAGGCGGTCACTATTTCAGTGGGGGAAACAGGCATATTGACAATTGCTGCTTCACAGATTAGATTGTCACGTACTTCACCATTAACACTGTCCCAATACATAAGTGCACCATGTGGACTACTGTTGTGGTTTTGTTGTTCCAACTGTGACAGCTTACTCACTCTTGTGTACCTTAGATACCTACCGCTGCAGATGAGTAGGAAATGGAGACATACCCCCGTGTACAGACCCCTGGTGGATTTAGCTACACTGGAGGACAGGCACATTATACTCACCTATAGACTGGACATGGCCACAATCACAGAGCTGTGTGCCCAGTAGGAATCAGACCTGATCTCATCTATCCGTTGTCCGATTGGGATCCCCCTTTTGTGCAAGTGCTATCAGTGCTCCATTTCCTGGCAACAGGTTCTTTCCAAGTGACAGTGGGCTTGGCAGCAGGAATGTCACAGCCAATGTTGTCAATTGTGCTGGCAAGAGTGTTGTCTGCCCTGGTAAAACACATGTGCAGCTGCATAGCTTTCCCCCAGGTGGAAGATTTGGCCACTGTGAAGGACGGATTCTATGCAATGGGACATATCCTCAATATTATTGGGGCGTTTGACGTACACATATTGCGTTTGTCCCCCGGCCAGAATAAACAGGTGTACAGGAATCATAAGAGTTTCCACTTCATGAATGTGCAGATGGTGTGCCTGGCGGACCAGTACATCTCCCATGTCAATGCTAAGTATCCTGGGTCTGTGCATGATGTCTTTGTCCTGAGGAAAAGCAGCATCCCAACTGTGATGGTTCACCTACAGAGGCACAGGGTGTGGCTAATAGGTGAGCCTTGGTCCACACCCACTGTATGTTAGTGTATGCCTCTGGTGTTAACCTCATTGGATAGTGTGTGACTAAATGTTGTCCCTCAATACCTACAGGTGACTTTAGCTGCCCAAACCTATCATGGCTGCTGACCCCTGTCAGGAATGCCAGGACAAAGGCTGAAGAATGTTGTAATGAGGCACATGGGCGAACCAGAGGGTCATCGAAAGATCCTTCAGCCTCCTGAAGGCCAGGTTCAGGTGCCTCCATCTGAGAGGTGAATCCCTGTGCTATTCACCCGAGAAGGTCTGCCAGATAGGAGTGGCATGCTGCATGTTGCACAACCTGGCGCTCAGGCGCCATGTACCTTTACTACAGGAGGAGGAGATTGGAGATGCCCCTGTTGCTCCAGTAGACCCTGATGACAGTGAGGATGAAGAGTCTGAAGATGAGGATGAGGACAACAGAACATCAGTTATCCGTCAGTACTTCCAATGACAGACAGGTGAGACAGTGCAACTTCACATTTCTATGTCTATTGTTGTATTCTGTGTGGCTGTGGCATGATGGCATTAACTACTTTTTACCTCTACTTACTGTCACCTATGGTTTATCATTTTGTATATCTTGGTGCTATGACAACTGTGTACTGATGTTTTGACTACAGCCAGCTACAGGACATTATTTCTATTCTCTCACATTGTACAGTGCATTTGCAATGAATGTAACTGTTTCCATAAATATACATTTTCAACACATGACATACAATTATTTGAGTTGTATTCAGGGGTGTCTATTTTAGTGCTAAGAAATTGAGGGAAAAGTGCAATGGAATGGGGTGATGATGGAGGAAAGTCCAGGGTATTGTTCCAGTTTGTTTGTAGCACAGGAGCAGCATCCAAGTGCCCATAGGAAGGGGAGCAACAGCAGTTCAAGGTGGACAAGGTAACTGAGTGGGACACAAGGGGGACAATCAGCAGAGTCTCATTTCCTGGTGGTGGTCTTGGAAAGTGTCTCTGGCTTCTGTCTGGTTCGCAGGGAACGTTTGTGGGGTGGTTCACCTTCGGGAGGAGGAGGGATGCTGGCGGCCTGTGGGTCCTGTGGCGGGGCCTCCTGCCCACTAGCGGAGGGCTGGTCAATGGACTGGCTAGTGGTAGGGATCCGCTGGTGTGCTGTTGCCTCCCTCATGATGTTGGCTATGTCTGCCAGCACCCCTGCTATGGAGATCAGGGTGGTGTTAATGGCCTGCAAGTCCTCCCTGATTCCCTGATATTGTCCCTCCTGCAGCCGCCTGTTCTCCTGTACGTTGTCAAGGATCTGGCCCATCGTGCCCTGGGAATGTTGGTAGGCTCCCAGGATCTCATAGATTGCCTCCGGGAGGGTCGGTTCCTGGTCCTGTCCTTCTACTGGTGCACAGCAGTCCTCCCAGAGTCCCTGTTGCCCTGTGCCTGTGTTCCCTGTATGGTGTGCCCACTGCGACTGACCCCAGTCTTGGGTATGAGATGTGGCCTGGGGTCCCTGTACACGTGGGCACACTTCTGATTAATGTGTCCTGGGGACAGAGGTGTGGGTACGCTGGGTGGGTGCTGTAGCGTTGGATCCTGATGGAGGAGGCTCTGTGGTGGTCTGTGAGTGGGCTTGGGTGACCGGCTGTCCAGTGGTCTCTGATGGGCCAGGGAGGTCCTCCAGATCCAGAAGTCCAGAGTATTGTCATCACTGGGGACATCTTCTGTTGGGGGACTCGATAGTCGTGGCACCTCCTCTCCACTGACATTGGCTGGGGTACCTGTGGGATGTAAGTGATGTATTATGCTTCATGTGTATGACATTTGTACATCCCTGGCTTGCCTTCTATTGTCGGTTTTGCCCTGCCACCTTTTTCTTGTGTGTGGTGATGTATTGTGGGAATGCTTGTTTCCCTATGCTGTGCATGCTTTAGTGATGGGTGTCCATGCAGGGCTGGGAGGGGTGTCCATGCATTGGTGTAGCATGCAGGGCTTGGCATTGTAGTTAGTCATATGTGTAGGTGCAGTGTGTGGGATGGAGTGGAGTGATGGGAGTAAGGGTGAGGGTGTGAGATGGCGTGCAGGTATGGGAGGTGATAAGTAGTAAATGTTGACTTACCAGTGTCCAATCCTCCGGCTACTCCAGCAAGTCCCTCAGGATGCAGTAATGCCAGTACTTGCTCCTCCCATGCTGTGAGCTGTGGGGGAGGAGGTGGGTGTCCACTGCCAGTCCTCTGTAAGGCGAGCTGTTGCCTTGCTGCTATGGAACATACCTTCCCCTGTAGGTCATTCCACCTTTTCCTGATGTCGTCCCTTGTTATTGGATGCTGTCCCTCTGCGTTCACCCTGTCCACGATTCTCCGTCCATAGCTCCATTTTCCTTGCAATGGAAGTCTGATGTACCTGTGCTCCAAACAGCTGTGGCTCTGCCCTGACAATTTCCTCCACCATGACCCTTAGGTGTTGTGTGGTGTGTGTTGGTGAGAGTGTGTTGAATAATGTGGTGGTGTGTGTGATGTGGGGTGCGTGAGGGATGTGTGGGTGTATGTGGTGTGTGTGTTTAGTTGTGTCTGTGCTGTTCATGTCACTCTCCTGGCAGTAATTGTTGTTGGTAAAGGATTGTGGGTAATGTGGCTTTGTGTTTTATAGTGGTGTGGGTGGGTGAGTGTGGTGTGTGTTTTTGGTATTGGCCAGGGCCAATGTAGTGTTGTTTTGTATGTGGGTGTCCATTCTGAGCGCTGCGGGATATACTGCCAATGGTTTACCACTGTTGAATGTCCGCCGAGGTGATTTGTGGGTTATAATATCGTGGGCGTTGTTTTGTTGGTGTAACTGTATGGGTGTTGGGACCGCCACTTGATCACTGACCTTTGGGCTGGCAGATTTGTGTATGTGACTGTATTCTGTTTGATTGGTGTGTGTGTGTCATAATATGGTGAATGGATATTTACTACTGCAGTGGTGTGTTGGCGGCCGTCAGGGTGGCAGTAGGCGGCATTTACCGCCAATGTCATGATGAGGGCCATAGTTTGATGCTTCACTTTACATTGATAAGATTAAGGCACAGGGTATATATGATGTTGATTACATTGTCAAGTTACTTTTGTAATGTATGGGGGTGCAGCCGGCATTACTCTGTTCCAATCCTGCCACTGAAGATGAATTGTCATCACAATTAAGGTAACACCTTTATCTGATGGACCAATCAAAACCTCATAGGTTCCAAAAAATGTTGTCTACTCTCTTACTACTGTTTAATTTCATCATAGTATCTACAATGAATCTTCTCCATTTCAATTTCTTCTCTCTTCCTCTTCACACCTTTCTTTGCCTTTACTCTCCTGTATGCCTTAAAGGCCAATAATATAGCACACAAAGCAATGACCACAAGGGTCTCAAGACAGTGAATACTATTGTACTTCCTAGATTTCCAAAACATTTGCAAATTGCAGAAGCCCAGTTTCCGATAGCTTCTCATGCATCTGTTGCGTCTAAATCCTTCAAATCTTCCTTTAGTCCTAAAATGGTGTTAATATAAGCATTCAAATCCTTACTCTTGTCGGTATTTATAAGCAACATTGTTGAACCGTTATCATTCAACATACTCCACCCTCCCTGGTGAGCAGAATGTCTAATGCACGATGATTCTGCAAAACCATAGATCTTATAACTACCAGGATCATTAAAATTCTCCACGTGATAAAATTTGAGGAACACTATGCCTAAATAACATGTACCATACCACCACCTGGGCTGATTAAAATACATGTTCTTCACAAATAAAGTGAACCCCAGAAGAGTAGAACCATCTTCAACCAAATATAACTTCAAGTTTCCCCTCAATTCAAACATATGATCACATTAACTTCTTCTTACAAATACAGTATCTATTGTAAATTTGTCTGTCCATCTACACCGTCTTCCATTATGTTTCCAGTGCAATGTCAGAGCAGCTAAATATCCTTTTTACTTGATGCTTGATTTCTTCTTTAGCCCCCTTATGTTGACTCCTAAGATAATTTTCTGATTTTGACCTAGCTTCCAAATCTTTCCCCCTATCTTCAACTAAATAAAAAAAAAAAATCTCAACATCTGTTAGACTACAGGTCAAATTGTGTTGATGTGCATAGACAGTATCTAATGTAACAGGCCTAAAGAACCTTGCAATTCAGTTTACCTCCTTAGGAGCAAGATGAAGATTCAAATGCTCTAATGTATGGATCGCTGATATAACTAATTTATAGTTTGAAAACTAGTACTGAAAATGTCCTGTACCATAAAACAAACTCAACAAAAGGCTACATGTAACTCCATCAGTCAGAGGAATATGGTGATAGGTAACTCCTTCTATAGCTGATGCAGGTAGTTGCATGTACGTAGCAATCCCTTGGCTCCATCATGGTAATGTACTTATAAAGCAAATTAAAATAAGCATTTGAGAGAGAAACCTCATCCAGATGCATCTACATGTAATTCCTTCTCATTTCGTGAATGATACCTATTCTCACTGGCAGGATGTGAAGGTATAGGGAAAGTTTGGGTTTTGTCTTCTACTGCACTAGATGTTGATGAATATGATGAATATGACCCTGTAAGAAATAAATGGTAACACAACTTCAAATATTAATGTTCTTTTTAATACATATCTAGATCTATTAGGTTTAGTAGTTTCTATGACTTCTCCAAAAGCAGATGTTGGGTGGAATATAGCGTCAGCAGAGCCTTCTCTGCCAGGTTCCACCTGTACCAACGGCAAAACAAAGTCCAGTATACGTGATGCTTCATTTTATTTACAAAATCTTTATGAGAATTCCTCAAACCTACTTTCTGTCTATGGCAACCCTGTGCTCCTTCACCTATACCCCGGGCATTGTTACTCTTCTTTCTTTTCTATTAAAGTCATTGCAAATACCTCTTAAATATGCATAGTTCAAATTCACTAATAATCAAATCCAGAGTGAAATGTCTCAGTTTATCCAGCAATAAAGGATATACAAAGTATAACTTGAGCAACATGCCTAATTCAAGGAGGTTCAGCTGGATCTGGAGCGTTACCCCACAAGTCCCAAAAGGTTCTCTCTCAGTCATTGGCAGCAAAATATGTCCATTAATGTAAGGAGTACCTCTGACAGGGAACTCTTACTCTTTTTGACTTCCTTAGTGGTCCTTAATCTCACTGTCACTCATGCAAGAATCTTTGATCTCCTCCAGAATAGATTGAGGCAGGCTCAGTCAGTCTCCAGCTACCACCTGCAATCTCACAGCACTAGTTCCATCATCAGGGTCTGAATCTGACTCATTCACCAATACTGTACAAGACTCTTTGGTCCCAGTTTCAACTGTTGACTCATTCAGACCCCCCTCAAATGGAACAGGGCTGTTTCAGACTTTGCGTGGTTCCCAACAGCTTTTCTGACCTGCTTCCTCTGGTTCTCGGCCACAACTAGTGCTTCTGGGAGAGCTGATGTTACATAATAAAGGAGACACTCAACTCAGCAAGTATGAGAAGCATAAATCCAATTGGGAGACTTCAACATTTAACAGCTGTTGTGGTCAAGAGAACTGGAATGACCCACGCTAACGAGGTTCGAGGCATGACTTTCTCACATGTTTGTTTTTTTACCAGGACGCAGTCACCAAGACTGAGGTCATGACACTGCTTCTGATATGGCAGGGCTGAAGCTGCTCTGATCTGATGAGACACAGAATGCACCACATCAGCCAGTCCTCTGCAGTAGTCAAGAATCAAATCATATATAATGTTCACATGCACCTTCGCACAGCTGGCAGTCTCATTGCTCTGCCCATGATTATTTCATGAGGGAACAATCCTGTCTTCTCTTCAGTAATGCTGTGAAGAGTCATCAACACAAGAGGCAAAGCACCAGGACATTTCAATGATGTTGAAGCACATACTTTAGCTAATCTGGATTTCAGAGTCCTGTTAATCTGTTTTATAATGCCTGACGCCTCTGAACGATAGCTGCAATGCAGTCTCTGCCCCACCTGCAATGCTGCACACTATAATTTCAAGATTGCATTGTTGAAGTGGGTCCCTTGGTCCGATTCCAGAGAAATCAGGAAACCAAATCTCTGGATGAGCTCCTGTAACCACAGCTTAGCTACGGTGAGACTGTCATTTCTTCTGCTTGGCTAGGCCTCAACCCAACATGACAAGATGCTCACAACTAACAGGACATTTTGCAGCCCATTACACACATGCATCTCAATGAAATCCAAATATATCCTGTTGAAGGGACAGCATAATTATCTTGTATGGCTTAATGTCACTGCAGTTCTCTTCTGTACATTCATCTGTTGGCATACCACACATCTGTGATGCAAACCTTCCACCATCAGTCTGAATCTCAGATTGAACCATGTCTGCCAAAACAAACAGACCATTGTGTCCCTCCCTACATGCACAGCGCCATGAAAAAGTCTGGCCTTAGGGGACAATAGACTATCTGGCAACACAGGTCTTCCAACTGCCGAGATCCAAATGTCATCATCTCTTTTAACACAATCTGACCTGATCCAACCTTGTTGTTGTGTCTCTGGTACTTCCTCCTGCATCTTCTTAACTTCCTCACAAGGATCAATTGTATTTAGCAAAAGGTTGTAATCGATTTCCTGTTGACTTATTGCAATATGCTCCATTGAATGTTCAAGCTTTATGAGCACAGTATTTGGCAACCTCATCTCCTTCTATGTTGCCCACTGTCACATAGTCATCTCCATTGTAGTGTACAGGGCACTTCACAACCGCAATCTGAGCAGGCAATCAAGCAAATTATTGATGTACTCACAATTCTTGATGAGAGATCCAGGGAAGGTCATGAAACCTTGCTGTGACCACAATTGTCCAAGGTCATGGACCAAAGCAAAACCATACTGACTATCATTAATAATCACCACTCACTGCTGTTCAGAAACACAGCATGCTCTGGTAAGAGCAACTAGTTCAGCCACTTGTGCGAAGAAAACTCCAAGAAGCTAGAAAGCTTCAACCATGCCTGAGATTGTGCAGCCTGCTTAGGCAGCTTTAAGATTTTCTCCAGGGTCCCTCAAACATGACCTATCTACAAACAATATGAACTCAGACTCAGATAGTGGCTCATATTGAATGTCTGGCCTTGGGCGGGTGCATAGTTCAGTAACATTTAGACATTCATGCTCAAAAACACCCTCATCACATCTTCAGCAGCCAATGTGTTTTGTTTATAATGTGTCAACCTGCTATTTATCAAATGCTGAGTGCAGGTACGGGTGAACATCAGTTCAACAGAATGGGCTAAAAAAATTGTAAGAGGATGAGCCATCACAACGTTCTTATATTTTTCAATGCTGATACCTGTCGCTGACATGGTTTAAGAAATCCATGCTGCGCTGATGCTACTGGGTGAAGTGTAGCTAAAAAATTAGGCCACAGGTCTTATATTACCATGTATTTGTGTAAGCACTGAGATAATGCAGGCCTCTTTCTCACTGCAAAAGAGAGCAAAATAATTATTGTAATCAAACATTCCCAGTGCTGGGGCACAACAGGGAGTTTCTGTCAGCTCCAGGAAGGCAACCAGGCAATTGTTATCCAAAGTAACTGTATCAGGCACATCCTTTTGTGTTAGTCTCTGTAAAGCCTGGCCACTTGGGAAAGGTTGGGTAGCCACATAAAACAGTTGCCCACCATTTCCGAAAAACATCCTGATTTTTCTCTAAGTAGTTGGTGGATTCATATTTAGGATTGCTGAAATCCATGCTTGTGACACTTTCTTTTCTCCCTTTTCAATATGATGACCAAGATATTGGGCCTCTTTCTGACAGTACTGCACCTTACTTGGGACACTTTATGGCCATTCTCAGATAAGGGATTCAATAGGGAAATGGTATCTTGTTTACAAACTTCTTGGGTATTTAACACCACCAATGGGTCATCAGTATACTGAGCCAAGACTCAGTTACAGGGCATTACCAGGGACTCAAGATTATTTTTGAGAATCTGATTGAAGACAGAAAGACTCTCAGTGTGCTCTTGTGGGATCTGCACCATGCTAAAACTCAACTGCTGAACCGAAATTTGAAGAAATATAAAGAGGACCTCGCTGTCCTAATGAATTGGTATGGAGATAAAAGCCTGGCACAAATCAATGACAGTGAAGAACTCAGCCTCACCTGATGCCATGGTTCTTAAATACTCAACAGTAGGTTTCACCTTGATGCGGACAGGCTCAACACCTTTGATGAACCCTATCTCCATTCTTGAAAAATCCCATACTTCATGTTTTACTGTTTCTCTAGGATCCAGCGGTAGATCATCAATTGTCATCATAGGGAACAGTGCAACAAAAAGATCATCTCTTGACAACTTAAAGGCAACATCCTCATCATGCGTCTTAAGCTCAACACCTCTTGTGGTACAATGGATGGCACAATTGATCTTACACAAGAAATGTCTTTGCAAGAGAATCAATGGATTAGAATCAGATATCACAAATTGGTGATTCTCTTCAAAAGGCTCTATTTTAACAGGTGCCTCTTCTGTGACTGGGTTTGTCATTTGTTTGTTTTCAATGCCTACAACTTGGATTCTTTTTCCCAAGAAGGGTAGGTTTGGAACCTTCACTGTTCTGACAGTACAGTGGGTAGCACCAGTATCGACCAAAAATGATCCGGGTGGCAATTCACCTTACCATCCATGAATGGACCCCTCTGGTCTATTTCTAAGACTGGCCCAAGCAAGCAATCATCCTCCCCCTAAGGCACTGTTGTAAGGCTGGATCAGGACCATCATCCTCAAACGTTTCAAACATAGGAAACTGCTGGAAAACACTCTGATTCTGAGAAAAATCTTGGTTAATATGTGAGACCTGGTTCAAATTTTATCAGGGCCCATGTATATTTTGTGGGATAGGAGCTTGTGGGACCTGCATCATCGGTCCTTGAGACACATCAAAATTTTGGATTCTCTCACTTTGCATAGTCTATGAATGTACAGGATTAATATTCTGACTCATTGCAATAACAACATGGACTTGTTTTCTTCAAAGTAGCCACATCAATCCCAGTAGTCAGATTAATCAGGGCAACACATCCTCTAGCTTGCTACGGAAACCCACTTTTGCCTTGCGTCATTGGCGTTCCCTGCTGATTCACTCCTTGAATGGGACCAACACTGCCCATGAAAGGCTGATTCTGAATTCCACTCTCAGCCGCTTTCATTTCATCTACCATTAACGTTTCTTAAATCACTTCTGCTTCATCTCAGTTTCATTGCTGCAATCTTTCACACACCTCAATATCTATTTAACTGACTTGTTCTGTCAACAAATCAAGTGCTGCTGAATCATCAAGCTAATCTCAGGTCTAAATCCCATCACAAACCTAGGCACAAAAACAACATCTTTGGGTTCCATAGTCTTCAGTCCACTATACTGCCTAATCACCTGCAACAATCTTTCATAAAAAGCATGCACTGACTCTTTTCATCACTTGCTGATACTCCTTCATCACCAATAATGAAGGGGCATTTTTGATCGGATTTCACACAGGCACCCTCTCTGGAAACTCCACAGCTACTTTACTTTCTGTTTACAAATTACTTGGTACCACAATGTCACAGGACATATTCAAATTCACCCACAAAACCTGAGACATCTTTACCAATCTATCCCTCAACCTATTGATACCATTCCACAGATTTATCTCTCAGTTTGGGGAAATCATCGGTGAAGGACGCAAGATCACTTCTAATACAAAGTACATGGACATAGCCTCCACCAGGCACTTTCCTCAATGGGAACGTCGAAGTACCCTCTCAGACCCATAAGGGGAATGGCGGTTCTCCCTTCAATTTTTTTTTGTACTTTCTTTTTTTTCCTCTACCCTTCTGTCTGTCTAATTCACTCCACTTTCAAATGATAATTCTCTAAATTGCATTTTTATTCCTATTGTTCTCATGCTACAAATGTCATTCTCATCAAAACATATGCTGTAACTTTTCTGCAATTACTTGGTTCAATTCAAGTCTATGTTATAAGTTTTTGCCAATTGAGAACATTTATCATGAACTTGTACTGAACGGTTGGTAACATTTGAACACATAAATACAAGTTATTTTTGTTGATAGGTACCTAATTGAGAAAGATCAAGATTCCCTGAAACCATTTTGTCTATTTCTATTCCACTGCATTCACCTTGAATGGTATTTCAACTAATTGCCTGATTGTTTCTGAACTTTCACCTTTGTTACTCAAATGTGAATTTACCTTGAAAAAAACAAAAGTCAAGAGGCGTTTGGCAAAACAGGAGCAGTTGGTTTAATTAAACACTATAGCCGGGAGAAACGTTGCAGAAACAGTGTCTAAGGACTGTCTCAAAGTAAAATTGATCTGAGCGGTGTTGTCTACATTGCTCGGGGCACCATAAAGCAATTTCAGCACTCTTTTTTAGGTGAAGAATGTGAGCAGTTGTCTTGGAGTTGCAAATAAGGTCCCTGATAACAAATGCTGTTGGGCTTCGACCTTGCATGGACACAATGAGGGCCAGTAGGTAGCATGTCCAGATGTCCGTCATGATCGGGGGGGGTTGTGGTGTGTTACTGCATATGCAACGTTCTGATTGGATGAGTGTTCCTAACTTCATGTGGCATCTGACTTTATGGTGTTTGGTGAATGCGTGCACCCCTCTGGCCATGTGTGCTTTGTTGGGACCAATCTCCTGGGACCATGGTGGTTTGGCTGTGCCTATCTGTGGGATTGATCTGAGTTTCCGATTTGCACATTTGCCTGCTGGCTATCTGCTGCCTATCTCTGGCCTGTCAGTCAGTAACCTCAGACCTAGGTCTCAGAGCCTGCTTAATGATGTATATCGGTGAATTTGATAATAGTGATGCAATTACATTTTTATATGTGAAAGTATCATGGTGCACATCAACATTGACATTTCCAATATTAACATTCCCCCCTCTAGTTGAATTTTCAACTATACTATCTAATCTGTACTTCATGTCAGTCGCATTAGGCTTGTGTTGTTCTGCCTTGAATATTACTACTCCACTAGCTACCTACATTCTACCCAATTTAAGGACAGCATCTTTACAGCAGGAAACCCCAAATTCCAGGAAACCACACAAAAACAATAATAATATTAAATTGGGTGCAATGACGTTCAAACACCAATCAATCACTGGGGAAGCCAGGAGAACTAATTTGTGAACCACTCCAGCTCGGGGGCACCCCCCTCCTCGTGCATGTACTTTTGCAAATGGTGCAAATATTGGATGGAAAGAGTCAGAGTCCCCCCTGTCCACATCAGTTCCTGGTATAAATGTGGTACACACCTCTCCCTCCATTGCAGTCACTTAAGAAAACACATGTCGATGTTGCATCACAGTGAGGCGGTGGCTCTCAGTTCTTCTTTGGTCGAATTAAGACTGAGCTTGGTGCTGTTCATCATCTTAGGCATTTCATACCTGGTTATCTTTAACGGGGGCATTCGCTTTAGTCTGCAAGGTGAAGAAGGGTATGGACCGTCCACCTGATAATCGTGCATCAGAGAAAACTTTGAATTCTTCTGGAATTTCCTTGTACTAAGCCAGCCAATATAATCATCAGTTTACTTTTCTTGAGCCTAATGCAGCAGAGTCATCTTCTTCTTTAGTGTGTGTTTGTACAACTCAGACCAATCTTCTCTGGGAATGACCAGGGTTGGGTGTATAAGGTGATGAGGGAGCAGAGTTCATACCATCCGGGGAAGAGCCGAGTGTAGGTAAACTCATCCTTGCCAGTAAGTATCCATCAGTGTGCAGGTGCTACCTTGGTCACTTATGTCCTGGTCAGCCCCTCTCCTACGTTGATGATCTAGTGAGGATCAGATCCCAGCCAAAAGTATCTCTTCTAGTTCTGCCTCAGACTCAAATGGTGCTCTATACTTACACAAGCTCTTCTCAGGTTGAGGGTGCCCTGCTCTACTTTCTCATTGTGCTTCCAGTGTGCAAGCTCTCCCTCTATTTTTCCACTTAGTTGAGCCTTTCCCCTAAATCCCACCTCAGTGGCCTCATTTGTTCTGAGCTGTGAGCTGTTCTTTTTAGTCTGGACTTTCCTTCAAGCTCTATTTCTCTTTTTTCTTCAGCTACCTGAGAATAACCTGTGGCACCCTTATTCCTGCATATGGTAGGGAAGGTGGGGACGCCTTGCTTGTGGACTGTGGGTTAGCTTTATTGTTCTGGGTCTCCATGAAGATGGGCCATAGTTCTAATAGTGCTTCTCTCCTGTCTTTATTTTGCCCTACGTATTTGTTCCGTATGCATGTCCTCATGTGTTTTATTATGTTATTGTCAATGGTTCCCTCATTTGGCCAGGGAAACGTTTGTGCCTAAGTATGTGTATGCCGCACGTAACAAAATCTGTTACTTTTTTAGCCTGTATGGGGAGCGTGGTTTGCATGTATTTTGGCAGAGTCACCATGATAAGTTGGGCAGTTTTTAGGGAATAGATTTTATGGTTTTAGGGAACCGTAAGTTATTCACTGGTCTTGGGGAAATATGTATACAGGGATTGCTAGTTCTAACTACTTTACTATGAGTTCAGCATTATTTACAGATGCATCAACATGCAGTTCCTTCAGGAGGTACTGTTAAAGCATTTGTTGCAGCCCGAAGATTCAGGTCTGTACAATGGGACTGCAGGACTATTGTGACCGGGACAGTAATCGCATCAGGGGTATTCTGAACTTGTGAATTAGCAGGGGTATTTATCCCTGACCTGACACCCATCAATGTTGGACTGAAATTAACTCTTTACTTGCTGGTGCAGAAGGCATTGCTAAGCTCTCATTGAGACTAGCACACTCATTCCTTCTAATTGGGTATCATTGTATGGGGGTGGAGGTGTCGATAACCGTGTATTCAATACATCATCACTGAAATCACTCTCTGATTTCATCTATGTTCTCTGTGTCCTTTACCTTTACCCCTTTCGGTTTTCTTGACTTTCCTTTCTCTATATCTGTATACAGACTCAGCAGTGCTAGGTACAATCTAGCTCCCTCTATAATGTCAGTTGTCCACCTTTTCTGCTATGCATCTCACTTATCATTTGCACAGGTATGCATTGCCTTTTGGGCTCTTAACTGAAATTTCTCTCTTTGCTTAGCTTGAGCTGCACACTCCCAGAATTAAGTTCTTCATACTGTCGAGGCCTCGGTCATGGTTTAGCATTATACAGTATAAATGTGCCACATGGGGGAAATCTTAATGAACCTTCCTTCTCAGTGATCTTATGCCATTGGTTCAGCCAAATGCATGTGTGAAGACCTACATTAATAGCCGTATAATGACTTGGCACATCTTTAGGTGTTACGTCTTCCCATACCTGAAAAAGTGTCTCCACGTTTCCTCTTAACAAGTCTTGTGAAGCCCTAAAACATTACAATTTTTCTACCAATTTCCAACTTTTACAAAGTTAAGATCCATTCCACTTCACCCACAGTTCTCATTCAAAAGTAGCAACCAACAGCAGTGCAGCACTCTATGACATGGATGGCCAATACTAGAAAGGCACAATACCAACTGACCAATACCAGCTTAGCACAGCATGACGTCAATCTCAGTCCTCACAACTGCTCTCACTTCTTTACAATTTTTATGAATGGACTCTTCTCAATGATAAACACAGAGCCAACAAATATCAAAGCAAATAACTCTGCTCCACTAAAGAAATTAAAGTAATCAATCAAAAAAGAAAGAGCTCAGAATGGCACTTTTTGACTCACTCTAACTCGTTCTTGAATGAAAGCTCAACTTAATGGGAATCACCCAGATTGGTATAGTGCCTCCATGTGCACTAGGAAATCACAAAGATCACATTTTACTCTCACGCAAAGATAATGCCCATATCTCAATTGTGTCAGCGAGGATGTCTCACCACCAAACTTAGCAGACAATACAGTGTCTTCTATACTTTTCAATATTATCCTGCGATCTTTGGTCACTTCGGACCTGATAACAACTTCTGCATTTACCACCATGCACACACAACAACTTAAACATCACTCTATGTTGGAAAGTGGATTATTGGTAATGGCAGGTAGGTACCTTAACTTATCAATAGGCTACACACCCCCACTAGGTCCGGTCAAAGTTGCATTAAATTAGTCCTTGCTCAACCCTCTGTAACTTGGCCCACAGGCAGTTAGGCTTAACTTAGGAGACATGCATGTAAAGCTTTTAATATCAACAGTAAATAAGTAAAAGACAACACACAATAAAAATGCAACACCAATTTATAAAAATAGAAAATATTTGTATCTTTAAAAATGACCACAAAATTATTGTAAAAAAAAATCAAAGGCCAAAACACTGATACAATTTTTTAAAGATTAAATAAAAAAAAAGCTTGTTAGCACCCGAAAACCAAAACTGCCATCTATGGACATCTGGTCGAATTTGACTGGGGCAAAGTCAAAAGTTGAGGCCAACCACAATGGAGCCCTGGTCGAATACACTGAGCTGATGGCCTCAGTCAAAGTTTTACCTTCATACTTAGTAACTTTTCTGGAGATTTTCTTCCTCGACATTCTGCGGTCTTTTGATGCAACGTTGTCAGATTGCCTTTACCTGAGCCCCAGGTCAAATTCTGGAAGTCTGGAGCTCCAGAGCTTTCCATGGGTCATGGTTGTAGGTAGCCGGCTTGAATCTTAATGTCGGGTTGGTCCACCTATGGAGATTTTTTCAAAGTTACTCCAAACTTCTCAGAACTTCTGGATCTTCTTCCAGAAGTCCTTTCTGGGTCCTTGAATGTTCACAAACTTGATGAAAGGTTGGGGGCGGAGCTAGCCATCTGGCAAGATGGCCGTCGCTGCGTGAGGCTCCGCCGGACTTGGGGCTAAAATCCTTAATTTCTCCTGATTCAGAGGTGTTGGAGGCATTCCTTTTGTCTGGGGGCCTGTGCAAGCGGACTGGGTCTCCCCGGGGCCGTGCACTTGTTGGCCCGCTGCCTTGGGAGCCGGTGGAGGACCGTGGCCCTGCTGGCATCTGGCTGGGCCGGAGGCGGAGCGGTGCGCTCGGAGCCCCGGGCTGCCGCATGGCTACTGTAGGAGCTGGGGTGGGGTTCCCCGTCGGCAGGAGGTGAGGGGCAGCGCTGCTTGGAGGGGGACCTCGGAGGTGCTATCGGGCCTCGGCCCCCCGCGGAGTTGAGGGCTCGGGCTTGGCCTGGCCCGGGACAGCACGGCGCGCAGCTGCCTGGAGGCGCGCACCGCAGGTATAGAGCCTCCCTGCCCTGGAGGTGGTTGTGGGGGTTGGGGGGGAGTTCCGCTGAGGCCCGCTGAGGAGAGAGAGGAGGTGGCATTGAATAGGGGGGCCATTAGCGGTCTCGCCGGGCCACACCCCCCCCTGTGAGGTGGTGGGCCTGCATTGGGACCGCGTGGCTGCCAGGGGGTGCTTACCGCGGCTGTGCGGCCTTCCCGCCTTGGAGGTGAAGACCGGAGGCAAAGAGGCCTGATTTGGAGGGGGCCTGTGGGGGGCTCTCGGGGGGGTAGTATCCTTGCGGCTCTGGGGCCCCCTTGAGCTGCAGGTTGGAGAGGGCCCTCCCCCCTGCGGCCTAGTGGGAAGCGGCATTGTTTTGGACCTCCGGTGGGGGGCCCCAGCTGGGGAGGCTTGCGCCCCATTGTCACCGTCCGGATCGGGCTGGGGGGAGCCTTGCGGGGGCCCTTCTTTTGTTTGGGCCTGCATGTGGAGGCATTGGGTTTATTGTTGCTGTCCTCTGCTGCCTATTGCGGGTGCTGAAGAGCTGCTGTTTCCCTCTTCTTTGGTCCTTGAGGAGGGTTGAAGAGCCGCTTGGGTTCCCCCACGTGCACCTGTAGGGCCGCCTGTTGGTGCAGCGACTGCTGGACACTTACCTCCGGAGGAGTGCGGCTGTCGACGGGTGTGATCGGATTAGTGACTGGAGACTCTCCTGTGAGTCATTGGCTACCCTTTTGCTTGCTGCGGAGCCGCCTGCCTTTGGGTGCCTGGTGGAGTGTCTAGGACCGGGCTTTTGGTGAAGGCCGCGATGGGTAAGGCGGAGCAGCGTCAGGCCAAGATCTCCTTTGAGGGCGGTAGGCGGAAGGGAGGTGCTGCTGCACAGCAATCTGGTGAGGTATAGACAGAGGATGGGCCTTCTGAGGCTTCTGTCAAATCCATGTTCATGGACCTTAAGAGTAGTTTGGCTGGAATAGACGCTAAGTTGGACCATTTAGCAGAGCAGATGGACCGCATCAGGGCTCGTGTGGATGAGCATCGTGCTCAGTTTGAGCAGCTGGAGTCACGCACTTCAGAGATGGAGGATCAGCGGCACGGGGAGAGAAAGGGCCTGTCACAGATGGAGCGAGTGCTGGAGGTCATTAGGGCTAAGAACGAAGACTTGGAGGTGCAGTCCTGGCGCAATAACGTCCGGTTGCTTGGCCTCCCTGAGACCACGTACATGGGCAGGATGGAGGATTTTGTGGAGCAAATGCTTGCTGATTTGTTTCCTGGTGAGCTTTCTCATTTGCTGGTGGAAGAGAGGGCTCATAGATCCCTGGGCCCCAGGCCCCCTCCTGGTACCCCGCCGCGGCCTGTTATCTTTCGTCTTTTGAATTATCGTGACTGCGATGCTGTGCTGCGCCTGGCTCGGGACCGCTGCCCGGTGGTGTATAGAAACACCGAGCTGCAATTTTTTCTGGGCTACACTCCAAGTGTGCAGGCGGCGCGCAAGGCGTTCTAGCCGGTCAAGCTCTCTCTGAGTTTGACTGCAGCTCGCTTTTCGCTTATCTAGCTGGCTAAGCTTTGGATACAACATGGTGGAGAATTGCATTTCTTTACGGATCCGAAGCTGGTGGCCAAGTATGTCAAGACGCTTCCTCGGTGTTCTGCAGCTGAACAGTCTGGAGCTTCGGGCTCGAAGCGGGCTTACCTCAGTGACCATGATTGACTGCTCTGCAGTTGTGTTGACGGCCGGCCCTGACTCATGGCGGGTGCCATCTCTGTGGTTGCCTCTGACTTCTTTTTATGTTAGACTGTTCTGTTATGTTGGACAGAACTGGCTGGAGGTGGTGGTCGGATCTGTAGTGGGACGCCTGGAAATGGTGCTGGGAGGATGATGGGGGCAATGACGGCGGTTAGTTGCCTTACATGAATGTGCGTGGTTTGAATGATGAGCGGAAGGTGCGCCAGGTTTCTGCTTATATCCAAAGGCATCGTATATATGTGTGTTTACTTCAGGAGACTCATCTGGTGGCACAGACGATGAAGAGGCTGAGGACGGGGTGGATTGGAGAGTGTCATTGAGCGGTGTTTTCGAGCTATGCTAGAGGGGTGGGGATTTTGCTGCGTAAGGGACTGCAATGGCACACGCATTGTGTGATAGTGGATCCGAATGGGCGGTATGTGTTGCTAGGCGGGACATTGCTGGACCAGCCCTGCCAGTTTGTATCAGTGTACAGGCCAAATGTGGATGACCCTGGCTTCTTCTGTGAGGTGTGGCGCTTGGTGGAATCATTGGGCAGTGGTGCTGTGATCTAGGGGAAGATTTTAATGTGGTTCCGGACCCGGAGAGGGGCCAGGAGAGCTCGACCAGGCCTAGGAATTCTGCTGCTGCTGTGGCTTTGCAGAATGTGATGGGTGATGGTGCTTTGGTTGATCTATGGAGAGCTAAGCATGGTGACTTGAGAGAGGGCACATGTGTTAACTATGTTCATAATAGCTGGTCCCGCTTGGATCTCTGGCTGGGGACCAGGGACGTGGAGATGTGGACGCATTCGGTGGAGCATCTGGCCCGGACCCTTTTGGACCATTTGCCGGTGAAGTTGCAGCTGGTGATACCTGGGGCCCAGGGGGCCACTTTTGCTTGGCGCTTGCTGCAGGGAGCCCTTCGAGATGAGGTGTTTCGTGAGGAGGTGCGGGAGGCCATTTTACATTTGTTTGTTGAGAATCATGGGTTGGTGAACTCGGCTGGAATGCTTTGGGAGGCCTTTAAAGTGTTTGTTCGAGGGGTGTGCCTCTCTAAGCAGCATGGTGTGCTTCGTGCCTTGTGTCGAGAATTAGCTGAGCTGGAGTCTCAGATAGTGGAGTTGGAGGCGAAATTGGTGACGGACTGGGCTGGAGGGACGTCAGCGGCTTTATGGGCTTCGGTTTCCAGATATGAAGAGGCATCTGATCGCGAGGTGTGTTTCTTGTAGAAATATGCCCGGGCCCGGCGCTATGGGGAGGGCGACAGGGCGGGTCGCACCTTGGCAAATATGCTGCACAAGCCTTGGGCGAATGGGGTACGTCACTGAGATAGACGGGAGGGGAGGACAGCGGGTAACAGGAACAGCAGGGATTATGCAGGTCTTTGCACGATATTTTGAGGATTTGTACTCAGCACCTGCTGTGTCAAATCTGGATGTGGCGCAGGCTTACTTCGCTGACATTAGTGTGCTCTGGTTTGATGACAAGCATAGAACCTATTTTGATGAGCCCTTCTCGGTGGAGGAGGTAAAGGCAGTAATTAGTGGACTGCCTGGTGGTAAAGCTCCGGGTCTTGATGGCTTGACCCCTGCCTTCTATAAGGAGTACTCCGACATTCTGGCTCCCTACCTTTTGGAGGTTTATGCTGAGGCGTTGGAGGCGGACTCTCTTCCTGCCTCTCTGCGGGAGGCGTTGATGGTTACAATACTTAAGCCAGGCAAGGATCCTTGCAGCTGCGATTCGTATCATCCGCTTTCCATGATTAATGTTGACAATAAGATATTGGCCAAGTTGATTGCGCTTCGGCTGTCGGATGTCGTGGCTGGTGCTCCCGGATCAGTCTGGTTTTGTGCCGGGGCGCTCGACTGTGCATAACTTACGCACGTTTTTCGCGGTGTTGGGCAGCCTCATGGCGGAAGATGAGGCCGCTGCAGTATCTTTGGACGCCACAAAGGCGTTTGATTCCCTGTCCTGGCCCTACTTATTCGCGCTGTTGGGCAGGGTTGGTATGAGCGCGCGCTTTATAGGGCTGATTCGCTTGCTCTATATGGATCCGGTTGCGAGGCTCCGGGTGAATGGATGTATCTCGGAATACTTTCCGGTGGCCCGGGGAACCCGGCTGGGTTGCCCTCTGTCCCCGCTCCTTTTCGTTATTGCGATGGAGCTGTTGGCGGCCTATCTGCGGCAGCATCATAACCATAGGGAGCTGCAGTTTAGGCAGCGCCCGATATTGGTCTCTATGTAGGTGGATGATATTGCACTGTGTTCGCAGGAGCGGAGTGGAAACATGGATATTTTGATCACTGAGGTTGTCCGCTTCGGTACCTTCTCTGGCATAGTGATGAACTGGTCTAAGTCGGTGGTGCTTCCTCTTACTCGTCGTAAGGCACGCTTCCCGTCGCGGTATTCTGTTGAGTGGGCGGAGGGCCCAGTCCGTTATTTGGGCGTATGGCTCAGCTGTGATGTTGAGACCCTTTGGCTTGCCAGTTATGGCAGGTTGGTGGCCTGGTTGGAGGACTGGCTGGAGATGTAGCGCTCCTCACCACTTTCGCTGATTGGGCGCACAAGCAATTGCAAGCAAATGAGCGTCTGCGGTCGCCTGAGGAGGCGCTTAGCGATGAGGTTGATAATGGGCTGCATAGGTTGTACTTGTTAAGGGTATATGCGATGCGCCGGACGCGATTCGCTGGTCTTCCGATAATGCCTCAGCCTTGTCGGGTGCTGGAGCTACTTTGGCGCGTGCGGTCCCCGCGTCAGCTTATCACCAAACTGTATAGATGCGCGCAGGAGCAGCGACAGGGCTGGTGGAGACTGCGAGAGTCAAATGGGAGAGGGATGCTGGGATGGAGATCACTGATGCTATGTGGAGAGGCTGCTGTGCGCATATGAGAGCCTTGTCGCCCAATTATAGACTGCGGCTTATACACTTCGAATTCTTGCATCGCTTGTATCATACCCCCCCTCAGTCTACGTGCTATGGGGCTGCGTGAGGATGCGCGCTGCGGGCGCTGCCATGCCCCAGACGTCGATTTTCTGCATTTGGCGTGGACTTGTGAGGCGGTCCGCGTCTTTTGGGGTGACGTGATGCAGGTGATAATTGGCGTGACTGTCTTGGATCTGCCCTTCTCTCCTGTGGTGGCGTTGCTGGGCCTGCTGGATGGGGTCCTGTTGGAGTGGAGACGCCTTGTGGGTATGTTGCTTTTGCTGGTGAAGAGAAGAGTGGCGGTCTGCTGGGGAGGGGCTGGGCTCCGCGGAAGGATGACTGGCTGCGAGATGCTGTTTTTTTGTCAGGAGCAGCTGTCCATCTTTTGGGAGTTGGACCCGGCATGTTCTCGCCCTAGAGACATCTGGGCGCCTTTTCGCTCATTTATGGAAGGCACTGGTTGAGACTGAGAGAATCCTTGCAAGGGGTGTGAGGTTACGTGCACTACTGTTTGGACCAAATGTTGCTCCCGCATGTGTGGGAAACGATGCTTGTTGGACGTTCCTGCTGTGTGGATCTGTTTGGCTGCCTCCGTCCTTCTGATGTTATGATTGTTATTGGTTTAACGCCCCAAGTATTTCTGTATTTAGATTCCTCCTGGGGCTGTGCTTCTTGCAGCTCTTATTGGAATGTATATGAGATGGTAGTTGAACCGAGGGCTTTGACCCTGCTGAGTACATTGTTTCATTGGACTTTGCCTTGTTATCCCGGCTTGTCCTGTGCACACGCTTGTGGACTCCTTGCGATCTATTTGGAATGCTCGGGCTGTTGTTGTTGTTGGTATTTTGCAAATTTGTATAAATAAATAAATAAAAAAATAAAAAAACTTGTTGAAAGTATCCAGAAGCTCTTAGTTGCTCCTTGGAAGTTGGGACAACAGTTTCCAGAATGTACCTGGTCAGAATCCTCAAATGGCCACTGTACACTGGTCAGCTGGGCTATTCTTGCAGGATCCCAGGGAGCAACATTCTCTAAAAATCCAAGATGGCAAAAAGTCATCATTAGAGGTTAGATCTGGCTGAGTCTACCACTGGTGTGGCCAAGTCCCTCTTAACAGATCCCTAATCTAATCAGAGGGGCTCCCATCTGTCTGGGGGTGCAGGAAATGTTGACAGTCCAGTTTCTGTCCAAAGTGGTTATCCCCCCTTCGAAGACCAGTTTGGCTAATCTTCCCCTATCCTGCTCTGCCATCTGCTGCAGCAGTTCTCTGCCCACCAGTTGCTTCCTTTGTCTCAGCCACTTCACACCTCATTAAGGTAGCCAGGCTTAGGCTGCTAGAAAATGACCAATTAGAAAAGGGCACTAAAGGTTTGAATTTGGTAACTTTGAGAAAGTGTTATAAAAAAAATTCACTGTGCTGGTTATATTAATTTTCAAGTTGTTGCATTTATTATAACATTTAATTTGGTACCAAACTTGCTATATATAGTTCATCTCTATGGAAAATAAGACTTTATTATTTTAAAATAAAGTTTCCCAATGTTAGCCTATGGACCTGTTGACTGCAATAAGGCCCAACATATATGTATACTGCACCTAACACTGGGAGCATCTAGGGCAGACCTTAGGGGTGACATATGCAAAGATAAGGTAGTTTGAGCCTTTGGAAGCACTTTTAATTCCAAAGTCAAATTAGGGGTTACATTTAACTTAAAAGCAGCCAGCAAGGCAGGTCTGCCTTTACAAGGACACCAGGGGCAACACTGGTTCACCCAGGACTAGCCTATCTACCCTGGAGTCTCTAAAACTACATGTCCTACCATGTACTATGGACCTATAGGTAGGTTGTCAGAGTCAATTTTAACTAGGCCTAATTTGCATATACCATTTTACACAGCGCGCTAGCCCTGGTACTGGTTAGCAGTGACCAGGGCACAGTCAGAGTCGTTAACCACCAATATCCGTCCAAAAGGTTGGGGGGTGATCAGGGCAAAAAGAATGACTTTCCCACACTGCCCCTCCCAGATGAAATGTGATGGGTACTAACCTACACCCTGGTAGTCCTCATCAGCTAAGTGAAGAAAACCTGCACAGTTCATCTGCATTAGCATGGGCAGTCCCAGTTTATGTTCCACTGTAAAGTCCATTCCCTATATGGAAATGAAATGGACCACCGCAACAGTTTTAGATTCTCCTCCCTCATCTGCATGAGCCATCTGAGCGGTCTGTGGTCAGTTTGAACACAAAAGTGAATACCAAATGGGTATGGCCTCAGCTTCTTCAGGACCAGACCACAGCAAAGGCACCTCTCTCAATGGCACTCCAATTTTTCTTTCTAGGAGCAGTCGCCTGCTGACAAAGACAACTGGTTGATTCTGGCTCTCTTTGTTCACTTGTGCCAACACTGCTCGAAACTCTGTCTCTAAAGCATCTGTTTGCACAATACATTTGTTATTGTAATCAGGGGCAAATAGCACTAGTGCTGAACACATAGCCTCCTTCAGAGTGTCAAAGGCCTACTGGCAATCTGGTGTCCAAATGACCTTTATGGGCTGTTTCGCTCGGACCTGCAGACCCGGATATGCCCCAGTAAAAAACTTCTGAGTTGATTATTTGCCTTTGCAGGGACTAATGCTTGTTTGCCGAGACGAATCTGTGTCAGAACTAATGCGTGTTAGAGACCAATGCTTGTTTGGAAACACGTGCTGCACAAGCCTCCAGCATCCCTCTGACTCAGACTTGGTGTGGCTGGAATCAACAGGTATTTAAACCACACCCGGCCCTGAGTGAATTGCATATAGGATGCCGCTTCTGGAAGAAGAAGGGACCGAGGAAATTAACCCTTAAAAAGGCAGATTTAAGTACATCTATCGCTAAAACTTGATACTTGGTGACTTGAAACTTGATAAGTGAATGTTCCAGGATGTAATGCACCTAAAAGGGCACATCTTTGGGTTTTAAGGTCATTGGGATGTTCGCCATTTGTCATACTACAACGCTTATTTTAATTGCTTGCGTTATACCACAGAAAGGAGTTTCTGTTGAACAATTATTATGAAAATGATATACTGTGAATATGTTTATTATCACTGAGTTTAATGTGGCATTACTATTATTGTTAGCGGTACGATGTACTAAGAATACAGTTATTATTGCTGAGTTTAAGGTGGCATTTGCACTATTTCAAATTGTTGCTGGTAATGCTCAAAATTACGCTGTGATTTAACAGTCATAAGCTGGCTGTTCGTGAAGTTGAACGCTATTGATTAACCCTATGTTTTCACAGTAATACAATGTAAACCATGAACCTTGATGTTAACCCTATGTTTTCAGCATGTTTTGAACACTGAATTGCGTTCCTCGCAATACTAGTACAGTACAATAATTAACCCATGAATATCTGGTGAACCTAATTCCCTGAGAGTTTGTTCATATTATTGTTGTCTTTGTAAATGTCTATGAGTTGAGTGAGTTAGCATCTTGGGAAATCTCATCAAGGTGGAACACACAAGATATCCATTGAATGTCAGGAAACATCTAGGTGAGGTGATGAAGGATGTTGGAAAGGGCCCTTTTGCAGGGTCATCCCTAAACTTTGTGCCTCCTTCCTTTTGGTTTTCCTGACCTGTTTTTGTTGGCTTTGGGACTCTGGGCACTTTACCACTGCTAGCCAGTCCTAAAGTGCATATGTTCTCTGTGTAAATTGTATTGTGATTAGTTTATCTTTGATTGGAATATTTTATTTACTAGTAAGTCCCTAGTAAAGTGCACTACAGGTGCCCTGTTAAAGGTGAGACATGTACTGATGTGTGTTACATGTCCTAACAGTGAGTTACTGCTAAATTCAGTCATCAATGTTGCAAGGCCTATCTGTATCATAGGTTAACATGGGGGCTGCCTTTAAATATTTTTTAAGTGCAGATTCCCTTTGAAAGCTGATAGACAAATGGATGTTGGTGTCTCTGAACTCACAATTTAAAAATACATCTGTTAGTGACCTCAGTTTTTAAATTTTTAGTTTGAAAATGGCACTTTTAGAAAGTCTTGCTTAAATCATTCTGTGACTCTGCCTGTTTGTGGTTTCACGGCTAAAATTGATGCTCCACATGCATTGCAACTGGGAGATCGATGCATCGTGGCTGGAGAAACAATACCAAACACACGATAGCAGCTGTTGATAACGAAGCAAGCCCCTCACGACACTGTTTCCTGACACAGTGTGATCGGATTTCGAAGCAACATCGCTGGGTGTGAAAAATCAATGCAAAGCCTGCACTGGCCGAAGGTGCCCATCCGGGAATCAACGCATCGCTCTCTTGTGGGAGAGAGGAAATGATGCACGTCGACCCAAATGAATAGAGAATTCTCACTGTTTACTAAGGATTAAGGCCCTCATTACAACCGTGGCAATCGGTGTTAAAGAGGCGGTAATAGCGCAAACAGGGTAGCGAAAGAAAATGGGATTACAACCGTGGGGGAAACTGCCAATATAGACAGCCACTCTTTTAACACTCCGACTGCCACGGCGGAAGAAACAAACAGCGCGACGGTCACCGCCAACAGACAGGCGGAGACAAAGTACCGCCCACCCTTTTACAAGAAGCCTGGCCGCCACCTTTTCCAGGGCGGAACCAACGCTGTCAAAAGCACGGAGGAAACAGTACACAGAAGGGAAAACACTCACCTCTCGGCACCCAACGAGGAACCAGGACGTCATGGAGCCTAAAATACAGGTGTTATCAATGCTGGTCTTCCTCCTCTTGTATCAGGAGCAGCAAATATGCTGTCGACAACCACGGTGAGTAGTGCACCTACCACAAAGGGGAGGGTGGGAGGGAAAAGAGAGTGACGCAACACGCAATGCCCCCACCGTCACCCACAACGCCATATATACAAATACAGTACATGCAGCAACATTACATATACACCCCCTCAGCCCCTGGAAGAACAGAAGGACAAAAGCAAATGATTGTAACGATTGTAATCAATAAAAATCAGATAGTGCAATTTAAAAAATCAGTATGTACAAATATGTACAGCAACTACACAAGTCCGGATAGTGTACTAATCATTGTCCGTGGACCACTGGGCCCAAAATGCATGGACGAGGTCCACACATGATACCTGACTGAAAACGGAGAGAACGTTGCTGGGGCATAAGATCAAAAATATACAGGCACCTCAGAGGGAGGGGGAGTGGGGCACCTCAGCCAGGTGAACGCACAACACCACTGCTGCACGAGGGGGCTCCATGCCCATTGATGTATCCCGGGGAGTGCAAAGCCACAGTCTCTCAAGTCTCTCCAGCGGGTGGTTTGCCCACTGCTTTATCCTGGGGAGTGCAAAGCCACAGTCTCTCAAGTCTCTCCAGCGGATGGTTTGCCCACTGCTTTATCCTGGGGAGTGCAAAGCCACAGTCTCTCAAGTCTTTCCAGCAGGTGGTTTGCCCACTGCTTTATCCTGGGGAGTGCAAAGCCACAGTCTCTCAAGTCTCTCCAGTGGGTGGTTTGCCCACTGCTTTATCCTGGGGAGTGCAAAGCCACAGTCTCTCAAGTGGATATCATTCTCCACTGGTTCTTGAGGGGGCCTGGTGCCCAGAGTGCTTCAGCCTGCAAACGACAGAGGTAGTGGATGTATCTCTCCACTGGTTCTGGAGCGGGCCTGGTACCCAGAGTGCTTCATCCTGCCAAGGGCAGAGGTAGTGGATGTATCTCTCCACTGGTTCTGGAGGGGGCCTGGTAACCAGAGTGCTTCATCCTGCCAAGGACAGAGGTAGTGGATGTATCTCTCCACTGGTTCTGGAGGGGGCCTTGTGCCCAGAGTGCTTCATCCTGCCAAGGACAGAGGTAGTGGATGTATCTCTCCACTGGTTCTGGAGGGAGCTTTGTGCCCAGAGTGCTCCACGTGCGGTGTGGCTGGTACAATTTCCTCACCTGGGTGTGCGTGCCACGAGATTGGTGAGGTTCAGGTAGCATGATACACCATGGAGGCAGCGACATACCCCACACTGCTGCAGCTGCGCCTTCCACCTGCAGGTGTAAACAGTGATGAAAGAAATGCCTCAAGGAAGCTGCCCAGGGTCCAGGAACTCTCCTCCAGCCTCAGACGACTGACCACTGGGGATGGTAGCCATGTCAGCGGTGGTGACTGTGTCCGAGGATGCAGCGGGGACGGTGGCGGTGCTTGGGCGGGGTCTGTCATTGCGTTGCTTGCTGCGGTGCTTGCGGCGGTACATGGGTCAGCACCTGCAGAGGGACACAGCAGGAGGTTTCCGGCAGGCTTGGACGGCTGCCCACTGGGGAAGAGGCTGGGGAGTGTCGCTGAGGCTGTGGACGTGCCGGGGAAGGTACAGGTGGCAGTGCTTGTGGCGATGTCTGTTGCGGTGGTGCTTGCGGTGGTGCTTGGATCAGCACCTGCAGAGGGACACAGCAGGACGTTTCCTGCCTCTCGGACGGCTGCCCACTGGGTGAAGAGGCTGGGAACTGTCGCTGAGGCCGTAGACATGCCGGGCAGTGCAGGTGATGGTGCAGGTGGTGGTTGTGATGGTGGTTGTGGTGGTGGGGCAGCTAGTGGTGTTCGCCGCCGTACAGGTTGGCGTGGTCATGGACAGAAAGTGTGACACTGGTCTCTCAGTCGGTGCCACCATGCCCTCTCCTGACCTGCTCTTCAGCTTTTGGCCCTTCCGCAGCTTTGATGATGCCGCAGTTGTCTTGCCACTATCACCTTTGGTTTTTGCTGAGCCCTTGGTGGCTGGTACTTTAGGTTTCTCCCTCCGGGATATGGGTACCTTTTTCACCTTGGCAGGTGGCAGAATGTCCTTGCCCTCGCTACATGGCACACTGGCAGCCCTGATTGGTGGTGCACTCCATGATCCCACAGTTGCTGGCACCACTGTGGCTGGGGATTTGGTGGCTGAGGTGCTGGGCTGGGCCCTGGAAAGCCTGGCCCTAGGTGAGGGAGGTCTATGGAAGAGGTCAATGTTAGCCAGGAAGAGTTTCTTAGACACACTGGGACGGGAAGATGGAGGGGGTTTGGGAGTGGAGGCTGAGGTGGTGGTTGTAGGAGGTGTACGTCTGCTGAATTTGGGTGAAGGTGCATGGGCTGGAGGCTATTGTGAGGTGGATGGCTGTTGGGTGGGTGTGTGCCTGCATTTGTGTACTTTGGGAGGAGGGCTGACAGACACACTGGTAGAGGACACTGGGGATGTGTGCATGGTAGTGGGGGTGGTGAGTGCACGTGAGCGGTGTGTGATGATGGGTGTGCTAGTGATGGAGGCAGTGGCTGAGGATGTAGTGCATGCAGATGTGAGTGGAGATGAACAGGGAGGGAGGAGGAGGATGTGGAGGAGGGAGACACAGTGGAGGCAGTGGATGTTGCTGTGTACGTATGGGGATGGTGCTTGTGTGAGTGCCTGTGGGATGTGTGGTGCTTATGTTTGCCTGAGCCACTCTTGTGTGTTGATGAGTGTGCATGCTTGTCTGATGGTGTGCTTGGGATAGGCTGAGGTACAGGGGATTGGGTCTGGGTGGAAGAAGTTGGAGTGGGAGGCTGGACACAGCGACAATGACTGCCATCAGTGCTGAGGCCAGAGCATGAAATGCTCTCTGTTGGGCTGCCTGCCCAGAATGGATGCCCTCCAGGTATGCATTTGTTTGTTGCAAATGCCTCTCGACACCCTGGATGGCATTCACAATGGTAGATTGCCCAAAATTGAGGGATCTCAGGAGGTCAATAGCCTCCTCACTGAGGGCAGCAGGGCTGACTGGGGCAGGGTCTGAGGTGCCTGGGGTGAAGATTCCCACCCACTTGAGTGAGCGAGCACGGGACACACCCTGAGGGGCTGCTTGGAGGGCGGTGCTGGAAGGGGGGGAGGTGGCTGTACCTGTTGATGCAGTGGTCACAGAGGTACCCGCCACTGCAAGGGAGCTCCCATCAGAGGAGGAGTCACTGTCACTGCTGTCTGCTCCAGTCCCCGCCGTAGAGCTCCCCTCGCCCTCCATCCCACTGGTGGCTTCAGACTCTGTTGTTTCACCCTCCAGGGCCATGTGGGTTGCAGCTCCCTCCTGCTCCGGTGCCAATGCTCCGCTGCCTGATGATGCTATTGCACACAACAACAGGGTGACCACAAAAAGGTGGGGGAAGATAGAAGAAAGACATGTTCTGTGCATGCAACACCACTACCGTTGCCATGGCCTAGGGGAACCCACTGCCCATCTCCCCCACCCAGACACCTCATAATGCATGCAGAGTCAGCCGAATGAGAGTGTACTCACCCCCTGGTGGCTGCTGTGATGCCCTCAAGCGCCCATCCAACTCCGGATACGCCACCACCAGGATCCAGAACATCAAGGGGGTGATGGTGCGAAGGGCACCCCTCCCACGTTTGGAGGCCATCCCCAGCTGGGCCTCGGCAGTCTTCTTGCTCCAGCAGCGCAGGTCCTCCCATCTTTTACTGCAGTGGGTGCTCCGTCTGTGGTAGACCCCCAGGGTCCGGACATCCTTGGAGATGGAATGCCAAATACCCTTTTCTGGTGGGCGCTGACCTAGACAAATGGTAGAGGGGAAAATTGAAATTACTTACCCGTCTGCACTGTCATACTCATTGCCCCCCAGTTCCCACTCTTGCCCTGATGCACATACACTCCCCTTCCGCACATGCAGGCCTCAGCCCCCACCCCATGTATCTTCCATCCACACCACTCAAAATAGGCATTGCCCATGCAGCATGCTCACAGTGTACTCACATGTTTGTCTGAAGGACCGTACAGTTGCGTGCACTAGGGGAGGACCCCATCCACTAGTTTATCCAACTCCTCCGAAGTGAAGGCAGGGGCCCTTTCCCCAGACACATGAGCCATCGTCGCTTCCAGACTGAGGTCACAGCAGCACTTGCAGCGTAGGTCTTCTCCTGTTGAAGGTCAGGTATCAAGTGAGTAAACAGAAAATGGCGGTCACGTCTGCGGCGGTGCGTACCGTCACCTCTGTCATACATCGTCATTGGCTCCTGGGACCCATAGGGCCCAATGTTAACCAATGCTGAATTGCGCCGCAGTCTTCAACCGCCCACCACAACGTTGTAGAACGCCAGTGCAGTGACCTCATATCCCCTTGTCCCACCTTACAGGTCAGGCAGCCGCCATTTCAGGAGGCCACATGAGATGGATGTTAACTGCGTCACACCTATCTAGGCCGGGAATATAGACAGATACCGGCACATTGCGGATTTATTACGTTTCTTAAAATTAAACATTGTGATAACTCAGTGTTGGTTGACTCTCTGCTCGCTATTCTCCTCTATAGGGCACGTCCGCTGGGGCAGGTGATGAGATGGCGGCATCCTCCGGTGTACAGACCCCTGATGGACCTGTCGACAATGGAAGAGAGACACATCCTGGTCACATACAGACATGATCGTGCAACAATCCAGGAACTGTGAGCCCAGTTGGAGCTGGACCTGATGTCAGCTATTCGCCATTCCACAGGAATCCCCCCTCTAGTGCAGGTCCTGTCTGTACTCCATTTCCTGACCAGTGGGTCTTTTCAAACAACAGTGGCCTGGCATCAGGGATGTCCCAGCCAATGTTCTCTAACGTGTTGTCCAGAGTGTTATCTGCCCTGCTGAAAAACATGCGCAGCTACATCGTTTTCCCTCAGGTGGAGGATTTGCCCACAGTGAAAGGTGACTTCTAAGCCCTGGGACATATCCCCAACATCATTGGTGCCATTGATGGGACACATGTGGCATTTGTCCCCCCTCGCAGGAATGAACAGGTGTACAGAAACCAGAAGAGCTACCTTTCGATGAATGTGCAGATGGTGTGTTTGGCAGACCAGTACATCTCCCATGTCAATGCCAAGTATCCTGGCTCTGTGCATGACGCTTACATTTTGAGGAATAGCAGCATCCCTTTTGTGATGGGGCAACTCCAGAGGCACAGTGTGTGGCTAATAGGTGAGGTAAAGGTCCCAATGCAGTTGACATAGGTGTCTGGTATGGGGCTGTCCCTAAGGGTTAGTTTGTGGCTAACAGTTGTCCCTCGACATTTGCAGGTGACTCTGTTTACCTCAACCTGTTATGGCTACCAACAGCAGTGAGGAATTCCAGGACAAGGGCAGAGGAACGCTACAATGAGGCACATAGGTGAACCAGAATGGTAATTGAGGTCACCTTCGGCCTCCTGAAGGCCAGATTCTGGTGCCTCCATCTGACAGGTGGATCCCTCTACTACTCACCGAAGAAGGTGTGCCAGATAATCTTGGCGTGCTGTATGCTGGTCAACCTGGCTTTGCAACACCAGGTGCCTTTTCTGCAGGAGGATGGGCCAGATGGTGGTCTTGTTGCAGCTGTGGAGCCTGTGGACAGTGAAGAAGAGGAGGGAGAAAAAGAAGATGTAGATAACCAAAACAACATCATCAGGTAATACTTCCAGTGAGACACAGGTAAGAAGATGCCACTGATTCCCAGATCTCAATATATTGTTGGAACTAGCATAAGTGTGTCCTTTTCATTTAGTGTATGGACCCTGACTTGTCACTTTGACTTTCCATTTCACAGATTTGGGTCCCACTTTGTGCCCTCTTCTATGTTTACTGCTAGCCTACAGCTGTGTTACATTGGTATGTGAACAAGTAAATTGACATTGCTGTATTCCATAGTTGTTGCAATTACACATTTGTGAAAGCACAGACTGACTCCAGATTGCTTTGTGATTGAAGTGTGTTTATTCCTGTGCAAATAAGTGGAGGGGGTTGTAAAATGGCTGGGGGGATGGTGGAGGAATGTCCATGGCAGATTCCAGTCTATTTGTTTCACAGGTGCATTGTCCAAACGGGCATAGGAAGTGGAGCAATGGCAGTTTAAGGATGGACAGGGTGACATGGTGGGACAGAAGGGTGACATTCAGGGGGGTCTCATTTCCTGGCAGGGGTCTTGGCATTATTCTCTGTCTTGTTCCTGGATCTCAGGGACCGTTTGTGGGGTGGTTCTCCATCTGCAGGGGTGGGGTACTGGTGTGCTGTTGTTCCTGTGGCGGTGCCTCCTGTCCACTAGCACCGGCGGAGGTGGAGGGCTGTTCATCATCCAGGCTAGTGTCAGGGGCCCCTTGTTGTGCCACTGTGTCTCTCCTGGTGTTGGTGAGGTCGCCAGCACCCCTGCAATGGGGTCCAGGGTGGTGTTAATGGACTTCAAGTCCTCCCTGATCCCAAGGTAGTGTTCCTCCTGCAGCAGCTGGGTCTCTTGAAAATTGTCCAGTGCCATTGCCATTGTCTCCTGGGAATGATGGTAAGCTCCCATGATGTTGGAGAGTGCCTCGTGGAGAGTGGGTTCCCTGGGCCTGTCCTCCCCCTGTCACACAGCAGTCCTCCCAGTTTCCCTGTTATCCTGTGCCTCTGTTCCCTGAACCGTGTGCCCACTGCCCCCATGTCCCTGATTTTCTTGGGTTGGTGGGTTTGCCTGGGTTCCCTGTAGTGGTGGACACATTGCTGATTGACGTGTCCTGGGGATAGAGGGATGGGCGGCCCGCCGGATGGGTGCTGTGCTTGTGTTTCCTGAGGGGGAGGCTCTGAGGTGGCTTGTGCGAGTGTCAGGGGAACCAACTGATGGGCCAAGCTGGTCATCTTGAGCCAGTTTCACAGAGCTGCTGCCATCACTGTGGGCCTCTTCGGTGGGGGGACTGGATATGTCTGGTACCTCCTGTCGGTGACGTTGGGTAGGGGTCCTGTTGGGGTGTAAATGCATAGTTATTGTATCTGTGTGTGCAATGGGTGAGTGACCCTGTACTCCAGTGCTTGCATTATTGGCTTGATCCTTGTGTGATTGGTGATTTTGGGGCATAAGTGAGTCTCTCTACTGGACATGCTTGGGTGATGGGTGTCCATGCATTTGTGTTACATGCATGGCTTGGTTTTGGGATGTGTGGGTTGTGTTGGTGAGGTATCTGTGGGTTGTTGGGGTGATGGGTATGAGGGTAAGGGTGGGAGCATGTGATGGCATGCAGGTAGGGTGGGGGGATATAGCAGTAAAGATTTGCCTTACCAGAGTCCAGTCCTCCTGCTACTCCTGCGATGCCCTCAGGATGCAGAATAGCCAAGACTTGCTCCTCCCATGTTGTTAGTTGTGGGGGAGGAGGTGGGGGTCCACCGCCAGTCCTCTGTACAGCAATCTGGTGTCTGGAGATCATGGAACGCACCTTCCCCCGAAGGTCGTTCCACCTCTTCCTGATGTCATCCCGTGTTCTTGGATGCTGTCCCACTGCGTTTACCCTGTCAATGATTCTGCGCCATTGCTCCATCTTCCTTGCAATGGAAGTCTGCTGCACCTGTGATCCAAATAGTTGTGGATCTACCCAGATGATTTCCTCCACCATGACCCTGAGCTCCTCCTCAGAGAACCTGCGGTGTCGATGAGGTGCCATGATGTGGTGTGGGTGATGTGTGAGGTGGTATCTGTTGTGATGTGTGAGGGGATGTGTTGGTGTGTGTTGTTTGAGATGTGTGGATGTTGTGTAAGTGATAATGTCGTGTCTCTGTGGATGCTGGTGTCTCTGGTGTGCTTTCAAACTTCTGGTAGTAAGGGTTTGTGGGTGATGTGGGTGTGTGTTTTATACTGGTGTGAGTGTGTGGGTGTAGTGTGTGTATGTGTATCAGGTGTGTATTTCGAATTGTCCAATGTGGTTGTGTTTTGTATATGTGTGTGTATTTTGAGTGCAGCGTTGTGTACCGCCAATGGTTTACTGTGGTTGAATGACCGCTGCGTTGATTTGTGGGTCATGATAGTGTGGGCGTATTCCTGTTGGCGTTACGGTGTCGGTTTTGGTATCGCCAGTTTATCACTGACCTTTGGTGTGGCAGACTTGGGTGGGTGTCTGTATTGTGGTGGATTCCGAGCTGTGGGTCGTAATACCTGTAGCGGAATTTCCGCTGCCGCAGCGGTATATTAGTGGTCTTCTGCACGGCGGAAAGCGGGATTTACCACCAGGATTGTAATGAGGGCCTAAGACTCTTATTCTTCCTAAAATTTATATCTTGACTTGTGTATGTTGGATTTTTATTGTTCTGGTCTTGTTGATTTAGAAAAATATTGCCTTTTTTTCTATACTATTGTGGTGTCCATTTTGGAGTGGTTCAATGTATTACTGTGTGTGTGGTACAAATACTTTACACATTACTTCTGAAGTTAAGCCTGCCTGCTTCTGCCAAGCTACCAAGGAGGTGAGCGAGGTTTAACTGAGGATTATTCTCCTTTACCCTGACTAGAGTGAGGGTCCTTTCTTGGGCAGGTAATAACCTGACTGACAACCAAAGACCCCATTTCTAACAAGGGACTAATCCCTGATCACAGTGGGAGTAGTTATAGACAGTATAGGAGTTTCAAGGCTCTTATTTAATTACAGGTAATCCATATTGTTTCTGAAAATTCCTAGAGAGAGGCAGAGCCCTCAAAAGCGGGAGAGAGGACCCCAACAGGTACATCTAGCTTGCACATCATAGTTTAACAGTAGAGTATACATGGGTTATGAGATATTAGTTAATTGACTGATGTGTAATTTATCATAGGAAAAAACAGCTCTTCAAGAACTGTCAGTAAGCCTCTTTATCTAGCCCTGCGACTCCATTGTCTTTCTCCTTCTCTCATCCATCCCTTTTCCACCGGGATGTTGCAGTGCCGATCATGTGTATTTAAGTGTGAGGCGCTAAACATTCCTAGATGGACTACATATCACAGTCTGCTTTGTGGCCCCAGGAGGCTGCCATTTTCTTCAGTACCTGCTTCCACTTGACCAGACCAACGAGCACTATAAAGTGTGAGGGGGCACTCTGCAGCACAGGACGCGCCTGGGCAAAGACTGGGCCAAAGGCGGGCCCTTCCAAGCTCGTCGGAGCCCGAAGGAGGCTGGGCTGGGCCACCCCCCCTAACATCTATTACTTAGCAGACTTTGCCAGAGTGACTGTCTTGTAATAGTCTCTGTGGACGGCTTTATTGACTTACTTTACCTTTAAGGGATCACCTTTTTGTGAAAGCAATTGTAATGGGTAAAAGGAAAGTGACCAGGGGCGGGCTGGGGTGGCACACAGGAAACAAATGACTAAAGCATGCAGCAAGCAACTGTATAATGGATAGGATAGACAATCTTCAGGTTGATTGTGATGACATCTTGACTTCCTTTTCTGATAGAGCCTCTAAAGGTATTCGGAGTGAGTGTTACCCAGTAAGGTCAAAGGAGGGCCAAAGGAAAATCCCAGATATGTTCAAAAATTGTGGGTCACAGTTCTAGCTCCCACCGGGCAGGAAGTAGTAGTAAATGCTATAATTCACATTCCATCAGCACCAGCGAATGAGCTATCACCTGCTGGTAGTGATCCCCTTCATTTCAACAATAGCTTCAGCCCCCTAAACAATATATCACATGATGATCCTGACCTAAGTATATTGATGGGTGGGACAGCAGACACAGGAACAATAAACATAAGCCCAGACCTGCCCAATGCTCAGTACATATCATATCTAAATGATTTAAAAAATGAGGTGTCTGAGCTCAAATCTATTGTCAATTCTTTAATTACAAGGGTCAAACAGTTAAAATCTGTAGATGTGTCGGCCAGCAGGGACCGCAACAGTAGCGCCACGCTTAATTGCCCGGGACTCTCAACATTGTCATACAAATTCTCCTTAAACATCGGTAACAAAAATTGCAATTGCTCTTCTTCCCCTGCTTCTGCCAGCCAGGTGCCTCATTCTGACTATCCCTCAGTAGGCGGTAGGAGTTAGAATTTCTGTCAGGCTCCCACATGCAGTAGCCTAAACATGGGCAACAAACCAAGACATCACCACCAATTTGCAAGACCAATGAAAGATAATGTTCAAAATCGTGCTTGCCAGTCTGACGCTAGTCGATCCAATTCCAACAACACTGACCTAATGGTCAACGTCCCTAAATTACATCTACCAGCCGAAAGGGAAGGGGGTGAATCTATTAAAAACAAGGTGATCCATTGGATCCCCCACATGAGGGGCTGCTATTCCCTAATACGCGAGGACATAATCAACGCAGTTAGAATGCCAGATCTGGGCACCTCTTTTGACCTGATTGAGCTGACACTTAGGGACAGGAGCTTGGTTGATAATTTGGTGGCCTTAGATGCAAAGACAAGCGCACCAGGGTACTCCTGCATTCCGTCTAAGTGTACCAGGCTTCCCCCATGTCAGGGGGCCAGGTTCACAAACCAATCAGCAGGCAACTCTTCTACCCTAGATGAAAACGACTGACTCAGAGTACCATCTGTAATCCCTGTTGATGTACCATCCCACCCAAATGATATAACTATTCCTGGTTTGACTGCTTCTTCTACTTCTAACTTTAAAAAAAACTCCCTCCCCTTTTTGGACAGACCCCACCTTCTTACTCAGGACCATTTGATCAACTGTGAAAATACCGTTCCTAAGTGGAAGAGAAGGATAGCATTCTGGAACGTAGCAGGCCTATTGTCCTAGGTGGTAGTGGCAGATTGGTGTGATTTTGTTAACAGATTTACTGTAGTCTGTGTACAAGAAACGTGGGCAGTAAACCCAATAAATGTAAATGGTTACAGAACCTATTATACCTGGTGGAACCATCAAACTAAGGCAAAGCAAAGGGGGGATCTGTATCTACGTATCAAACAACCTGAGGGCATCTAGTATAACTTTGCTGGCACCAAAACCCTACTGTCAGATTGTTTTTGTCGAAACTTCAGCTACATGCGTGCCTGCATTAATCAACTTTTATAGGTAAAAACAGCCTTGACTCTACTAAACACGGATGTCGGAGCCCTCAGGAATAGGAAATTCCAGGACTTGGTATGCCTATGGGGAGAGACTTTAATAGTGAAGTTTGTACTAGGGGCTCAGAGAAGATTTGTGGTCTAAGTGAAAGGGGGAAAGCTGGGTACTCACACTTTACACACTCCATCCTGGGGTAGCAATTTAATTTACTTTTATTTAGCACTGACCTTTCATTCTGTAACAAAATATGTTGCCCTCCAATCCCATTTGCAACTACATTCAATGGCTGAGGAAAAACACAGTGATAGAATACATATGGGTCACAAATTGACACGCCGCAAGGGTTGAACATTTTATCACCCACACAATTGCATGCAGCGACCACTACCCTCTGAGTATAGATCTGGATATGGCATTAAGGGATTTTTTTAGCCTGAGCACCACTCCCCAGCTATTGCACAGTGGGTGCTATGGACATTAACAGGCTTAATGGGTATACCCTGTGCTGGTCAAAGATTGATCCTCAAAAGTTTTTTAAAAAGTTGATTTTTAGATGTACGCAGGCTTTCAAAAGTTGTCTAGATGTGGGTTCTGACCCGGAGGATATCATTGAGAGTTTTCAAAAGATTGCTGGGGATATCAAGGAGGGACTAGTGATTACAGGTAGGACAGTAGCAACCACAGGATGAGAGGGTGGTTTGATGAACCTTGCACCAAGGCCCATAGCAAGCTAAAACAAGACCTACACAAACAACCACAATGTGTAAATGAAGTCAGGACTGCCAGAAAAAACTATAAGTATGTTTTAATGCAGAGGAAAGCAGTATTAAAAAAGGACTTATAGGATATGAAGCGAGCATTAGAAAGGACCCTTCAACTTTTTGGCGGGTAATTAATTTTCCATCTTCAGTCTGACACTGGACCATGCCTTGAAATTGCTATTAGCGAGGGGGACTGGATTACCCAGTTCTCAACCATTTATTCTAATCTTACCGACAGGTTAAGGCTGACAGTAGGCAATACAATCGACAACAACTCTTTTTCTCCCGTTATTTTTCCAGTCAAACTTGCATTTGCCTTGGATAAGATCATTACTGCCCTAAAAGCAAGTAAACCCGGCAAAGCGCCCGGTCCAGATTTCATCTCTGTAGATCTGTTTAAAGTCAACACGACCCTCTGGGGGCAACTGCTTACCCAAGTCTTGAATGCATGTTGTCAAGCTGGCCTACTGAGGGAATCAATTATTGTCCTAATTTTTAAAAAGGGAGATAGACACAATCCCACCTGTTATCGCCCTATCTCTTTGCTAGACTCAATGCTGAAAGTGGCAGGTCATGTTATTTTTAACAGACTGCAAGAATGGGCCCAGGAGAGGAACATCTTATCGCACTTACAGTATGGGTTCCGGGAGGGAGGAGGAACAGTGGAACATGGTCTGAACCTAAGCATGCTGATCGAGAAATACTCCACCATCAAACAAGGGAGAATGTACTTTGTCTTTGTTGATTTAACTGCTGCATAGTAAATTGTGGGCAATCATTGGGAACATGGGGGTGAACCAACCAATCATACAATTTCTAAGGGAAATATATCATGGGTGCAGCGTCAGAGTGCAATATGGTCTAATGGGCGAATGTACCCAGCCTTTTAGCATAGAAAGGGGCGTAAGGCAGGGTTGTGTTTTGGCACCCTTCCTCTTCTCCTGATACATTAATAATCTGGGTAATGTATTAGCTGCTAACTGTAACAACCTGCCCCAAATAGGGCCCCGGACTGTCCCTTCCCTATTATATGTTGATGATGCTGTTCTCATGGTGCAAACTCTGCTTGCACTGCAACAGTTACTAACATGCTTTGTTTCCTATATGGAGGAACTGGGGCTATTAGTTAATGAAAGCAAGACATTTGCTATGAGGTGTGGAAAAGTGATACCAAAAACCCCCAGCCTCTTGATAAAAGACACCAGAATAAATTATGTTACATCCTTTTCCTATGTGAGGATCATGTTTGACATAAAAGAGATATGGAGGATGGCAATTAGAACCAGAGGGCTACACTTCCAGAAAACTTTTGTAGCCTTGCGCAACTTTGCTTTCAAGGTTGGAAAGAAACCCCCTAGGGAGATATTAACAGTGTACAAGGTGAAATGTATATCAACAGCCATGTATGGGGCAGGCCTTTGGGGGCATGTAAATCATGATTCCCTGCAGCTGATAGAGAATGCCTTCCTGAAGTATCTTCTCTCTCTTCCACAGAGTAGTTCATTATAAGTTTGCCACTCGGAACTAGGGATCCCGCTTATTTCAAACCTAGTTAAAATTCAACCGATTCTGTTATGGCATAAGGTATGTACCTCTGAGTATACCAAGAAATTCTAGGGGATTGTCTCAGGTCCTCTCATGTAGGAAGAGTACAATGGTTGGGGCATGTAAAAACTTTATGTGCAATCTGGGATACCCGGAATATTAATATAAACCAGAAACACTACAAGCTGTCACAAGAAAAAACCTGAAAAAAGACTAACATTTAGAAGAACTAAGGGCCTCACTACAACCCTGGAAGTCAAAGAACAGGCTGGTGGTTTAATCTGTGGAATTATGACCGCGGCGCTCGCACCGCCGGGACCGGTGGTTTCCCGCCATTGTTGTCCCGGCAGGTTTTAATCTGCCAGGGCAGCGATGCTTATAGCGCTGCCCAGGGGATTATGACTCCCCTTCCCGCCAGCCTGTCCATGGCTGGCAGGAAGGGGAGTCGCAGGCCCCTGAGGGCCCCTGCACTGCCCATGCACTTGGCATGGGCAGTGCAGGGGCCCCCAGGCACAACCTCTCCCTGCTTTTCACTGTCTGCACAGCAGACAGTGAAAAGCGCGATGGGTGCAACTGCACCTGTCGCACGGCCGCAACACCGCTGGCTCCATTAGGAGCCGGCTCCAATGTTACAGCCGACATCCCCGCTGGGCCGGCTGCCGGAAACTCTGTTTCCGCCCACCGGGGATGTTTTAATGTGGCCGGCGGGATTTTGGCCGCATAGGCGGCAGCTCGGCGGTCCAACAAGGTGGTAATGAGGGCCTAAGTCTATCTTCTGAACTGCTTAAGCCAAGTGTTCCTAAAAACCAGTTGATCTTAGCCTCACTTGGCATGTGATTATACCTAAAGGAGGTGAGCAATGAACAGCACAGATTTGTTCTAACCAGGTTTAAGCTAGATTTTTTCAACCACTTGATGAGTTTTCCAACCACAAATGACTGGTCGATGCCTATGGCTAAATGGCTGTGTGACATGGCTACTGAGCAAAGTACTTTCCATACAATTTTATTTTGTATTCTGTATAATACGCCAAGAAATATATTTTTGTCACCATTATTGTGATCCATGGACGTGATACAATGTCAACCAGCTTATGTGTTTTTACAGTCTTTGCCAACCATTTACATTTGCAACACCATGTCTAAATTTTTATGGGCCATTCTTAGACATAGGAAATTAATGCATTTTATCAATGATTGAGAGGCTGTTTTTATATTTATAACCGTATGAGACTTGTTGGGTGATCTTAAGTATTTTATTACTGTTATAATTTTATTTTGAATAGAATGTGTCCTCACAGGTTTCACACATCTTTTCTTTCCTCTTTCCAGATTTTAACTACAAAATCTTGTATCATACTGTCTCATATGGTCCTAATATCATGTATTCTAACTGAGTCTTATTTATTTTTTTAATATTTCATTCATGGTTAATGTATTGCTTTTGTTTTATTTATATATGCTTTTATGACAACATCTATCGAATGAAGCTAAAAAAAAGTGGGAGGCACACAACATTTAGGTGGAATTTGGAACACACAGCTTGGTCAATATTTTGTCTTCATGTAACAAACAGGTTAGTGCTTGACAGTTTCTTGGATGTGAGTTCTGTCATAGGGGCACAATGGCCCCATCATTCTGGACAAACCTCCTGTAATACCCAGTCAGGCCAAGAAAGGCCCTAACCTGAGCCTGGGTTTTAGGTGCCTCCCGATCCTGGATTTTGGGCTGGAAAGGATGTACATGGCCTCCACCTACAAGTTGGCCCAGGTATACCACTGAGCTCTGCCTTATCTGGCATTTGCTTACCTTGATAGGCAGGCCTGTCTGTAGCACAGCCTGAGCATTTCCCTCAGGTGGACCAGGTGATCCTCCCAGACGGAACTGAATACATCTATATCATCAAGTTAAGATGCACTAAAGGATTCCAACCCAGACAAGAAATTTGTTCATCATCCTTTGGAAGATGGCATCAGCATTTTTCAAACCAAAGGGCATCACTTTGGGGTAGAAAATGCTGACCTCTCCTTAGCACATTGACTTAGAACAATGTGCCATTATCCTGAGTTTAGATCATATGTGTTCAGGAACTTAACAGCCCCCAACCTATAAATGAGCTCATCAGCTTTAGGTATGGGGTGAGCATCAGTCTTAGTGACTGCATTTAGACCTCTGTATTCTACACAGAATCTCAACGCATCATGTATCTGCACACCATTCCGTATGTACAGGAGTGTGACAGGAAGATCACGCTTCTTTGTTGAATATCCTCCATGTAGATGCCAGAAGAGGGTGTATCCAAGTCTTTTTCGAAGCGGAAGTGAAGCAGAATCAGAGCGTCACTGCTTGATTGGGCGGCAGGCAGCGTTCACAGCATTTTCTCCAGCCTTGTCAGAGCGGCAACTCAGCAACAAGGCAACCCGTCAATCCGAGGGCCAGGTGGCGAGGAGCTGAGTGCTGGGAACGGTGTTTGAGCAGCTTGTGGTCCGCGCCCGGTCAGAGCAGATTGAGGCTCCGAAGTAGCAGCGATAGGCAGCAGCAGCCTGCTCGGCTAGAGCTTGGAGAGTTTGGATGTTTAGAGGGCGACGGTCAGGTGGTTTGGCAGTTGTACCTTGGGGGTTCCACAGCAGGAAGGCAACATCCTGGCCCCAAGGAGCCTTAAGAAAGAGGCAAGGTGAAAAGCAGGCTGAAGGAGGAAAAGAGAATGAAAAGAGAATGAGTCCTGTGACCCGGTCCTTCCCCATAGTGAGGGCATTCTGCCATGTTCTTGAGAAAAGTGGCCTGAGAAAGTGGGCCTGTTAAAAGCAGAGGCGGCAGAGGTGGAAGCGCCGGGAAGGCCTGGATGGTTGCATTTGGGGGACCATGAGGAGGGAGTAGGAGGTGTGCGTCCTGAAGCCCAGGCCTATCGCTCAGAAGCCTATTGCCTAAGCCTACAGTCTAAAAGCCTGAATTGCTCATGAAAAGTGCTGCCTGTGCTTTAGTTGCTTGCTTAAGTTGTATTTGCTTGCTGCATGGCCAGGAAATTAGAGAAAACCAGAGATATCTTTGGAGCTTTGGAAGGCCAAAGTGTGACTGTAACTAATACCTAAATTGGAGTAGAGGGTCAGTTGACACTGCTACGGTGGTAGCTATAGTGGGCTGAGTCTCAATCTTGGTGATCTAGATCAAGTTTGAGGAGATCTATCAACTTGTGCTCTGGTAATCCTTGGTCAGAGGGAGTAGGTGAAGTGAAGTGATTTGAAAAGGTTCTGATTAGTACTAACTGAGTGGGCTTCGAAGTGAGGGCTTTTTGTCCACTCTGCTCCTTATGCCAACTGAGATTTCTTGAGAGACTCTTTAAGATTGTTAACTCGGTCCTGACCTAGAGTGAGTGGCATAACTATGACCATGAAGAAGCTATGCTCAGGGCACTTCCTCCCAGGAAGATCATATATAAAAACGAAATCTAATCCCCTTCAGAATAAAGCAAATCTGGCCTTTCAGCTGAAGGGTCAGAAGCAAATGTTTACTTTTTGGGAGAAAGAAAAAATCCATCATGAGGAATTAAATGGAGTTACTCCACTCACTTGGTATGGAGCGGAAGGTTCCCCCAAGGAAGTCCTTTGACATGGATGACTTGGATAACCTGGACAATACGGATAAAATTCAGGAAAGGGGAGATGAGGGTTTGAGGCAGATTGTTCCAGAGTCTTTTTCCGAAAGCACAGAGAAGAATCAGAACAGCCAGAGCTTACAAATTGTTCAGCGCACTCAAAACTCTCTGAATTTCTTGAACTTGTCCAGGCCACAGCCCCATTCCTCTCCTCTTTCCCTTTCCACTCAGCTAGTTAGTCCCCCTCCACTAACTGAGCCCATATGAAATATTCCCATGGTAGTTAACAGTCTCCAGGATGTCGGTGACTTTTTGTTATCTACAACTTCCTCCGTTCTTGGGGCTTAAGATTTTACTTTGCCTGATCTGGATCTTGACTTATGTCAGAGGTACGTTTTTCAGGCTAAAGATTCTTTGCCTCCTTCTGTGGTTTCCATGCCCACACCTATACCTTCAGCTACATGTCTGCACTTGGATAATAGTACTCCCTTTCTACAAGACCCGGTGTATTCTTATTTGTCTGTGTCCTCTCTCCACAAAGTAAGTGGTATTCAACCTAGTCAACCACCTGACTCGGAGGTCAGGCTTTGGAAGTCTCTGGACAGCTTAGAAAATCTACTTTCATCAATTCTAAAGCTTTTGGAAAAATCTGTAGGAGGATCCAACTGTATTCTCGATTCTGTGACTGCAATCCTAAAGGAATTGACTAAAGAGAATACAAAGAGGGTCTCAAGTGCAAATTCATTAAGGATAAGGGCTGCCTCTGCACTGGTATCGATAGATCAGTTGGCTCCTAAGTCATCTTCAAGTGTAATTCCTGGGGTATGCTCAAGAGTGGATGTTAGCACCCAGGCCGGTAGTCCTAAATGTAGTAGGCCTTGTGATGAAAAGGCTTTGCTGGACAGTCAAGTGGACTTTATTCTATTTATTCTTGATCCCTTAGGAGAAGTGTAAACAACCATCACAGTCAAAACAGCCTGCACTGAAATTAGTCCCAATTTTTAAATCTCTGCCTAAACAAAAGAGTGGCCCGATGGAATCTCTCTCTTCATCTTCTATAGGAGTAGAAAAAAGTAAGGGAGATGGAGATAAAGTCAAAGGTGTGAAAAGACTGAAAAAATCGAACAGAGTTCTCTGGCGGATTAAGAGGAAAGGCAGAAGGAATGTACACTTTCCCAAGGTGTTAGCTCCTCCAGAAGCATGCCCAACGTCACTGTCTCCGTCATTACACTCTCCCTCAGCGATTTGGCCTGTTATTCCCACTGGGGAGTACGGAAGAGGACATAAGTCTTCATTTTTTTTGCACCCATCCCTCGGGATTGTCTTCAGCCCAGAATGCAACGACTATGCCTTTTCTGCCCCCTGGGTCGCTGGGTGATTCTAATAATTCGAATGTTCCTTTTCCCTGGGATGGTGCTCCCTCTTTTGGCCATATTGCGGATACTTGTAAAGTAGATTTAATCGCAATATTTGATGTAGATTTTACTCTGAATAGATCTACCCTATTAATTTGCTTTTCAGAGCTGAGTGCCCTGAAACTAATTTCAAGCCATGACATTGATTTGGTTTCCTTATTGGACAATATAGCTGTTAACTCTAGGGTCGAATTCCGCTCTATAGGTTTGGCGAATTTGGTTCTTCAAAATGAGGATTTTATTTAATGCCACAGGATTGATGTATTACCTTTCTGGGGTCATGCTGTTGGTCTGAGGGACAAGGGAGTTAATGATGGTTATTTTTTGCCTGTGCTATTTAATCCCATTAATTCCACTGAATATTCTGTGCTTAAATCCAGAACTGATCAGGAGGCCCTTAAAATCTCCCTAATAGGGGATGATAGAAAAGTGCAACTGTGAGAATTACGATTTGCTACAGAGCAAAAAAACGTCAATGTACAGGACAAATGGGGCTGGCTCCCAGGCGTCCTAAATCAGATGCGGGGGTCTAGGTCTTTGTCTGAACCATTTAACTGGCATTGGTTTCAATATTATTTCATGGAATGTTGTTTCTTGTTTCTTGTTATATGGACCCCAGCAATCTTTTTATGGCCATAACCCTTCAACTGCATAATACCCATTTGGGTTCCACCCCATTGTTACTAATTAATGCTTATATCCCCACTGAAGCTTCTTATGATGCCTTGCTACAGAAGTTTTTTTTTTCATAGAGAACAAGTTAGATAGTGAGTCTCCCCCATTTATAGTATTAGTAGGAGATTTAAATTGCAAGATATCTAACTATGCCCTTTGTCAGGTTTGTGATGCTGAGAGAGAGGCTGCACTGTGAATTCCACAGTGGGCCTCCCCCCCTCGTTAGGAACAAACAAAAGAAGGAAACTACTCCTCAGCCTTCTCAGGAAGAAGGATTGTATTATGGCTAATGGAAGATCTCCCTGGGATTCTCCTGATTCCTTTACTCACATTTTGTCAGGGGGAAAGGCAATTTTAGATTATCTGGTGCTTGGGTACTCATCTTATTGCCCAATGAATTATTTGAAGATTTTAAACTCCCCTCTCAATTACCACAATCAGCTTCTTTTCTCCTTAGAAATAAATATACCAGGGTTGCAGTTTTGGGTGACAGGTGAGTTAACCCCGATCTTTGATAAAGGAACAGGGAGGTCTCACTGGGACCCCAAAAGGATTGATGGTGTCTCAGAGATGTTGGAAATTGTGGATGCTGAGTTGCTTAATTGGGAAGGGAATGAATTGTATAATTTTTCTATGCTTCTGAAGTAATTGTTAACATACTCTGCTGCTAGAACATTAAGAAATAAACTGCGATTGATTCACCGCCCGTTACTTGATTTAAACTGGGAAATAAACAGCTTAATCAGGTCACAGAATTTAGCCAATTCAGCTGAAGTCAATTCTAAGGTGGTTTGTTAAAGAGGAGAAAGAGGCATTTGAAGGCCCACCTCGCAAGGGAATCGGGGGATAGGCTTTGGATTCATCCACGGGAAGCAGCAGTTAAGGGTCAGGCCATGCGTTTTTGGGCATTGGTGAGTGAAGGGTGCGGTTCTAGAGCTCGGTCTTCACCCCTTGCCATAATTGAAGCATGCTGGGCTGAATTTATTACCTTTCTTTATACCTCCAATGGGGTTGAACCATTTTGGCCTTCCGAAATAAAGGGATTACGTCTTTGCACCTTTCCGTCAGTAATGGAAATAGAGCTGGCTATACGCATTATGCGTTTCTCAGCTGCACTGGGTCCCGACGAACTTCCCTGTATCCGGGTGCCGGAAATCCCGGCTACATTCTCTGCCGATTCACTGACCGAGAAGTGCCCCGGGGGCCCCACAGCGAAAGACGCTGCCGAAGCAGGGAACCCAGATATCCGGGTTCCCGAAAGGCTAAAAAGAAAAGACGGACAACGCGTGCAGCGCGCAGAGGTAAAGGAAGAAGTGCAAAGGAAAGACGCCGAGAGAACAGAGGAAAGCGAAAACGAGGAGGACGAGAACGAGAGCAACACCGATATCGAGAAAAGAGAACCAGCTAACCGAGGTCCAGTGACCTCCAGAGACAACTCCACAGAGGGTCAAGAAGGTCCCAGAAGGCAGAAACTCCGCCACGTCCCTGGAGGGGCGTGGCTACAGCAGGTACGGTCCTGCCTAAGTGATAGAATAAGGTCTATAGTGGGAAGGGAGGAGGGTGGAGGAGGCGAGTAGAGGGAGGTTGGGAGGGGAGTTTGGGAAGGGAAAAAGTACCAGCTAAAAGGGAAGCACTAGTCACTTAAAACAGGGTCAGAGGGGTTCTATTGTTGGAAAGAGGGTTTTCTTTTTGAATCCACATAGGTGAAGGAACAGGACCCTATAACTCATACCCTTCCTTTTCTATTTTCTTTTCCTTTCCCTTGGATTGGAGTCTTACACCCAGATCACGGCCACTCAACCCACCCATCTCTCTCTCTCTCTCTCTCTCTCTCTCAACCCTCTCCTCACACTAAATCATACAAACCAGTCACCCAGACATACCACTTACCTACATTTCGTTCCTTTTTTCCGGTATAACTGACGATACCACCGCCGGGGGAACCACCATCGGCTACCGGGACCCTGAGAAAGAAGAGAACAAAGGAGATCACCAAAACATCACAAGAAAAGACAGTGACTGTTACAAAGACATCAGTAATTTACAATAAAACCACGTATATTTAATCACCCACCTGAGTGTCTCATTACTCCCTATCGCTATACCCACTGGCACATTCCCATTTCTGTAATAAAACAAGATATATGCTTGTGGAGTAATATCTTATTTGTAATTTTCAGAAGGTGCTTCCTCTCTAGAAGTGTGTCCCCTCCTACCCTTATACAAAAAGGGCAATCATAATTGTCCTGCCAATTATGTGCAGATCACCCTTCTGGACGCAGTCGGAAAAATCTTTACTAAATGTCTGCTTTCCAGACTTACCGCCTCGCAGAGGAGAATAATATTATCCCCTTGGAACAGTTGGGGTTTAGACACAATCATCGTACTTTGGATAACATCCCTGCCCTACAGGAAATCACTGAAAAATATGTGAAACTGAGAGGTGGTACAGTTTTTGCCGCTTTTATTGACTTTTCAACGGCATTCGATAAAGTGGACAGAGATTTATTATAGAGAAAGCTGTCCAGCCTGGGGTTGCCCTCACTCCCTTTGGAATTAGTAATAGCTCTCCATTCCACCACTTGGTGCAGAATTCTTTTAGGGGGTGATAATGGTCTTTCAGATGAAATACCCATTATGAATGGACTAAAGCAAGGATGCCTTTTGGCGCCCTTGCTCTTCTTATATATCCCAGACTTCCCCTCTCTTCTGTCTCAGAGTAAAGGCTTCCCCCCGCAAAAAGGTGGGTACTCTGTTTGCTGTCTGCCATATGCTGATGACATTATAATTTTTGATTTAACACCCAAAGGTCTTCAGAATTGCATCCAGTTGCGGTCAAAATATTCTGAGTCCCATTTTTTAAAGATTAATGCCACAAAAAGTAACGTTCTTTGCTTTCATGGGAATAGAAGGATGACATTTCCTAACTTCCATTGGTCGCTATGATTGTAAAGATTGGAAGTTGTGGAATCATATCACTTTTTAGGGAAAATTGTTTGTGGAAATCTTAGCAATGTAGCACATATTTCATCTAATAAATCGAAAGCCGAGGGTCAGGCAAGAGTTCTTTGTGCATTATATACAGCTATGGGAAGAAGGCATTTTGCACATCTGTTATCAGTATATCAAGCCAAAATCCCTGCATCTCTCCTTTATGGCCTGGAATGTATTGACATTTTAGAATTGGGGGTTGTGAATCAACTTGAAGGTAAAACTCTTAGAAAACTTCTCTCTGTTAATACAGCAGTCTCACTGGCATCCCTAAGACTGGAAATGGGATTAAGAAGTGTCTTTCTCCAGGGACTAGCAGGGGTTATAAATTGGGTTGTGGCACAAGGAGTGAGGAAAATACCATTAGATCTGTGCTATGGAAAGAAATATTTCTAGTTAATAAAAATGTTAAGTACACTCTCTGCAAGAACATTTCCTTCGCTCTTGAAATGTTGGGATTAGATAGTAATCAGGTGCTGGCATTTTCTCCCTCACAATTAAAACTTGAACTGAAGCAGGCTACTTGGTCCTTGAGTTTTCAGCTGGATTTGGAGAAATGTGCAAAAGAGAGGTTTTTTCATAATCTTGCTCACTCCCAAATAGTAAAAAAAGTACAACCTTATATTTCTTGGAATAATCCTCATAGGGTTAGGAGTTTTTGGGTGCTACTTTGCCAAGGTTTACTCCCTTTGAATATGCTCCTGGCAAAATGGCATGGCACACCTAAAGAATGTAATTTTTGTATTGCCGAAACACAAGACTTAAACCACGTTTTATTTGTCTGTCCATCTCTTGTTTTATTTCCACGTAAATGGAGCCTATTCGCCTCCAACTTTCTGTGTTGTTCGCACTTGAGTTTCTCCGAGCCTTATATGATCCTCCTAATGAATTATTCTGTTTTAGAATTTGTAACTTTTTTAAATGTTTATTGTCCCTATTTTAACATCATATATTGAAAAGAAGGTTTGCTGTCTTTTTTGGAAACCAGGTTAAGGACACTGAGACATAATACAACTAGGCGGCTTTTAAATAATGATCCACTCTACTACTCTTAAATGATATAGGTGGTTTGGCAAAGTACCTATGTCTTTTCCTTATATCCTCAATACTGTACCTTCTAAACTTTATGGTTTTTGTTTTGAGGCATTAATGTATTTTTACAAATCGCTTGGGTATGAATTACGATTATTTACTTGTGGTGTCTGTCTCAATTAAGTAATGTGTCACTCTGATATTTAATTTGCTTGTTTGCGTAAATTGAGCCATGGACAAATCTCTGGTTTTATGTTGTTTTCATGTGGACCTCAGTTGAGTTCCAAAACATAAATACATTGAACTTAATTTAATTGAATTCCCACCTTGGGGGTTAGGTTTGGGTACCAGCACCACTGGGCTGACCTAGGAACTCAATTACCCTTAGCTCCAACATCTTAGCTACCTCAGCCTTGATGTTGACTCAAACCTGGTCTGACAACCTGTATAACTTCTTTTTGACAAGTAAGCTGTCACCAGAATATATGTCATGGACACGCCAAGTGGCACATACAGGGGTCAGGGAGAACAGCCCAGCAAACTGCTCCAACACTTGTTTGCAGTCTTTTCATTTCTGTGCTATCAGCTTGGGGGAGAGTACTACTTCCTCCACTGACCCATCTTGCAAATTGGTAGAGAGGAGGTCTGGTAGGAGTTCACTTTCCCTCATATGTGACCATGAACATGGTCATGTGTGCCTTGTCTTGGTGGGCTTTAAGTCTGTTAACATGCAGGATTTGGTGGGGATTCCTGGGGGTGCCAAGGTCCACCAGGTAGGTGACCTCACACTTTTTCTCTGGAATGGGGAGGGCAGAGTCCACTTGGCCTGGAGGGCCCTGGGAGCCAGAGGCTCCAAAACCCACACCAACTGACCAGGATGGGACTCAGGCATAGTAGCCTTCTCGTCATGCCAGAGCTCCATGAGCTCTTGGCTGGTCTCCAGGTTGCTGCTTATTTTCTTCACGCACTATGCCATGTGAGAGACCAGGCCAAGCACATAGTCAAGCACATTCTGCTTGGACTCCTTAAGAGGCTTCTCCCAAGACTTCCTCACCAAGCACTCTTACAGGGTGCCTAAACAGTAACTCAAAGGGGTTGAAGCCAAATCCCTTTTGAGGTACCTCTCTGTAAGTAAACGGCAGGTATGGGAGGAGAGCATCTCATCTCCTGCTGAGTTTGCCCTTCAGGGTCTTGTTAAATGTTTCCATCAGCCCATTAGTCGTGAGAAGATATTGGATGGTGAACTTATAAGTAACACCACATTCATCCCACATTGCCTTCACATAGGCAGACCTAAGGTATGTGCCCCTATCTGAGACCACCTTCTTGGTGAAACCCACTCTAGGGAACATACCAAGTAGGGCCCTAGGCACTGTGGGAGCAGTGACTGTGCAGAGGGGTATTGCCTCTGGATACGTGGTGGTATGGTCCACTACCACCAAAATGTACCTGTTGCCTGAGGCAGTTGGTGGGTCTACAGGACCAACAATATCAATCCCCACCCTCTCAAAGGGAGTCCCAACCACTGGCAGTGGCTGATTGGAGCCTTGGCTTACCCCTGTTTTGCCACTGGTTTGACAGTTGACACAGGATCTACAGAACTCCTTAACTTTTACTGACATGTTGGGCCAATAGAAATGGTTGAACAGCCTATTCCAGGTCTTGGTCTGCCCCAAATGTCCTGCCAAAGGGAAGTCATGGCTTAAGGTGAGGAGAAATTCCCTGTATTTCTGGGGGGCCATCACTCTCCTGGTTACACCTGGTTTGGGGCCGCTTGCCTCAGTATAGAGGATTCCATCCTCCCAGTAAACCCTGTGGGATCCATTGACATAACCCTGAAGTGGGGGTGGGCAGTGAACTCCTCTGCTCACAGAGTTTGCAGACTTTTTCCCACTATGCACTCTGCTTAGAGCGCAGAGTTCCAAAAAACTCTGTGGAGCATTAAGTTAAGTTAGCGAGTACGAGTGAGAAAAATCTTACTTCAGACCACCTCCCAGTGAGATTTCTCAACGCTGGCTGTCGGGATGGATGCTACCGCTTGCATTGAGAAATATTCTGTTCACATTGAGCTGCGGCTCAAGTAGAAAATCTACTCAAGAAGCACAAAAGAAACAGCGCGCTCTTGCACTGCACATGGTGATTTTCTCGCTGCTTTTTTAATGCTAGAAAAACACCCAGAACTAAAAATCCGCGTGAACAGCGCAACCTAACTCACTCTACCGCTTTCGGAACTCCATGTAGAGTGGAGGAACTCCAACAACTCCTCTCAGGCCTAGCCCAGAGGCAGTCTACCTCAGGTCCTCAAGAGTGGGCCACTCTCTTTGCCCCTGGTACAACTCTTCTCTGGTGGGTCCACCCACCACTTGCAATTCTGCCAGATCAGGCAGAGCTTGATAGGGTGGGGTCCCTCCCTCAGAGGTCAGATTCTCCTCCTCAGTATTGATTTTCTCCTGCACCTCTGTAGTTCCTTTGGCTGGCACACCAGACCCTGTGTCCTTTATCTATCTTGCTTCTGGGAGCTTGGCTCATTGTTCCATGATCTAGAAATTCCCTGTTGTGCAGCCTGTGACCTGGTCACAACACACACCCATTCATGGACCCTTCCCTGGTAGGGCAGGAACCACAACTAACTTCTGAGGACCAGGCACATGTCCCCATTCCAAGCTCACCATAGCCATGGGATGGAGCTTGGTGCTGCTATCTGCATATGTTACATGGTGGAATATACCAGTAAGGACAGTTCTGGAGAAACCAGTTTCTCTATGACCACAGTCACACTGGCTCCTGTATCTCTCAGAGCCTCCACCTCAGTCCCATTTACCTCTACCTGTACCTCTCCATGCTTGGAGGTAATGTGGCCAGGGCTGCAACATCCACTCCTCTCAAGGACAGTGAGGTGACCTCTGTGTATTCTGACCCTATCCCTGGGCCAACGTCCAACCCCACACCCATACTAGGCATCCCACTGGACTGCCCATCAGTGGGGGGGCTTCTTGGAGCAGACAGCATCTCCTCTGTTATGTCCTGGCAGGAGACATTCAAAGCATGTCCCTGCCTTTGCAAGTTCCTGGAACTTCCCTCCCTTAATAGGGTCAAACTTTTCCCTCTGATACCACAAGATACCACCTCCCCTTGGAAGTAGCTTGGCTCTGGGCTCCCCCTCCCTGTTCAGGTTTTGGGGAGTCTTGTGAGGACACTTTGGATTTTTTATCTTCTTTTCCCTGGGCTTTCTCCTGGGAAGGGCCCTGTCCTCTTTTCTTCTGATCTCCCCCTGGTGGTCTGTTGGAAACTCTAATTCTTAACTACTCATCACCCCACCTCGCCCCAGGTCCCTGGGTTTGGACAACTTAGAGTCTAACATACTAGTGTAAATTCTCTGAGATACAATTAGTCAGGATATGCTCCTTCATGACTTTTACTGCCCAGACCTCTTTGAAGCATGAAGTAGGTTAAATGCTGTCACTTTTTCTAGGCAGTCATTTATAGATACTGAATGTACATTGAATTAATCTCAACAGCGTCTGGGCTTTCAATGAATGTCTAAAATGTGTTTAATTTCCTTGGTGTGTGCTAGTATGTTGCAGAATATTTCTCCTTTTTTGAGGAAGTCCTGCACAATTAGGTTTAAGAAATATGCTAAGCACAGGACTCTGATGTATTCATCCTCAGCCATGGCTTTGTCTGACTTACTGCTATTGTCAGTGACAACTAATCCTGTGCTGATACTGCTAGGTTGAAGCCATTCATAAACCTTGGTACTAAGGGGCATATTTATACTCTGTGCCGAATGTGCGTCAAAAATTTTGATGCACATTCGGCACAAACCTTGCCCCATATTTAAACTTTGACGCCCGACCCCGCGGACGTCAAAATTCCATCATCTGCGTCATTTTTTGGAAAGCGGGAAACTGCCTTGCGTTAATGATATGCAAGGTAGGCGTTCCCTTCCAAAAAATGACTTTAAGGCCTGTGTGCCTTATTTATACCCCAGTATCATTTTAATGCACAGGAGTGGTTGGGGCTTAAAAAACAGCGCACAGCCTGATGTGCGCTGTTTTTTAACGCCTGGTTCAGGGAAGGCGTTAAGGGATCTGTGGGCTCAGAAGGAGTCCAGAGGTGCCCTCCCCTGCACCCAGGGACACCCCCTGCCACCCTCGCCCACCCCTGGAGGACACCCATCCCAGATAAGTAAAGGTAATTTCAGGAAAGTATTTTTTTTAAAGTTTTTTTAAAGTGGTATAGGGGGGTCTAATTTGGGCCCCCCTACATGCCACTATGCCCAATGACCATGCCCAGGGGACAGAAGTCCCCTGGGCATGACAATTGGGCAAGGGGGCATGACTCCTGTCTTTGCTTAGACAGGAGTCATGTCAATGGGGGTTGTGCGTCAAAAATAAATGGCGCAGGTCCGGTTTGAGGCCTGATTTTTGCCTCAGACCTGACGTGCACCATTTTGTGACGCACAACCCCCATTGTCCCCTACAACAGCGCTTCCTGGTGTGCGTCATTTTTTTTTACTCAGACCAGTCCGCAGCGCCGGCTAATGTAATTCCTTAAATAAGGTGCCCGCATAGTGCGTTGGAATGGCGTTAGCCGGCGGTAAAATATTTGACGCACAACTGTGTTGGCGCAGTTGTGCGTCAAAAAGTATGAATATGGCCCTAAATGTGTCCAAGATATTGCCATCTGTATGCATTTCTCCATGGTGAACTTGACAACTGTTGCATGCTGCTCAATACCTTTAAAAGCATCACCAGTGGGAGACCAGCAGTTAGCCATTGCTTCACTCCTTTGAAGGTGATCCAGTTTTCATTGATGAATATGTAATTTGTTGCTTGACAACTAGTCCACATGTGTGTCATGAGGTGAATGGACTTGATGGTGTACAGCTAGCACTGTAACAGTGGAACAATAAAGACATCTTGAAACCTTTCATTTTGGGCAAGGGGTGTCCACTAATTAAAGAACCACTTCTTCTTCCAAGGCAGAAAAGGGAGGAGGTCGGGCTTGAACACTTTTGCCAGCTCCCCACTCTCCAATAGGACTTTCTCATGGGTTCTATGGTCCAGTGACTCCTTTTTTGTCATAGACTTGATGGTTGGTTCTCTGCTTTGTGATACCTCTGGTAGTGGTGGCCTACTGGAAAGAGTTAGGCTGCTTCAGTGCTATTGGATGACTAAATCTATCTCTTTCTTGTGGCACTCTGAGGTTGCTGTGGGTGATGACTGAACACCAGGTGCAACAGTCCCAGGGCAGCTTCGCATGAGGCTAACATCATCTGATTTTTTTTTTACCATCACCTCCTTCTATCAACTGGACTTCTTTGCCTATCTCACCAATGCCAGCTATGTTTTTGAGATGCTCAACCCACATGAATGATTGTTGATTTTTCAGAGGGGCCAGTTGTCTCCTGATATCATAATGTCCACCTGGCTTACCACGTCAAAAGATTTTTTCCAGCTTAACAATTTTGAAATATACTCTTTATTTGACTTGAGAGTAAAGAAGTCCTAAATTTGTGAGGAGAGCTTTCTTATGATGCCAAATCACGAAGAATTTGCTGAAGGGTAGCTAGGCATTTGTTCTGGCCTTTCTGTGGGGAGAGCTGTGACTGCTGTAGGGGTTGATGCATGCTTTTGGGGTCTTGAAAAGATGGACTCAGGTAGTGTTGGTGGCATTGCATGGCTAAGACCAGGTTGCATAGAGGTGAGCTGTACCTCCTCTGTACCACTCTCTACACTAACAGTCACAGATTCATCATTACATTTCTCACTTACAAGGTTTTCCGGAACCTTCATTTACTTCTTTCTTGCAGAGGATCTCACTTGGGTTCCAATTCATATCCAGGTCATCAGACTGGTGGCTTGAAAAAGGTAGAGGATTGCTCTTTCTTTTCCTTGCAGGAGTTTGCGAAACCGATGAGTCTAGTGGAAGACAAGTTATAGCAAAATCTTCCTCTACCGCAAGATCAACTTCCTGCTCTGGTCCTTTGACCAGAAGATCAAGTGATGCAGGCTATGGTTCTTGTTGTTTGCTTTCCTGTAAAGATTCAGTTGCTTACTGATGCAATTCTTTTTCAGACTCACTGTTCTCCATAACTGCAGTCATTGCAGGGCTGAGCGGCATGGGCTTAGGTCTTTGTGGAGGTGCCATTGAGTCAGGGTTCATTTTCCTCCAAGCCTCTCTTGTCCAGAGGCGGAGTGCTGCAGGTAGGTTGTTTACCAAGAACAAATAGAAGGGCTTGATACCAGTGGTGGCAACATACTTCTTTTTCTCCTGACTGGTCACTTACCTGGCAGGAACCTCCTCCTTTGTGGCTATTAGAAATAGGTTTACTGTTTAGCTAGAGTATGCACCTAAGCCAGGCAGAACCCATCACTCTAGTAAGGGCAAGTCAGTTACATGACCTGTGCTCACCCTATGGTAGCTTTGTGCAGAGCAGTCAGGCTTATCATCAGAGGCTATGAGTGCAGAGTTGGCACAATACACTCACACAGATACACCATGAATACACGACAAAAGAAACTCAACACACAGTTATAAAAAGAAAATATATATATATAGCATATTATACATGTACTCAGACTAATACAACATGAATCACAAATACTGAGTATTTTATGCAGACTCGTATATACTACTCACTATCTTGAACAATGTAAGGCAAACATTACATATACCAGTGAACACTAAGGGCCTGAAATGCAGTGGATTATGAAAAAAAACACATGCATCACCACATCAGTGTAAGTACTGAAACTTGCTTTATATCCCATCACCCTCATGAAGCCATAGGGCTCCGAGCACCTGATGCTTCTACTAACCATTATACGGTAATGTCACAGAAGCTTGTGCAAATACGGCAAACTAAGAAATGATCATGATTGTCCAACAGGCAGTCGATGTAAGGATGGCTCCACTCCGGAGGCAGTCTCAATCTCCCCTCAGGGCCCTCCACATAGGTCTATCACGTAATGGGGAGACTGTATTTTTCTCCACATTCTGGCAATCATAAAGCCCTTTCAGGGCCTCACTGGTCACCGCCAATGGCAGACACGAAAGAAGGATTGCAGGCAAAGGGGCGCAGGATGTCCTCACCCCTTTCCTGGGATATTGGGATCCCCATTGTCAGCTCTGGGATTCTGCATTGGTGGGGCAAGCCACAAATAAACAGTATACGCTTCGCCTGGCACTGCAGTGACTCTCTTGTCCCTCAGAGAGAGTTACACTGATCTGGGGGGGATATTGCAGGAATGTCTTTGTTGACGTGGCCTGTGTCTCTTGATCTTAGCCCTTCTGGGCTGGATTCACATGGTGCTGCTCTGGGGGGTAGAGTGAGCCTGGTGAGTCCCATGTTCCTGGTCTGCCCCTTGTTGCTAAGGGACACTGTTTCAACGGGGCAGCGCTGGGAGGCACTGCAGCAGCCTCGTCTTTACAGTCCTGGAATGTTTACAAGGAAGTGGGTGTCTCAACACGGCACTCCTGTCTCCAATATCCTCTACAGTAAATGAGGAGTGCTCTACATGCACCTTCTACTAGACCTCTGCCGAGCTTCACTATGTAAGGATTTGCAACCACGAGGATAAGTAACAGCACTCACCATGAGCTCACTGGAGAACACAAAGACCAGTAAATGGAGCTCACCACACGCTGGGCTTTTTGGAGGGCACAACGTAAGGAAGCAGGTAGCAGGCCAGCACATACTGTCTATAGCAGCCCATCAGGAAGCCTACCAGCACAAAAACACAGGTAGTCCAAATGACAGTTCTGCCCGGCAGCATGGCAGTCCCCCTGAGACATGCAGCATGTAGAGCCAGCAGCATCTGGTTACAAGTCCCATGCAATGTCTAAAAACATGGGGACAGAGACCTAGTACTTATCTTCTAAAATACATTGGGCAAATCAAGTCTTTGTGTGAGGGCAGGGCACAAACTATTGACATGTAAGTGTGAATCATCTCTCCCTCTCACAGCCAGGAAGACTATCAGTATACAAATCAATGCAGATGTATGCCTTGTCACACCAAGCTCTTCCCATGTTGTGGCTGTCTACACAAAGTGTAGCTGTCACACAAGCCGGACATGGATTAGACAGGCTGCAAAGATCACAGAGTTATAAGCACAGAGAAATGCCCACTTTTTAAAAGTGGCATTTCTAAAATAGTAATGTGAAATCCAACTTCACCAGTTAGGCGGATTTATCATTACCATTTTAAACATATCAAACATGACATAGCTACTCCTTTCTGATCAGGAATTACCAATACCACTTAAAAGGGTAGATGCTAACCTATGCGAGGAGCAAACCTCACAGTAGTGAAAAAGAAAATCGACTATTTGTCACTACTAGGACATACAAAACATAAAAGTACATATTCTACCTTTTACTAATAAAGCACCCTGCCCATAGGGTTGCTTAGGGCCTACATTAGGGGTGACCTATGTATAATAAAATGGGATTTTAAGGCTTAGCAAGTAGTTTTGAATGTCAAGTCCAAGTGGCAGTAAACTGCACACAATGGCACTGCAGTGGCAGGCCTGAGACAGATTTGAAAAGCAATTTATGTGGGTGGTACAATCAGTGCTGCAGGCCCATGAGTAGCATTTAATTCACAGACCCTAGGTATATGGTGCTCCACTTTACAAGCGACTTGTAAGTAATTCAATTATGCCAAACAGGTGTAAATCAATTATCCCATGTTTAAGGAGAAGAACTCATGCACTTTAGCACTGATTAGCAGTGGTAAAGTGCCCTGAGTCCTAAAGCCATCAGAAAGGTCAGAAAAATAGGTGGATGAAGGCCAAATGTTTGGGGTAACCAGAGCCAGGTCCAACAGTGGCCATCTTCTTTTATGGGTTAGGCCTCAGCAAAAGCTGAAGCTCTTAGCAGAGGACTTTGGTGGCCCTGTGAGCTATTTCATAGACTTTCCTCCATCTCAGTCTTGTGCGTAACATCTCATGGAGCTGGTGGCAATACAAATGAAGCAGGAAGTCAGTAAGGCTTTGGCAATGTAGTCAGGGCAATGCAAGTTATCATCATCAATGCTTATAAGTAGTGCACCAATGCATAAACATACTACTTCTTTCTAGACCCCATGCAGGAACAGCAAGATTGGTGCCTGCTGTCGCGCCGCACCGCGCGGCGCGAGCCGAGTGTTCGGCACAAGCCGCACGTTCGGCTCGGGCCGCGCTTCGCGTCATTAAGACGCGGCGCGCCCCGAGCCTTTCTTGCACCCTGCGAGGCCCCAGGGCTTACTTGGGGCCTCGCGCTGCTCTCTCCCTCCGTCTTGTTGGGGTCTCCTGACCCCTCTTACCTGTTTGGGGCTCCTTTTTCTTCTTTTTCTGTCTTTCTTCCTTTTTTGGGTCTGTTTCTTCCTCTGTCCTTTATGTCTTTTCCCCTTCCCAGGTTACCTCTGTCTTCCCAGCATTCCTCCTTCCCTATTCTCTATGGTTTCTGCTCCAGTCTATTCTATCTACTTTTCCCTATTCAAGATGGTGTCCTTTTTCTTCCTGTGGGTCACTTCCTGTTTTATGGTATTTAAGGGTGGTGTTTCTTTTCCTCTTTGCGCTGCAACACTCTCTGTCTCAGTTAGTGTCCTCGCTCCTGATTTCCTAGCCTTTGGCTCTGGATTTCGCTATTTCTGTGTTTACGTCAGTTCCTTTGATTCCTGTTCCTCTGTTCTTGTTCCAGGAATCCCCTGCGAATCTTCTGGGAGGTTTTTTCCTCTTCTTCTGAAGGGTTTTTTTCCCTCTGGCGCTACTTTCTCACGGTCACGGTCTGTCCTTGGCGTTTCCTCGCCTACAGCACCGTGGCTACCAGAAAGAGTCGCCCCTTTTTGGGCCAAAGTCGAACTCTCAAGATCCACGCCTCAAGATCTGCAAACTCCAGGCGCAAGCAGCACGTGAGTCGTGACAGATTGCAGCGCCCAACCATCCCGACGTCTTCTAACACCATGGAAGACACTGTGGTAGCTGCTGCGGATCCGGATCAAGCTCTGCTAACTACAATTCAGCAACAAGCTCAAGAATTACAGCAACTACGCAGTGAGAATGCTGCGCTGCGACAGGCTTTGGCTTTCCGCAGTGGTGATGTCCCGACGCTCTCCGCCTCTACCCATCGTTTTTCGGGTGAACCAACCAAGCTGCGAGAGTTCCTTGATTCCTTGACAGTGTACTTCGCCTTCCGACCCACCCAATTCTCCCATGACAGAACAAAGGTGGGTTATCTCATCAGTGCCTTATCTGGTCCTGCCTTGGCCTGGGCAACCCCGATGGTATCATCTAACGATCCGGTATTGTCGGATTATTCCGCCTTTGTGAACCGCTTCAAGCTGATGTTTAGTCGTCCGGGATTGGAGGCTTCAGCAGAAGAGGCCTTATGCGATATTCATCAAGGTTCACAAGATGTCCTTCAATACATTACACGCTTTCGTCAACTAGCGGCAGAGACCACCTGGGTGGAACGTACTTTGGTGACTTTGTTTCGTAGAGGACTCAAAGAAGAAATCAAAGACGAACTAGTACATTCCACCAGAGTGGAAGATCTTCGTGGCCTGATGGATCAAGCCCTCTCCATCGAGTATCGCCTTCAGGAACGGAGAGCAGAGAAGAGAAAGAGCAGAGGGTCTTTTCAACCAAGCACCTCACGAGTTTTTCCGCATCGTTCTGAGGAACCTCGCCCTCCTGTCAGAGACACCGAAGGAGAACCCATGCAGGTGGATACAACTCGAGGCCCTCTCTCCGCTAGCGAACGAGAAGATAGACGAAAGAAGGGTTTGTGTTTATACTGCGGTTCTGCCGGCCACATACTGCGTACCTGTCCAGTACGTCCATCAAGGCCATCGGGAAACGCCGCTTCCCGTCCTCTGTAAGAAGGGAGGGGACGGGATTAGCAGCTATACCTTCCATCAGTTCTTTCAACGACAATACCACATCCTTGTTCATTTTACCAGTAATGTTACAATTACCTGATGGCCGTCAAGAGAAGACTATGGCACTACTAGATTGTGGAGCTAGTGGTATTTATATGGATAAGAAGTGGGCCACCACTCAACAAGTTCCTATACAACCTAAGGAGATTCCAGAACAAGTACACACGGTGGATCGATCTTTGATATCATCGGGTCCAGTAGATACAACTACCCTGATGCTGAATCTACAGATCAGTAACCATCAGGAACACATCTCCTTTGATCTTATAACTTCCCCCAACCATACCATCATTCTTGGAATCCTGTGGTTCATCAGACATAATCCATATGTGAACTGGGCTACCCGGACGGTTTCCTTGTCTTCACAGTTCTGTCACGAGCACTGTTTTGCTTCAGACAAGTATTGGTCGCCTAAGAGGTCAATAATCACGGAGGGTACCACCGGTTCGACCATAAATACAGTCCAAGGAGTTCCTGAACACTATTTGGATTTTCAAGATGTCTTCCAAAAACCTTCCAAACCTGTGTTACCTCCACATCGAGATTACGATTGTGCTATTCCCTTGGAACCTGGCACTAACGTTCCTTTTGGCAGGATGTATTCCCTCACGGAAACTGAAAACGAAGTACTAAAGGAGTATCTGGATGAAAATATTCAAAGTGGTCTTATTGTTCCATCGTCTTCTCCGGCCGGGGCTCCTCTCTTATTCGTACCCAAGAAGACAAAGGACCTTCGCCCTTGCCTGGATTTTCGAGGCCTGAATAAAATAACTATTAAAGATCGTTATTCCTTGCCTCTCATAAGGGACATTTTAGAGGCAGTCAGAGGGGCCCAACGGTTTACCAAACTAGATCTACGGGGAGCCTATCACCTCTTACGCATTAAAGAAGGAGATGAGTGGAAAACGGCCTTTAGGACTCCATTTGGTCACTTTGAATACAGGGTAATGCCTTTCGGTCTTACTAATGCCCCGGCAATCTTTCAGAGATTTATGGACTCAGTATTCTCGGATCTCCTGAATCAGACAGTTGTAATCTACCTTGATGATATTCTTATTTATTCCAGAAATCCCGAACTCCATTCTTCCCATGTCAAACAAGTCCTTCAACGACTCCGGGCACATCAACTATTTTGCAAACCCGAAAAGTGTGAGTTTGACAAGACGGAAGTCAAATATCTAGGATATCATTTAAGTACCACCGGAGTAGCCATGGATCAAGAAAAGGTACAAGCTATCCTAGATTGGCCTTCTCCATCTTCTATTAAAGAAACACAATGCTTTCTAGGATTGGCGAACTTCTATCGACAATTCATCGCAGACTTTGCAAAACAAACTAGCCATATAACTCACACTTTAAAGAAGGTAAATCTTATTAAAGGGTTTGTCTGGACTAAAGCTGCTGAAACAGCTTTTCAGGATTTAAAGAAGGCATTTACACAAGCTCCCATCTTAAGACATCCAGATACCAACAAACGATTTATTGTCGTCACCGATGCTTCTGAAAAAGCCATTGGTGCCGTCCTACTCCAACAACAAGAGGATGATGGTCTTGAACATCCTGTTTTCTATTTGTCTCATATACTCTCTATTGCAGAACAACATTACTCAGTATTGGAAAGAGAATTGTTGGCTCTGAAAACAGCTTGTATTGAATGGAGGCAGTTTCTGATGGGTTCCAAGGAACCTTTTGAAGTGAGAACAGACCATCGAAACTTACAATGTTTACGAAATTTCGTATGCCAAAATAGTCGTCAAGCTCGTTGGGCCTTCTTCTTCAGCCAGTATGATTTCTACATTACATATATTCCTGGCTCACAAAACATTCTGGCTGATGCTCTGTCGCGTCGTTATCCAGATTGTACTCCTGTCCCAGCTCAATCCCTACTGGAACCTAGTAAGATCATTGGGGTAGCTCAGTCTTTTCTGGAGGAGGTACAACTGGAGTACCCCAATCTATCTGATGATGAAGTAGAGAACTTAAGGCCTCTTTTACATAAGAGACAAGGATACTATTATTATCACGATCTGTTATTCATCCCCACTAACAGAGTGAGAGAAAAGGCATTACAAATGTGTCATGATTCACCGGTTGCTGGTCATAGAGGCATCAAGGCCACACAAGAACTGTTATCACGATTTTTCTGGTGGCCTACTTGGAAACAGGATATTGAAACATACGTTCAGGCTTGTCCCACATGCGCTCAAGTCAAGATTCCCCGAACCAGACCTGCGGGATTACTCCAGCCCTTGCCGGTTCCGCCAACTCCATGGCACACCATCTCTACTGATTTCATGTGTTCGTTACCACTCTCAGCAGGAAACCGGGTAATCATGGTCACTGTGGACTCTTTTACTAAGATGGCTCACTTCACTGCCTTGAAAAAGCTACCTACATCCCAAGAATTAAGCCAGATATTCATCGAACATATCTTCCGTCTTCATGGACTTCCTCATACTCTTATATCTGATAGAGGACCTCAGTACATTTCCCGGTTTTGGAGGTATTTTTGTAAGACACTAAACATCAATAGAGCTCTGTCATCGGGCTTCCATCCTCAGACCAATGGACAGACCGAGCGTCTGAACCAAGGCTTAGAACAATACCTTCGTTGTTTTTGCAACTCAACTCAAAGCAACTGGAACACTTATCTCCCTATCGCTGAATTCTCTTATAATAACTCAGTCCATAGTGCCTCCAAGACCACTCCTTTTTTCTGTTCTTATGGTTTTCATCCTACCTCTTTTCCTACTTCTTCTCTGTCTCCCACTCCCTTGCCCACTATTACTCATTTTTCCAAACGTCTTCTACAAATCCATAGACTGATTCGTTCTAATCTCTTACACACCAAGAGATATATGAAGAAAGTAGCAGACAAGAAACGTAGGGCCACTCCGGACTACCATCCACAGGATAAAGTTTGGCTTTCTTCTAAATTCTTACCCTCACGTCTTTCTCAGAACAAATTCACACCTCGCTATTACGGGCCTTTCCGTATTCTCCAGTTGCTTAATCCTGTCACTGTCCGTCTTCACTTGCCTCACACATGGAAGATTCATCCAGTCTTCCATGTCTCCCAACTCAAACCTTATGTACCAGATCCGTATTCCCGTCAGTTTTCCTGTCCTCCTCCTGTCTTAGTGGATGATGTTCCTGAATATGAGGTTCAGGAGATTTGTGACTCTCGTCTTTTTCACACCCGTCTGCAGTATCTGATTCATTGGAAGGGTTATCCTCTCAGTGAGTGTTCTTGGGAAGATGCATCTTCTGTTCATGCTCCTCTTCTGACTCAGCGCTTTCACCGTTTATTTCCTTTCAAACCAGGGCCTTCGGGAGGGGGGCCTACTGTCGCGCCGCACCGCGCGGCGCGAGCCGAGTGTTCGGCACAAGCCGCGCGTTCGGCTCGGGCCGCGCTTCGCGTCTTTAAGACGCGGCGCGCCCCGAGCCTTTCTTGCACCCTGCGAGGCCCCAGGGCTTACTTGGGGCCTCGCGCTGCTCTCTCCCTCCGTCTTGTTGGGGTCTCCTGACCCCTCTTACCTGTTTGGGGCTCCTTTTTCTTCTTTTTCTGTCTTTCTTCCTTTTTTGGGTCTGTTTCTTCCTCTGTCCTTTATGTCTTTTCCCCTTCCCAGGTTACCTCTGTCTTCCCAGCATTCCTCCTTCCCTATTCTCTATGGTTTCTGCTCCAGTCTATTCTATCTACTTTTCCCTATTCAAGATGGTGTCCTTTTTCTTCCTGTGGGTCACTTCCTGTTTTATGGTATTTAAGGGTGGTGTTTCTTTTCCTCTTTGCGCTGCAACACTCTCTGTCTCAGTTAGTGTCCTCGCTCCTGATTTCCTAGCCTTTGGCTCTGGATTTCGCTATTTCTGTGTTTACGTCAGTTCCTTTGATTCCTGTTCCTCTGTTCTTGTTCCAGGAATCCCCTGCGAATCTTCTGGGAGGTTTTTTCCTCTTCTTCTGAAGGGGTTTTTTCCCTCTGGCGCTACTTTCTCACGGTCACGGTCTGTCCTTGGCGTTTCCTCACCTACAGCACCGTGGCTACCAGAAAGAGTCGCCCCTTTTTGGGCCAAAGTCGAACTCTCAAGATCCACGCCTCAAGATCTGCAAACTCCAGGCGCAAGCAGCACGTGAGTCGTGACACCTGCCCCCTGGTAGTTAGAGGGACTTGGGGGGAAGCAAAACATTTAATAAAATACTTTCTGGTGTACCTCCAGGGCCCGTGGGAAACCCATGGGGGATGGAAAGCAGGCAAAAATGTAATAAATGGACACAGTAATTGCTAGTGACCCTCTGGGGCATATGGAGCCCCTTTGGGAGGCAGGCAAAATGGAATATGTTAATTAATTGCTGGTGTCAATCCTGGGCCAGCAGGGACTCTTTTGGAGCTAGGCAAAGATAGCTTCAGGAATACATTTTTTGCTGGTGCCCCTCCAGGGCCCATGGAACCCTCTGACAGGAGGGAAAAAGGGAAAAATCAAACAAGCAATTAACCTATTGCTGGTGCCCCTCCAGGGCAAAGGAACACCCTATGGCAGGCAGTGGTGGCATGCAAAAATTGAACAAACTAATCATTTTATTTCTGATACCCCTTCAGGGCCCGTTGGGCCCAGATTGGAGTCAAGTCACAGGGAAGGCAGGCAACATAAAAAAAAAAAAAACTAATTGCTAGTGTCTCTACTGGGCCCACAGGTAGGTTGAAGGTAGACAAAAATCAAACAAATGAATACAATTGTTGTGGGTTCACCTTCAGAGCCTATGTGGACTCTTGGGCAGGCAAGGCCAAGGCAATATCGAGGGGGCCAGAAATCAATTAAATGAATAAAAAGTAACGCTGCAATACAGTCAGCCACAAGCACAAATAAATATAAGGTAAGAACAAAAACAAAAGGAACAAAAATGGCATAAGCCTCTTTAATCAGTGTCGTAGAAAACAGCATTTGAAGGTGGAATAAAAGAATTACACAAAATGTGGCAGCTAGTTCATACACCACTGAAGACTGTCCTTTACCCACCAGCAGTAAATCAGCTTTGTCAAAAAAGAAAATGAAATGAACTTGAAAAAATTCTCCAAGCACAGACAGCAAAACATCAAGTTGCACAAAAAAAGTTTAAAAATATTAAATATCCATAATGTCACACATGCACAAACTCACAAAAACAGTGAACAAGCACACAGAGAAGAAGGCAACTGACAACAAAGGAAGATGTTTGACTACATGTGCATGGACTCCTTGAGTCACCATGGTCCTAGCTACCAACAGGGTAAGGCAGACAAAAAGTAACCTACATTTTCAATTTAATAAAATGCCATTCATCATCCCTAAAATGTTTAAAAAACATATAGCAAAGAAGCAATGAGTATGTGAAAAAACAAAAAAATACACCTGAAGCCTACTGCAGGGCGGACTATCTTCCAAACAGTATAAGAACAATAACACAGTAAAAGGGTTAACAAACGTGTAATTATTGTGAAAAAATAAAACAGAAAAATTGGACAGAATGTAATGAAAACACCAGGTCTCCATCATCCGAAAAAACGTGTAAACCTTATCATTTAAAACAACTTAAATCTACAAAGTGTCCTACCCATAACTATCAGCCATGCAACAGCAAACAAATAAAATTGAAAAACTTCAAAAAAAGAACAAAAACAGCTTTGCCTGTCCAGTCTGAAACAACCAATCTTTAGTCAAGTACTGCATTAAACTTACAGATTTTTCTCAAAATGTTCAAAATTCCAAGATGTGAAAGCAGGAAAGATTGTAGACAGAGTGAGATGCTTTCCTTCTAAAAAGTAAAACTAAAAGTGAAGTCTTCAGGACAGGAAGAAAAAGTAACTTCTGCATATAGAGTATCCTATTAGTCTCTAAGGCACTGTCATCATGTTTATAAAAAATTATTAAGTTTTGTGCTCATAAATTATCCGAATAGTCCTTTCAAGTATAATTTAAACTAAAAAATAGAGTTCTGAGTTGATTTTCTGGTTGCTCTCTTTTAAAAAAAACTGCTGCTCATGTTTATATTTGAAGTTTGACACTCCAAAATTACCCAAAAGGCCTAGTTGGGTAAAACAAATCTACCTGAAATATTTGTTGACCACCCACTTTAAAGTAACTGCTGCTTGCTTTGTAAAGATGTTGTGCACACTTGGCAGATGCTACTCACCTTTGGAAGACGCCTCTCACATCTGTGCCAATCATTTTGTTTCCCTGTATCTTGTGTCATGATTTCTCCCTGAATGTGAGCCTTGCTATGTGTTGTGGCATAATGGCTTAATCTCATTGATTATTTTTGTTACACAAAATTATGCCAGTTATGCTGGTGTAATCAACATTTGGTGCAGGCCTATATTTTTAGCACAATTAAAAACTTAATTTGTTTCTCTCATTTATTTGATTCTAAAATATGAATTGATGCATGGTTGGTACAAAATGAAAAATCATTGCAAAAAGCAGCTCATTTGGTTTGAAAAACAACAAACACTATGGGTCTCATTACGAATTTGGCAGCCGGAAAAGTCCGCCTGCCAAACTCCCACATGCAGGAGACTGCCACTGTAGTCTCCTTCTAGCTCGCCCTATTATGAGTTTCATGCTGGGCCTACAGAAAACACAGAAGAACATTGACCCAGACTCGTAATACGGCCATTGGCAATGCTGTTGTGTCGGGTGCACCAGCACCCATAGCTCAAATCACTGTCTGCTTTGGCAGTGGTCGGTCCGCGAGGCTGGTGATCTGAAGAACACCAGCCTTGTAATGAGGGCCTATATATTCCTATGACCTGCAGAGTTTCACAGGCATAATAGTAAACTACTATTGTAAATCAGCAATCAAGCAAAAACAATCACAGGTAAAACCACTGTTACCTACTTCCATGTTGTGTATCTATTTTTTTTTTTTTATTATTCAACAATTCATTTCTTTGGGAAAATGACTCCTTCCTGGAATTATTGTATAATGTTAAGGAATGTATAACTTTGTGGGTTAATCCATGGGTTTCACAGATATTTTGCTACAAACTGCAAGTAGGAAGAACTAAAAGAAATAGGCAAAATCAACTACCACATAGAAAAGGGCATTCTGTCTGTTCAGGAAAGTGAGTAAAAGTAAAATGTTAGCACAGCAAACTTGTTATTGATGTGATTTATAAGAAAAGAAACATACTTTTTCTTCACAGAACCTCATTACGACCCGGGAGGTGAGTGATAAAGTGGCGGTACTACCACCAAAAGGCTGACCGTAATTACCACCAAATTATGACCATGGCGGTAAGAGCTCCCAAAGACAGCCAATGTACCACACCAACCGGCAGGGCGGAAACAACCCTCACCATGGCGGTAGCTGGCAACAGCTACGTGGGAGAGAAAGTACCGCCCACCATATTAAGACACTGCAAACCACCACCTTTTCTGGGGCGGTACCAAGGCCATTAAAAGCCTGGCAGAAACACATCACTGAAGAGAACTGACTCACCATCGGAGACACAGGGAAGAAGAATGCAGCCATGGAACATGAACTGCAAGTGTTCCCGATGATCTTTTCCGTTATGCTCCACTTGGAACACCAACGCTGATGAAGATGACGACGGTGAGTACAGCCACCTAGCACACAAGGGAGGAAGGAAGGAAAATGAGAGTGACACACACACACACACAACACACACCAGACACACACACACACACCATACACACTACCAGCTGCACATGAAAAACAATTTGTCCCACAGCATAATAATGCAAGGACAACAGGAATAGACAAATGTGATAGTATTCAAATCAACATATAACAAATTGTCAATTTGTCAATGACACAGATATGTACACATGTACACAAAGGGACACTGCACAGTTCAATGTTCAAAGGGCCCACATGTCCACAGGACACAGTCTAAGGCACAACTCAAATCTTCATCAGGATAGAACTCTGCATGGGAATCAGTTTGCAAGTGGGCAGGAACCTTAGGCGGCACCTCAGCCAGATGCGGGAACAAGCCCACTGGTTGCGGATGGGGCTCCATGCCCATTGCTCTATCCTGGGGAGTGCAAGGCCACAGTCTCTCAGGTGGGTGACTTTCCCACTGGTTCTGGATGGGGCTCCATGCCCATTGCTCTGTTCTGGGGAGTGCAAGGCCACAGTCTCTCAGGTGGATGACTTGCCCACTGGTTCTAGATGGGGGTCAATGCCCATTGCTCTGTCCTGGGGAGTGCAAGGCCACAGTCTCTCAGGTGGGTGATGTGTCCACTGGTTCTGGATGGGGCAACATGCCCATTGCTCTGTCGTGAGGAGTGCAAGGCCACAGTCTCTCAGGTGGGTGACTTTCCTACTGGTTCTGGAAGGGGCCCCTTGTACAGCTGCAGCTGGAGGGTGGCCCACATAGCGTCCACTGGCAGTGACGGCTGCAGTATATTGGTGGATGGAGGTGCCTCCTGGTCAGCCTCTGCTGGTGGTGATGGCTGCAGTGTGGTGGCAGATGGAGGTGCCTCCTGGGCAGCGTCTGCTGGTGGTGATGGCTGCAGTGTGGTGGTAGATCTGTGGTTGGTGATGGCTGCTCTTCCTCAGCTGGAGGTGGGGGCCCCATGACAGCTGGTGGTGGTAGAGGTGTCACCCTGACAGCCTCTGCTGGAGTAGAGGGCTTTGTCTCCTCCATTATATGGGGTGTGGATTCCTTACCTTTCTTGGCAGGGGTGGATGGCTATTTCCCCTTCTTGGATGGAGGTGCAGGCTCCTTCCTCCTCTTGCCTGGAGGTGCAGGTTCCTTCCCCTTCTTGCCTGGAGGTTCAGGCTCCTTCCCCTTCTTGCATGGAGGTGCAGACTCCTTCCCCTTCTTGGATGGAGGCCTGGCTCCTTCCCCTTCTTCGATGGCGGTGCAGGCTCCTTCCCCTTCTTCGATGGAGGTGTAGTATCCTTACCATCACGAGTAGGTGCTGCCTTCACTGTCCCCGTGGACTGTTTGGCTGAGGTGCTGGGCTGGGTCTTTGGTACCCTGCTAATATGTGCAGGACATTTGTGCCCTTTAGGAGGGGGGCAGACAGGGTGGGAGAGGACAGAAGGAGCTCTTGTATGGCTGTTGTGGAGGTGTCTTCTAGTGAGGTGCATGTGCTGCTTGGTGTGGTGATGCTGTTGGTGGATGTTGATGTAGTGCATGCAGGTGTGAGTGTGGACATGACTGGGAGGGAGTTGGAGGAGGAGGAGGAGGAGGAAGTGGAGGCAGTGGAGGCAGTTGATGCTGTTGTGTCTGCAACTGTATGGTGTTTGCGTGAGTGTTTGTGTGATGAAGTGTGGTGCTTGTGTTTGCCTGTGACACCCTTGTGTGTTGTCTTCTGTGCATGCTCATCTGTGCCTGGGATGGGTTGGGGTTGAGCAGAATGTGACTTTGAAGTGGTAGTTGGAGGGGTGACGGTAGAAACAGGGACCATGGCTGCCATCAGAGAGGAGGCCAGAGCCTGAATGGACCTTTTGGGCCGTCAATTCACCATGAATGCCCTCTAGGAATGCATTGCATTGCTGCATCTGGGATGCCAGCCCCTTGATGGCATTCACAATGGTTGACTGCCCTACAGGGATGGATCTCAGGAGGTCAATAGCCTCCTCACTCAGGGTAGCAGGGCTCACTGGGGCAGGGCCTGAGGTGCCTGGGGCGAAGGAGCTGCCCACCTTCCTGTGTGAGCAGACACGGGCAACTTGCTGAGGGGCTTCTGGGAGGGCGGTGCTGGTACAGGGGGTGGCGGCTGTACCTGCAGCTGAGGTGGTCTTGGAGGTGTCTGCCACCACCAGGGAGCTCCCATCGGCGGAGGTATCTGAGTCCATGTTGTCACCTCCATTCTCCGCTGTGGTGCTCCCCTTGCCCTCCTTCCTACTGGTTCCCTTGGCATTGGTGGACTTTGCCTCCTGGGTCCTGTGGGATGGAGCTCCCTCAGTCGCCGGTGCCCCTGCTCCTCCACCAGATGATGCTAATGCACACAAGGACAGGATGACAAAACAAGAAAGAGGGGTGAGACACAAAGGATACACAGGGTCAATGACTTCACCAACACTACTATTGGCATACACATCACCATCACACACAGGAAACAGGCTTAAGCACTATACTTTGCACTACCAGTCATATGGCTAGTTACTAAGGTAAGATGAGTACCACACACTGCCAACTGCAGCACTCCTGGGACTCACAATGCACGACCTGAAATAGACTGCTAACAAGCTAGGTTAACTGTATTTGCCATACACCCATTACCCTTCAGATGACCGATGATGCAATGTCTGGCCTTGCCTCAGGGGCATCCACTAACACATGTCCACCACTCGGATATCACTCCACCTGCCAAAATATGTAGTGATACCCACTGTACTCACCCCCTTGTGGCTTCTGTGATTCCCTCAAGCGCCCATCCAGCTTAGGGTAGGCCACCGCCAATATGCGGACCATGAGGGGGTTCATGGTCCAACGGGCACCCCTTCCTCGTTGGGAGGCCATCCCCAGCTGGGCCTCCACGATCTTCCATGTCCAGCATCCCAGGTCCTCCCACCCTTTCCGACAGTGGGTGCTTTGCCTGCCATAGACCCCCAGGGTCCACATGTCCTTCGCATGGCACACCATATTCCCTTCTTTTGATGGGCGCTGACCTGCAGAGGCAATACAGACAGGAGAACACCATTAAACAATCAGTCCAGCCTGTCATTCAAATGGCCCACCATACCCGTTTCCATCACAATTGGGACACACATCTCCCTGCGCATACCAGCGCACACCATGTACACCACCACAAGACATTCCCCCCACCCTTCCACCCCCTACAGGATGCTTGCAAACACATCTCCATGCATACTTCCCACATGCATCGTGCCCAAAGTGTACTCACCTGTTGGTCTGGAGGCCCATAAAGCTGTCCGTACTGGGGTAGGACCCCATCCACCAGTCGCTCCAACTCCTCCGAAGTGAAGGCTGGGGCCCTTTCCCCGGTCACACAGGCCATGGTAGGTTCCAGACACAGGTCACAGCAGCACATGTAGTGTAGGTGTTCTCCTGTTGTAGGTCAGGAAACAAGTGAGGAATCAGATAGAAAATACTTCAATGCTAAGTATCCTAGGTCGATGCATGATGCCTTTGTTCTGAGGAATAGCAGCACCCCAAATGTGATGGCCCAACTACACAGGCACAGAATGTGGCTAATAGGTGATCCTTGGTCCCCACCCAATGTATGTTAGTGTATGCCTCTGGTGTTAACCCCATAGGATTGTGTGAGGCTAAATGTGCTCCCTCAATACTTGCAGGTGACTCTGGCTACCCAAACCTATTGTGGTTGCTAACCCCTTTGAGGAATGCCTTGGACAGGGGCACAGGAGCGTTATAATGAGGCACATGGGAAAATCAGATGGATCATCAAAAGGACCTTCTGCCTCCTGAAGGCCAGGTTCAGGTGCCTCCATCTGACAGGTGGATCCCTGTGTTACTCACCCGAGAAGGTCTGCCAGATGGTAGTGGCATGCTGCATGTTGCACAACCTGGCCCTCAGATGCCATGTACCTTTTCTGAAGGAGGAGGAGACAGGAGATGCCCCTGTGGCAGCAGTAGACCCCGAGGACAGTGAGGATGAAGAGGCTGAGAATGAGGACAACAGAACATCAGTTATCCATCAGTAGTCGAGTTGTGTTCAAGAGTGTTTATTGTAGTGCTAAGAAATTGAGCTTAAAGTGCAATGGAATGGGGTGATGATGGAGGAAAGTCCAGGGTATTGTTCCAGTCTGTTTGTAGCACAGGTGCAGTGTCCAAGGTCCATTGGAAGGGGAGCAAAGGCAGTTCAAAGTGGACAAGGTGACTTAGTGGGACACAAGGGAGACAATCAGGAGAGTCTCATTTCCTGGCGGGAGTCTTGCAAGTGTCTACGACTTCTGTCTTGTTCACAGGGAACATTTGCAGGGTGGTTCACCTTCTGCAGGAGGCAGGATACTAGTGGCCTGTGGGTCCTGTGGCAGGGCCTCCTGCCCAGTAGCGGCAGTGGAAGTGGAGGGCTGGCCAATGGACTGGCTAGTGGTAGGGGCACGCTGGTGAGCTGTTGCCTTCCTCATGATATTGTCCATGTCTGCCAGCACCCCTGCTATGGAGATCAGGGTGGTGTTAATGGCCTGCAAGTCCGCCCTGATCCCCTGATACTGTCCCTCCTGCAGCTTCCTGTTCTCTTGCACGTTGTCAAGGATCTGGCCATCGTGTCCTGGGAACGTTGGTAGGCTCCCAGGATCTGAGGAAGTGCCTCCTGGAGAGTCAGTTCCCTGGTCCTGTCCTCCCCTGGTGCACAGCAGTCCTCCCAGTGTCCCTCTTGTCCTGTGCCTCTGTCCCCTGAACGGTGTGCCCACTGCCACTGACCCCAGGTCCCTGATTGTCTTTTGGGCGAGGTGTGTCCTGGGGTCCCCGTACAGGTGGGCACACTGCTGATTGACGTGTCCAGGGGACAGAGGTGTGGGTACGCTGGGTGGGTGCTGTGGTGTGGCATACTGAAGGGGGAGGCTCTGTGGTTGTCTGTGAGTAGGCTTGGGTGACCGGCTGTCCGGTGGCCCCTGATGGGCCAAGTAGGTCATCCAGATCCTGAAATCCAGAGTTACTGTCATCATTGGGGGCATCTTCTGTTGGGGGACTGGATAGTTGTGGCACCTCCTCTCCACTGACATTGGCTGGGGTACCTGTGGGGATGTAAGTAACGTATTATGTTTCATGTGCATGACATATTGTACATCCCTGGCTTTCCCTCTATCGTTGGTGTTGCCCTGCCACCTTTTGCTTGTGTATGGTGATGTATTGTGGGATTGTTAGTTTCCCTATGCTGTGCATGCTTTTGTGATGAGTGTCCGTGCAGGGCTGGGAGGGCTGTCCATGCATTGGTATTGCATGCAGGGCCTGTCATTGGGGTTAGTCAGATGTGTAGGTTCAGTATGTGGGATGGAGTGGAGTGATGGGAGTGAGGGTGAAGGTATGAGATAGCATGCAGGTATGGGGAGTGAGAAGTAGTAAATGTTGACTTACCAGTGTCCAGTCCTCCAGTTAGTCCAGCAAATCCCTCAGGATGCCGTACTTGCTCCCCCCATGCTGTGAGCTTTGAGGGAGGAGGTGGGGGTCCACCAGCAGTCCTCTGTATGGAGAGCTGGTGCCTTGCTGCTATGGAACATACCTTCCACCGTAAGTCGTTCCACCTCTTCCTGATTCCGTCCCTTGTTCTTGGATGCTGTCCCATGGTGTTCACCCTTTCCACGATTCTACACCATAGCTCCATCTGCCCAGCAATGGATATTTGTTGTACCTGTGCTCCAAACAGCTGTGGCTCTACCCTGACAATTTCCTCCATCATGACCCTTAACTCCTCATCAGTGAAACAGGGGTGCCTTTGTGGGGACATGGGTGTTGTGGGTGTGTGTTGTGTGAGAGTGTGTTGAGTAATGTGGTGTGGTGTGTGATGTGGGGTGAGTGAGGGATGTATGGGTGTAAGTGGTATGTGTCTAGTTGTCCCAGTGGTCGTGGTGTCAGTCTTTTGGCAATGGTTTGTATTCGTAAAGGGTTGTGGGTAATGTGAGTGGGTGTTTTATAGTGTTATGTTTGTGTAGAAGTGGTGTGTGTATGAGTGTCATGTGTATATTTTTAATTGGCCATTGTGGTGTTGTTTTGATTGTGGGTGTCCATTCTGAGCGCAGTGATATGTAATGGTTTACTGCTGTTATATGTCCTCCGTGGTGATTCGTAGGTCATAATGCGATAGGCATTGTTTTGCTGGAGTAACGGTATGGGTGTTGGTACTGCCACTTTTGCATTGACCTTTGGGTTGGTGGATTCGTGTATGTGGCTATATTCTGTTGCATTAGTGTCTGTGTCATAATATGGCGAACGGGTATTTGCCACTGCGGCGGTATGTTGACGCCCGTCAGCGTGGCGGTAAGCAGCATTTATCAACAATGTCATAATGATGGACAATATTGCTAGATTTTGACTTTTTTCTTGGTTCCCTCCAGAAGAATCCACAAAAACTGGATACCTTCAGAATTTCTAGCATGTGGGAATAATGAAGGCATATTTGTCCAGAATATCTTTTCTGGAAAAAAAGTTATGAAACCCTAAGTATCCCAATCATCAAAAAAGGACTCACTGCTGGTTGGTGGAGGGCAGTGGTTAATAAGAAATATTTTCCACTTCCTGAAAGGGCATTGATGAATAGCAATATTTATTATTGAAGCTGCATTTTTTGTACTAAGTTGTAGATCGTGAAATATTTGTTTTTATATTTGATTAGAAATTGAAGTCTGCAATTTTGTAGCTTGGAAAAAAAGTGTTAAATCTTCTGATAAAATTACCTCTATGTTTCATATTCAACATTACCATGTGTTTAATTCACTTGTGTTTTCAATAATTGAGTCTTCTAACAGCCCTGGACTTATCTTTGCAATGTGCTCATTATGTAATTGTGTCACATTTACATCACTAATGTTTCTACTAGTCAAATTACTTCTAACATTTGTATCTATTTAGTAAATCTGGGCACCTAACAATAATTCCGAAATTTTCAAAACTGTCTCGAAATGTTGCTATTTTTTCTTTGCCATGGTTTGAATATTTGTACTAATTAGTAGTAGAAATGTTCTTTGGATATCATTACACATTCATTAACAGTGGTTGATTCATTTGTGTTACCAGTGATTAACAGGGCAAGTCATAATCTTCTATAATGTATTTGTGGTTGGTTTTTATCTGGTGTGATATTTCGTGAGTCTGAAAGTTTTTATGCAATTTCGTATAAGCATACATTTTATAATTCTGTTAGGATGGTGGCAGTCACTTAGATTTCCTTTCATCAGATTTTTGTAGAAGTAACTCTACAATGCAGGCCCGTTTTATCTTTCTATGCCCAAAGATCACTGCCATGACTGTGATGTCCCTACAATCATAAAATTACATAAAAGTGTAAGTTTAACTTTGTGAATAAGGCCCTGTTTTTGGAATAGCTGACATAAGCTAGTCATTTGTGTTTTTTTAACAATGGTATAGGAAATCAAAATCCTCATCTTTAGTAGTATTCATGCCTCTTTGTTTAAGTATGACTGGAATTTGGAGTGCATTTAGGTCCTTGCTATTACATTTTGTACTGTAAAGCAGCAAGTTCTGCTCACACAAAATGTGGAATTCATTCCTTGCATATATCTCATAAATTGAGACAAATCACTTTGGATGTCTTATGTTATGGAGAATGTAAGGAACAAGAGAGTATTTCTGATATCAGTATATGTTAGCACCATGATATTTATCAGAAAAAGAAAAATCCTTTGTTTTCTAGTTTTTGTACGAGTAGATACACAATCATGTCCTGTGATAGATCTTAAAGTGTGTGTCCCAGCATAACATTGAACCAATACTTCTGTTTCGTAAAGCTGATAAAAGCTTGGGCCCATATTTATACTTTTTTAGCGCTGCATTTGCGCCGCTTTTTTGACGCAAAAACTGCGCAAACTTTCAAAATACAATTGCATTTTGCAAGTTTGCGCCGTTTTTGCGTCAAAAAATGACGCACATGCGGCGCTAAAGAAGTATAAATACGGGCCTTGGTGTTAGACATGATGGCCTTAGGATGTTCTTCACCCAACTTTTTTGCCTGCCTCCCTCCATTTTACTGATCTTGTTTTTGCTGGTTTTAGTTAACCAGTGCTTAAGTGCTTGTGCTTTTACTCCTAAACATGGTAACTTTGGCTCATACCCAATTGGCAAATTTAATTTACTGGTAAGTCCCCAATAAAGTGTACTACATGTGCCCAGGGCCTGTAAATTAAATGTATAAGTGGGCCTACATCACTGATTTTGCCACCCGCATACGTATCCCCTTAACCATGTCTCAGGACTGTCATTGCAAGGTCTGTGTGTGAAAATTCACTGCTACTTTTACTTGGCATTAAAACCTCCTTTCCAAACCTTAAGCTAACCTTTTATTACATATCAGCACCTCGAAGACAGGCCCTAGGTAGCCCATATGTTAGGGTGCTATGTAAGTAAAAGACAACATGTACTTTTAAGTTTTATATGTCCTAGTGCTGAAAAACTCCAAAAGTAGTTTTTCACTACTGTGAGGCCTACTCCTCTTAAAGGCTAGTATTGGGAATTCCTTAATATATGTTTAAGCTGTAATTCCTGTTCAGAAAGGAGTAGCTACATCATGTTCCATATCGTTGGAATGGTAATGATAATTCATCTTTACTGGTAAAGTTAAATTTAACATTATTATTTTAGAAATGCTACTTTTAGAAAGTGCTCTGTGTATCTGGTAGCCTATCTCCAATACACGTCTGGGCTGGACTGAGTGACAGCTACATTTGCATATTCCCTCCAGACAGCCACAACACAGGATACTCAATTCCATCTGCATTTATCTGCATACTGATGGGTGTTCCTGGGCAGGAAGGATGATAGGGGCTCACACTTACACTTCAAAGCGTAGTGGCCTGACCCCACACAAAAGACTGGTAACCCCCCACGGATAGCCTGGCAGACAAGATGGGATTAAAAGTGAGCCTTGTGCACTTCAGAGAGTATTTTTGAATTCATTCCATACATCAAAGGCACTTTTGGGTAGAAGTACAGGGTCTCTGACCCCACAAAATCAGATCACTACTGGAACTGGGAAGCACTCTACAGGAGTAAAAACTACTGTGCAGTAAGGAGTGCCACTCTGCCTGGATTGACTGTTCTAATGAACTACTTTTCTGCTTTGCTGAGCTCCCCTGCTGAAGACAAGGACTGGTCCCATCTTGTTTTAGGGACTTCAAAGACTGTCTGCAACTATCCTGGTGCTGTTGGACTTTGCCATCTGTGAGTCTTACCCTTGCCTGAGGTGCCCCTTCAGTCCTGGGTCTCAGAAGTGGGCTCTGCAGCTGATTTCTGCAAAAACAGGCACGCCATCACCACTGCTCCATTTGGAACAGATACATCACTCCTTCAATGTCTATGCAGAGGCTGTTTGAAAACAGTGAATTCAGAGCCTGTGGAGCCCAACAACAATGATCTGCATGACTTGACAACTATGCATTGCATTCATCTCTACACAGCTCAACGCAGGACCCGACTGCATGGAACTCTTTCGCAATTGCTTCTGAAAGTCGACGATTGCTCCATACAAGGTACTTTTTCGGTAGGCCATGATTGGGTTCTGTAGCCGGCCTGCCCTCCATAGCAGTTTGGCTTGATCTTTGGAGTTTCACCAGTCCTTCATGACCTCAAGTAACCTTTTGACTGCTAGTGACTTCTAAGCACAACGTTTAGTATAATCTTTGATAATCCATATTTCGACTTGCACCCATTGGATTTTGTTTGTTTTAGTCTTGTTTTACTCAGATAAATATTCTCTATTTTACTAAACATGTGTAGTTTTCTTTGGTGCTTTTATTGTGTTACTGTGTGTGTGTGTGTAAACACTGCCCTCCTGGGCCTCATCAGCGCTCTATTAATGTTTAAAATTTAAAATAAATGTCTGAAACACTGCCTCCCTGGGTCTCATCACACAGTGTGAGCCATACACGACCTACTACATAGGCCACTGGGATGCTGCAGGTGGTATTGACTAACAAGACAGACACAGCCTTGGTATCAGCACCACAAAGAGCATTGTTTGGGTGAGAAGCATTCCAGCCACTGGAAAGGCTATATGGTCAAATGTGAAGCAGCTCTGCTACCCAGAAATTTACCCTTATGGGAAAACCCACAGCAATGCCAATGGAATGCCTTCCTGGTGCAGAGTAAGGCAGCATAGGGATTTGCACTGCCTTGCCTTACTGCATATCTAGGAGGCCAGTGCAAAGTTGATTTGTGTGGCCTAATGAATATAGTTGAGAGGTTTGCGCCACTACCGCATCACTAAGTGATGCAACAGCGGTGCAAGTTTTTTTTAAATATGTCCTTGAGTGTAAAGAAAATTGACTCCTACTCTGCCCAGCACCTATGCCAGTATCTGTTCTGGTAGATATGGCCAGTGGCTCTGTCTGTTGAGGTTATCACTGACATCCCTGCTATCTATTAAACTGATTGAAGAAAGTGTAGGTTAGTTGAATTTAAAGCCCTTGGCAGGCAGTGCAAATGTGACTGTACATCAGGTGGCAATAGAGAGGAGAATCTAAAAAGTTCACATTACATATTAAATTTTTTAAGACCATATGTAGTGCTCACTTAAGTATATGTCAGTGACTCTCTATAGGCTAGTGTCACTCTCCTTTTTTGAGTGATGACCACAGTTAATTATATAGTAACAGTATTATGTGACACCCCATCCAAGAGAGAGAAGTTGTGTATTTCACCCAATCTGGAGTTGCAGTCATTGCTAGATACCCTTTCTGTGGATTATAATTCAGACTGGCAGCAATTGTTCTGATATTGCCGTGAGAGCTTTTGTCTGACAAGCTTCTTGATAAACACATTTGAATAGTTCTTTGAGCACCTTAGTGACTCACTGATTGAGGTGTCATGTCCAGGTGTTTGCACTGTAGGGATCCATTATCCATTTCCTTAAGGGGTAGCTGTTGCTGTGCTAGGAACAGGACACTGTTCTATAACTGGGTGTTTTGTACATATGCTGATACTCTTATGGCTCTAAAATGGCACTTTCAAGCTAGGAACTATTTATTGACAGATGTGTTAATGTGGGCATGTCCATTGATTGTAAATCAAAGTACATGGTTACAAAATTATAACACATTTCTCAAATAATTCTGGGCAGTATTTGGTATACGTCAAACAGTTTAGGTGGCACAGACTAGCTTATTAGCTTTACATGTTTTGAAGATCTTGTTTCAATTGTCACACACTTTCATCAACTCTTATCCTAGGCTGCTTGGACTGATGACTTTGCAGCCATTACCTTCTATCAAGGCCATAGGGAGATGCCCTTTCAACAGTAGCCAATGACCCACCATCAATAAATCATTAACAGATTTAACACTTCAAATTGATTTCCAACAAAAGGCAAGAGTCTTAATAAGAGTGTTCTGTAACATTACAAACATGGATTCTGGAAGAATTGTACAAATTGAACTGCCATATTACAGTTCCATTATAAGTCTAAGCAAACAAATCTTTCAATTTTTTGGCAAGTTCTTCAAGAAAATGATAAGAATTATATTAAGAGAAACAGTTAATGTACACAGATGATAACTCTTGAAAAAATATCTTTATTGTTAATTCCTTTACCTACTACTAACAGACCCCAGGCTACACAAGGAGATTCATGCTTTTATCATGTATCTCCCACTTTCAAAGAAGTAAAACTTTATTTTGGTGCTTGTGCATTTTTCCACAAATCATGGCTTTTTCTACCACTCTCTAGGTATCCAACTTGTTCCAAATCTTACAACAGTTGTTTAGCAGGTGGTTGTCCTTCTAAGTTGTTTGGTTTCGATAAGGAAGGAGTCCCCAATTTGTGTCTTGACAATATTTTTAGAAAATTGGGTACAGCCAATTATAAATCCCACAGCTTTCTCCTTCAATCAAGCAATGCTTGTGCACATGCTTGTGAAATCTTTTGTTAGTAAAAAAAAATGTAAAAGAGGCTACTTACCTGAACTTACCATTGGCTTAGTCCAACAACGCTCCAATTTATCTGCTTCTGATTTGCCAGCATGCCGTCTGCACGTCGTCCTGCTTTACTTCCTGTTTTCTTCCTCTTCTTCACTGTGGGTTGCCTGTGGATCAAGTACTCTTTCCAGTCACTTCTAAATGGACACTAGCCAGTGTTCTTCCTCTGTGGCGCCATGCTGAAGGTACTTCTTTTTTTGTTTTCCTTTTTCTTCTTGCTCCATGGTGGTATGTTGTTTGGGCATGTAAGCCCAGGCAGTGGAGGCTTGCATGTGAGATGTCTAAATATAACCCTTCTTAACTTTTGCCAGACCTGGGCCCTCTAGCTCTACAGGCAGACACAGAATTCATTTTGTAAAGAGCGGGAAACTATATAACCATGACGAGGATGAAACTGAAACAAGGAGAACCTCCCACCATTAACAATTGACATATAAATGAAGCATGCCGGTACCTACAACTGTTTTGAAATAGATGGCTGCTGCATGTAGAAGTGCGAGTACTGAATATTAAGGCAGGTTAATCCTACAGCTATCTCGGCCTCTCTTCTTCTATTTAAAGCCACTAACTGCCTGTTCATCAGAATGCCTTTACCAAGTTTCTATTTGTATCACATTAAATGCCTGATGCAGAAACTTAATTGCAGGCCCTTCAAATAAACTATTTTTGCCCCATACCAGCAAAGACTACCTCAAATTAAGCAGTGCTTATAAAAAAGTGTGCCTTCTTTAGATAAGTTATTAGTCTACACAACATGCTGATGAACTTTTTGCTTAGGAACAAAGCCATAAGCCTCTCCTCATGATATATAGAAGCACTTAGGGCTACAAAGCTTAGGCCCTCTATCACTACAAGAAGGAACCACCATTTTGCTTATTTCTTTGAAAGCATCAGTGCTGAAGCATATCAGTCAACAGTGCATGTCGGTATGCGAAATATGGGGTATTTTTCACACCAGAATTGCCATTTTTAGGTTGGGAGTCACAGAGGGGGTGTATCTATCTCTCTCTCTCTCTCTCTCCCTCTCTCTCTCCCTCTCTCTCTTTCTCTCTCTCTCTATCTCTCTCAATCTCTCTCCCTCTCTTTCTCACTCTCACTCTCAGCCCTACAATTCCAAAACCAATTTATTTGAAGAGAACACCAATTTATATGAAGAGGACATTATCTTTAAAATGACACCAAAATGAATAAAATCGAATGTAGGCAACCAGAGCTATGATATTTTAAAGAATAAATAGACAAAAATGTGCTTTCTAGTGCCTAAACTAAAATCCAATAGTGGCAAGTGGGGACATCTGATCATGCTTGACTGGGACCAAATCACAAATTGAGGCTGACCGTGATGGAGCCCTGCTTGTATACAGTGAGCTGGAGGCCTCGGTTAAAATGTAACCAGTCATTAGTTTAGCTCAGCGTGAATTCCCAGTCAATTCCTGGAAGTCTTGTTGAGGGGGGAAAAGCTCCAAAGCCTTCAGCAGGACAAACCCTAAATATAGGCTTGGTTCATGGTTCAAAGTCAATGGCTTGACTCTCATTGATGGGCCGGTCACCTCATGGAGCTTTTCTGCCAAAAGTTCCCCAATCATCTTCAAACTTCTTGATCTCCTTCCGGAAGTCCTCCTTTGGGTCTCCAGTGGTCCACAATACTAATGCAATGGTCTGGAAGCTCTGGGATGACCCCTGATATGGTGCAGCTACATTTCCCAGAATGTACCTGGCAGATCCCCAAAGTCCAGCTGAAGGTGATAATCTGGGTCCTCCTGTGTGAGAATATTGCAGGCGAAGCTCTTTTAACCTGTCACTGTCAGGGAGTCCACTGATTTCCTCTCTTGAAGCCAGGCAAAGACCTTGGAACCTTTGTTCCGCAGTGAGCAGTAGTTGCAGTCATGCAGAGTGAAGTCCTTTGGGGTGCAGACCAGGGCTCGAACAGGGAAGTCCTTCTTCTCCTTGTAGTTCAGGCAGAGTCCTGAGTTGCTGAGCAGCTCTCCCATATTTATCCATTGTTCCTGGGCTAGCAAGCAGGGCGGCACCCCTGACCAATGGGGTGCAGGGTGCCACCCTCTGGGGTGACCACTTCCTTTGAAGTATGTGAAAATCAATCCCAAGACGCACTATTCTTTCAAAATCCAATGGAGGAAATCCCTCCTTGGAGTTAAGATCATTTTTCCCACCATCTACTTACAGCAGTCAGGATAATGATATCCACATTTTATAAATGTCATATGTGATGTAATATCTTATTTAACGTCAATACCCCTAGAGGACCAGCAAAGTACTGCTACTGTTCTTCTGCCACCCACTACTTAATTGTGAACAAGTGTTTGCAAAGACCATTCTTTACAATTTGTCTTTTCTCTTTTTGTTTTTCTCAAAATAGCTACTCCTGCTAATCCACCAGCACCACCCACCAGGAAAGAGATAGCAGCCCATCTGCGGCTGCAGAGGCTGGAGACCATCCAGGCAGAATACCCGCGGCTTGTTGTCCTGGAGGATGAAGAAGCAAAAATGCCTGCCTACGACCAGGGCCCCAGTTCATTATGACAGCCCCAGCCTCCAGTCTCCCGGCCATTTCATTGCTAGTTAGTAGTATACCAAGAAGACTTAGAGGCACAACATGAACATAAAGAAGAGATTCATGTTTGAACTAGCAATGCAGCAAACAAACACTCATCAGTATTTCCTAAATCAATGAACCTCTCTCCAGTCCACAGAGCTCAGTGAGTAATAGGCCTCAGTGTATTCGCTATCTTCAAGGTTTCTCTCTGAAATCAATGACTTTCTCCTTCTAGCTGTTTAAGTAGTCCTGCCCTGAGCCCTTCTGTCCTCCTCCTTCTGATTCTCAGTAACTCTGTCCCAAACCAAGCGAGGTAGATCTGTGTAGTGCACTGCTCCAGAAGAACAAATAGAGAAACCGAAATTGAGTATTTTTTGTAGACTTCTGTTTGGTGACTAAAGTGACTAGTGCTCTGAGCAGGCATTAAAAGTGCTATAAAAATGACGTAAGGAAAAGCCATTTTTTCATCCCCCTAATGCGGAAAGCCCCTTCTGCATAAATTATGCCTGGAGCAGGCATAACGTAGCGTAAAGTGTTACAAAGTGGTGCAAAGTATGCATTGCACCACTTTTTAAATGTGGAGTGACTATTTTGGCCTTGTTGGGCCACATTAGCATACAAAAAAATGACGCTAGTGTGGTGCAAGGTGGCCCTGTGTTCTTATAAATATGCCCCTTAGTTAGTGAAACATTACATTGTTGCAGGTTGAAAAATATAAACAAATGCCATATTAGTGCAGCTGGTTACTTATATAATAAATATGAATTTAATCACACATTGTAAAGTCAAGCCACACCATAAATGCGTTTTAAAGGAGACACCTGTGGAAGTCAGAAAACCTATGGCAGCAAGGTCATCCAGGGGAAATGGAAAACTTAAAAAAAAGATTTATGCTGCTGATGTGTCTGCAGTGCACGCAGCCAGGGTGTCCAGGAGGAAATAGAATTTGGAGGCACCTAAAGAAACTGAATGTTGTAGCATGGCTGTGCACCTATGGTGGATGGATGGATGGATGAATGGATGGTGGATCAAGGCAAAATGCAGAACAAAATACATTAAAGAATACAAAATTTAAAAAATATAACAAAAAAAGTTTAAAAAAACTAACAAAAACAAGAAATTAAAAATAAACAATACAATACCATATTAAAATTCAAAATCATTTTTTTTTTTAAAAAGTATAAACTTCAAATACACAATTAAAATTAAAAATAAATAAATAAAATATAACCTTAGTTTAAACAAATGATCAATAATTGCCAATGTTTGTATGGCAGGACAAGAAGAAAACTATTTTGAGAAAAGAACAAATGAGATGCAAAATAAAAAATGGAAATAGGAAGGGAATAATATAAGCAATGTTCATCAGAATCATATGCTTTTAGTATACATATACTACAATGATCTACAAGCATATAAATATATACACTGGTATCACATCAACCCATGCAAGCCGATGGCAAAGGCACACTGGATAGATGCACACAATGACTGCCAGCCACATGGTCAAACAACAAAAAGGAGCAAGGAGGTGTGGGGAATAAAGAACAAATGTAAGCCTATGGAAAAGGCATACTGGCTGGGTGGCCAAAATGGCCACCAGCCATATGGTCAAACAACAAGGCACAAGGAGGCACGGGGAATAAAAAACACATGCAAGCATAAGGCAAAAAGACACTGACTGGAAGCACACAATGGCCACAAGCCACACGGTCAAACTACTACAAGAAGGAGCAAGGAGGCATGGGGAACAAAGAACACATGCAAGCCTATGGCTAAAAGGCACCAACTGGATGGACAAAATTGTTGCCAGCCACATGGTCAAACAACAGCAACAAGGAGCAAGGAGTCATGGAAAAAAGAGAACACATGTAAGCCTATGACAAAGGAACACTGGCTGCATGCACAAAATGGCTGCCAGCCACATGGTCAAACAACACCAATAAGGAGCAAGGAGAACAAAGAACACATGTAAGCCTATGGCAAAGACATACTGTCTGGATGTACAGAATGGCTGCCAGCCACGTGATCAAATAACAACTGCGAACAAGGAGGCACGGAGACCAAAGAACATATGAAAGACCATGGATATAGTCTACACAAAATGGCCCCTGGCCACATCGTATGAAGATCAAAGACAAATGGTAGACAATGACAACCACACACACACACACACACATGCCATAAGTAGGCATGGTGGTAACACTGAAGAAAACACTAGAATAAATTCAGCAATGCAAAACACAAAAATTAACTGAGCTATAAAAGTTTCACAACAACACACATCCTCCTATACCATCAATTACCCCACAACATATACACTTTTTGCAACAAACAAATGTAAACAATAGGCAACATTTTTCATTTAATCCAATGCCATCACTGCCCTAAATGAAGTTTTAAAAGACATATACCACTGAAACATTTATTTCATGCACTGTTGACTACTAGTACTAGGCCTACTGCATAGATGGCCCTTTTTAAATTCATGCCACATATTAAAATAAAATTACACATGTTACAAACAAGCAGAAAAGGGTACTAAGCTGTGCAACAATTTTCCTTTGCAAAAGATTAAAAATCAATGAAATGCAAAATAATTATTCAATAGGCCAATGCTTAAACTCCAGGCCACCAACCACTATAAAATAAAAAAATCAAAGTACAAAGAAATACTGGTGCATGACCAGGCAAACCAACAACACCCTTATACAATAGTTTTTAAACTTACCTGTTTGATTTCACAAAACAAAGTCCTCAAATCCAATGGTCTATCCAGGAGACCAAGAAAGTGATCCTTCCACCTTGAAATCCAAGTGAAAGTGACCGGGAGATGGACAAAGCACTGGGAGGAGCCTGCTAGACAGGAACAGAAAGTTGGAGTATATAGGGCACTTCCTTCCTGTTTGAAAAAGCTTTAATTGATTTTCACACTAAAAAAACAACTTGAAGGGTCCATTGGCGAAGCAAATCCACTCAAACACCTGTGTTGACTAGATTTTGATGTATCTTGAGTAGAACATCTACTCCAGGTGCATTAGTGCTCACTTGCCCCACTGTTTTGGCCACCATCGCAGCTGGAAGCAGCATGAGAGAATGGGAATTCTTGCATGTGCAATTGGAAGCAACGAGATTGAACACAAAGTCTTGGATACATAGCAGCAAGCAGCCCAATGAAATGTGAAGTCTTGTGTAAGCCCACTAGCAGCCCAAGAGTATCATGGCATGAATGAGCACCAAAACCAAATCTTGCGAATGAAGTCAGTTCTGTGTTTGAAGGCAGGATTTCGGAAGTCTACGCTACTCCGCGTAGCGTGAAGTGCGAAAGCTCCGCAGCCAGAGGCCCTGAAGTAAGTCTGGATTTTAAGAGCTTCACAATCCCGGATGGTCAGGATTTTACATTGCAGTGGCTTCCACCTACAAGGTGACCCAAGTGCACCTAGAACCCAGGCCTATTTGGCACATGCTGGCCTCAATAGACAGGCCTGCCTGTTGCAGGGCCTGAAGCACCTACTTCAGTTGGGTCAGCTGATCCTCCCAGGTGGAACTGTACACAGCTATTTCCTCCAAATATGCTGCACTGAACTATTCCAGCCCTGACAGGACCCTTTGGAAGGTGGTGGGGTAGTCATTAAGCCAAAAGGCATTACTTTAAACTGATGGTGCCCCTCTGGTGTGGAGACTGCTGACCTCTCCTTCGCTCTTTCAGTGAGATACATCTGCCAGTAGCCTGAGGTCAAGTCAAATGTACTCAGGTATTTGCAGCCCCTAACCAGTCAAGGAACTCTAAGTATAGGGAATCAGTCTTAGAGACTGCATTAAATCTCTGTAGTCCACACAGTACCATAACTCCTTTTTTCCTCCTTCTGGATTAGGTTTGGGTGCCAGCACCACTGGTCTGACCCATGGACTGTCAGAGGACTCAATTACCCCCAGTTTCAGCATCTTAGCTACCTCGGCTTTGATGCTGGCACTGATCTGTTCAGACAACCAGTACAACTTGTTTTTATAGGTAGGCTGTCACCAGTGCCATTGTCATGTATACACCAGTCAGTGATGCCTGGGGTCAAGGAGTAAGGACCAGCAAACTGCCCCAGCACCTGCTTGCAGTCTCTGTGCTGCTGGTCTGTCAACTTGGGAGAGAGTACAACTCTTCCCACTGACTCATCTGGCACATCTTGCACATTCGTGAAAAGGAGGTCTGACAGTGACTCAGTTTGTTCCCCCCCTTCATCTGTGACCATCAGCATGGTCATGTCTGCCCATTCTTGGTGGGGTTTTAACCTATTGACATACAGGACCCTGTGAGGGCTCCTGGGGGTGTGAAAGCCTACCAAATAGATAACTTCACCCTTCTTTTCAAGGACTGGATGGGGCCCAGTCCACTTGTCCTGGAGGGCCTTGGGAGCCAGATGCTCTAACACCCCATTCCAATATACCTCATATGTAGTCAGCTATAGTACCCTTCTGGTCATAACAGAGCTTCATGAGCTCATGGCTGAACTCCAGGTTCCTCCTTGCTTTGCATGTATATATTGCCATGTGAGATTTCAGGCCTAGTACATAGTCCAGCACATTGTCCTTGGCTTCCTTGAGAGGGTTTACCCAAGACTCTTTTACCAGGCACACTGGGCCTCTTACAGGATGCCCAAATAACAACTCAAAGTGGCTAAAGCTAACTCCTTTTTAATGGACCTCCCTTTATGCAAATAGTAAACATGGGAGGAGAACACCCCATCCCCTGCTGATTTGGTCAGACAAACTCCCAAGCATGCCCTTCAGGGTCTTATTGAACCTATCCACCAGACCATTAGCCAGGTGATGGTATGGGGGGGCTGAAAGTGTAGGTAACACCACATTCTTCTCACATCACTGTCAGAAAGTTAGACATACATTTTGTGTCTCTATCTGATACCACCTCCTTTGGGAAAATCCACTCTGGTGAACACATCAAGTAGGGCCCAAACCACTGAAGGGACAGTGAGGAGCAATTCCTCCAAATACCTTGTGGATTGCCTACTACCACCAATAAATATCTGTTTCCTCATGCAGTTGGTAGGTCTATGCACCAACAATGTCTTTCCCACCCTCTCAAAGGAAGTCCCAACCACTGGCAGTGATATCACAGGCGCCTTTGGTTTGCCCCCTGTCCTGCCACTGGCCTGACATGTTCCACCTGAGCTACATAACTGCTTCACTTTCGCAGACATGTCAGGCAAATAGAAATGGTTAAACAACCAGTTCCAAGTCTTAATCTACCACAAATGACCTGCCAAGGTGATGTTGTGGGTCAATGTGAGGAGGAAGTTTCTATACTTTTGTGTGGACCACCAGTTCTAGCAGCAGCATCAGAGGGGAAGAGACCTCAATTGCATGTGGGAGTGGTCAGAGGTAGGGACCAGGTATCTGCAGTTGGAGAAGGGATACATCTATTTTATATAAGGAATTCTCATAAGTTAGAGGTAAATTTACAAAGGAATTTGATGGTTGGAATTCTGCAAGAAAGTGGCAATGATTGTAATGAGTGAAATCTGAACTCATTGGATAGTGCACACCTCAACAAATACTTATATGAACACTTGTTTACTTAACGACACACCTGACAACTGTAGCTGGAAACAGCAGGAATCCTGACTGGTTAGCCTAGAAGGTTGATCTAAGGGCCTGAGGGCTAGAAGGGTGACCATGAGCAACTTTCCCAAAAATTCTATTTTTTTAACATAATATTGAATACAGGAACAAAGTGTGGGGGGGTGTTTCTTAAAGAAGGCACGCTCTCATGCAAAAGATACCCAGGATCAACTCGCAAAGGTAAAGGCTTCAGTAGAATGTCATGGTGAAGAAATCTGAATTTGTGGACCCCTGCCCAGCTACATTCTCCACTCTTGCCTTGCTGACAAATTACAAGAACTCAAAAAGTTACAATGTTATAAGGTAAAATCATGGACTAGAGTAATGTTGCAAATCAACATTTGCAATGTGACCTCAGGAGCTATGAATCTGTGCTTTGTCATTGGAAACAAAACTGCAGATGTAAGCAGGAACTAGATGATGACATTTCTGACTTCAAGAGATCCTCACCAGTTTTTATTCGTTTCACTGTCTAGTCTTGTCTTCCACTGATGGACGTAAAGCTCTTTGATGAAAAGTGGATTATTGGTAAGGGCATGTAAGTAACTAAACTTAGTAATAGGCCCTTGGTAGCTTGGCAACGAGCAGTTAGGCTTAACTTAGGAGACAGGTGTGTAAAGCATTTAAAAATTACTGGCGCTGTTGGTGGTATGACCGTGACGGTTCAGCCAGGGTCATAATGGGGTTGTCGGACCGCCCTGTCTGCGACGGTCTGACCGCCATCGCGAGGCTGATGGTCTTAACACCGCCAGCCTCATAATGAGGGCTTTAGTCATTTTATTGAAGATTTTCTGGGGACTGAGACAACATCACAAGTCAAACACGACCTGCCTGGAGCCTGGGCAGCTGGAGACTTCAGGTAAGTATTCAACGTTCAGACTTATACGATTTGCTGAGATGGAAATCTTCATCTGGCACCAAGTTGAAATTGTAGCTGACCTCTCTGGATCCACTGCGCAGGAAGCCTTGGTCAACTTTTTACGTTCGGACTTAGAAACATTTTTGATGCTTTTTCTTTCCGACGTCAGACGACCATCCACAGCAAGCTGACTTTGATTTAATGCTGTTGGATTGCCTTTCTACAAGCCCCTGGCGAAATCCTGGTAGTGTGGGGCTCCAGAACTTTTCAGCAGGATGAACATGGAAGTCAGGTCGGGTCGCGGTCGACGTAAACTGGCTTGACTCACGATGTCAAGTTGATCTCATTATAGAGCTTTTTTCAAAATTGTTCCAAACTTCTCCAGACTTCTGGATCTTCTCCCAAAAGGTCTTTGAAGGTTCTTTAGGAGTCCTCAACTCACCCTAAGGTTCCAGAAGCTCTGAGGTGGTCCTTGGGGTTTAGGATTCCAACTCCGCAAAGGCACCTGGTTCAAATCCAACAATTACCTCTTGTCACTGGTCAGCTGGTTAATTTCTTCAGGGATTTATATAGGAGACTCTGGTCAGCTATCTTCTACCTGTAGAATACAGGGAGTCCCTTCTTGAAGCAGTAGGAGACAGGCAAAGTCCTGTGCTTTGTGAAGCCCAAAGGATGCAGCTGGTACAGTCCTTCTGAGTGCAGTGCCAGGTGCAGGCCAGGTGTCCAGCAGGGCAGTCCTTCTTCTTCTTGTCTTGCTCCTATAGGGATCTGAGGTGAGGTGCAGTTCTGCCAATTTTATCCTTGCTCCTGGGGTGGAAATCAGGGGGGATCTGTCAAATCACATGCAGGTCACCACCCTCTTGAACAACCACTTACTAGAAAGTGTGAGAAAAATCAGTCCCAGGGAGCAACATTCCTCCAAAATCCAAGATAGCAAAAATTCAATCTTAGAGTTTAGGTCTGGCTGAGCCCACCCACTGGTATGGCCAAGTTTCCCTTAACACACTTCTTCCTTAATCCAGTCAGGGGGCACCTGGTTATCTGGGTTTTCAGGAAATGGGAGATCTACAGTCACTGTCCCAAATGTCCTTCCCTCATTTGAAGACCAGATTGGCTGCTCTCCCCCCATCCTGTTCAACCATCTGCCGAGGCAGATCTCCTCCCACCAGATGCTTCCTTTGAGTCAGCCCAGGCCACTTCACACCTCATCAAGGCAGCCACAGGCTGACTAATCAGACCAGGGCACAGCAGGGCTGAAAGTGGTAACTTTTAGTAAGAGTTATACAACTCTTTCTAGGTATTAGTTATATTACATTCAACAGTGTCAAGTTGTTGGATTTACTATAACTTTTTAAGTTGATACTAAACATGACATATTTAGCTCCTTCCTATGGAAAATAAGTAACCCGTTCACTACAATGTTGAAAACAGTTTAACTCGTTTTTCCTCACTAGGGCTCATAAAACATCTTTTATAAAGTTCCTGCTTATAGGTACACTGCACCCAGCCCTGGGGACACTTAGGGAAGACCTTAGGGGTGACTTATATTTAAAAATGTAACCTTATGACTCTGGAAATACTTTTAATTTCAATGTCGAATTTGGGGGTAACTTTAACTTAAAAGCAGCCAGCAAGGTAAGCCTGTCTTTAAAATGACACTGGGTACCACAGCAGTGCACCTATGGGTGTACTACCTATGCTGGGGTTCCTAAGCCTACATGCCCTATGTTAGAAATGGGGTCTTTGGTTGGCACTCAGGTTACCCCTGTCCAAGCAAGGACCCTCTCTCTAGTCAGGGTAAGTCGCACACAATACAAACTATCCTGTGCCCACCCTCTGGTAGCTTGGCACTGAGCAGTCAGGCTTAAAATAGAAGGCAATCTATAAAGTATTTGTGCAATAAGTCATGCAATAACACAGTATAAATACCACAAAAATACATCACACAGGTTTAGAAAAATATAGAATATTTATCTGTGTAGAATAAGGTCACCATGATGAGGAATTGATAAGTACATGTTGAAATATCACTTTTGAAATGATCAATAAAGTCTTTAGTTCTTAAAAAGCAATAAGTGTATCCTGCAAGCACAAAGTACCTGGTTTGCATCTAAATCATCCGCACAGGATCACAGAGGAGGAGATGCGTGGAAACAGGGAGGTGTGCGTCGGTTTTCCGGACACACACAAATGATGCGTCAATGCTTTTTCACGCAACAAGGGCTTTGCGTCGATTTCTGGAGGGCAGACTTGGATTCTCTTTGGTTTGCAGGGTATTTGGATGCCCCAGGTATGATACAGAGAAGTCCTGGTCGTGCAGGGTGAAGTCACAGGAGCTGCGTCAATCTGGTGGATGATGCGGGGAAATTTCTGTTGCATGGCAGGTGCTGCATCTATTCTTCTCGCAGGAAGTCCGGCTGCATCGTACCGGCTCAGCTATGCGTCGATCCAGTGGGCCGAGTGTCAAAGCTCCAGTCGCAACGCTGGTGCTGCGTCGATCTCCACTTGGAGAGCCGGGCTGCGATGTTCCGGTTCGGTGTGCGGTGATTTTCTATTCCTGCAGGCTGTGTGTCTATTCCTGCAGGCTGTGTTTCAATTTTTGCAGCACAAGGAGTTCTTTTGCAGAGATTAAGTCCTTTTGGCCCTGAGACTTCAGGAAACAGGAGGCAAGCTCAATCGAAGCCCTTGGAGAGCACTTCTCAGCAGAGCCAGAGGGCATCAAGGCAGCAGGGCAACAGCAAAGCAGCATTCCTTTTCAGCAAAGCAGTCAGGTGAGTTCTTTGGGCAGCCAGGCAGCTTCTCTTAGCAGGTTGAAGGTTCAGAGTTCCTTTCCCAGTATGTATCTTGTCAAGAAGTGTCTGGGTTGGTAGGGTGGGAGGCCCTGTTTAAATACCCAAATGTGTCTTTGAAGTGGGAGAGACATCAAAGAGTGGTTTAGAAGTGCACAAGGTCTCCTTTCAGTCCCATCCTATCTGCCAGGGTCCCAGTAGGGGCTTTGGCAGTCCATTGTGTGAGGGCAGGCTACTGTCCTTTGACATGTAAGGGTCATGGCCTTCACCCTCCCATCCCAGGAAGACACATTCAGTATGTAGATGTGTGTAGGTGTGACTAAGCATCCAGTGTTTTGGGTTGTCTGGAGTGAAATGCACAAGAGAGCTGTCAAATAACTCAGCCAGATATGGATTGTAAAGCACAGATGGCTTTAAATGCAGAGAAATGCTCACTTTCTAAATGTGGCATTTCTAAAATAGTAATATTAAATCCAACCTCACCAGTCCGCAGGATTTAGCATTACCATCCTGGCCATACTAAATATGACCTTGTTACTCCCTTCAGATCAGAATCTTCTACTCAAACAGTATATGAGGGTAGCCCTAATATTAACCTATGAAAGGAGCAGGCCTCACAGCAGTGTAAAATGAATTTCGGAGTTTTACACTACCAGGACATATAAACTATTCAGGTACATGTCCTGCCTTTTCCCTACATATGACCCTGCCCTATGGGTTAAATAGGGCCTACCTTAGAGGTGATTTATGTGTAGCAAAGGGAGAGTTTAAGGCTTGGCAAGTACTTTTAAATGCCAAGTCGAATTGGCAGGCCTGAGCCATGGTTAGGGGGCTACTCATGTGGGTGGCACAATCAGTGCAGCAGGCCTTCTAGTAGCATTTAATCTACAGGCCCTGGGCACATGTAGTGCACTTTTACCAGGGACTTATAAGTAAATTAAATAAGCCAATTAGGTATGAGCCAATGTCACCATGGTTTAAGGGAGAGAGCATATGCACTTGTTAGCAGTGGTAAAGTGTGCAGAGTCCTAAAACCAGCAAAAACAGTGTCAAAAAGTGGAGGGAGGCAGGCAGAAAGTTGAGGGTGACCACCTTAAGGCTGTCAGGTCTAACACCCTACCATGTACTAGGGACTTATAGGTAGTTTGGTACAGCCAGTTATAATTAGCCTAATTTGGATATCCATTTTAATCACAGCACAGGCGCTGGGACTGTTTAGCAGTGCCCAGGGCACCATCAGAGTCAGTAAAACACCAGCACAGATGAAAAATGGAGGGAAAAGGTTAGGGTTTTCTGCAATGAGCCCAGTTTTTCCACATTCTTCCAAGTCAAAACATGCTTGGGAAATTTGCAGGGACCCAGGTCATCCTCTCCATGCAGGACAATGCTCTCTGTCTGTGCCCAGACAGACAGCAACTACATCCAGACCACTAGAGATGGAGGACCAGGTGATTTCCAGCTATGGGTGATGAGCCTCTTGGCCAGTAGGAGACCAAGATTTGTGAACCTGGAGGTAGCCCTACATTTTTTGTTCCTGTGATATAGGCCAAGGATGCATAGCCCCCATGTAGTTAATATGCCAGTGCAGAGGGATGGATAGTTCTTCACTCCCTGCCAGTAGTAATGCAACTGGTGGCAGGACCATAACATGTGAAGGAGATCTGCGTCTACCAGTCGGCAGCGGGGGCAACAACATCTGCGCAGTGAAACTATATATTTTGGTCGGGGTAAGATAGACCCTATGTGGAATGTATAGCTGGGTCAAGTGGAACCAGGCATTGTGGGAAATATTAATGGGGCTATCCAGTGTGGTGGACCATTAACTGTGTATACAGGTATGACCCAGATTTTGGTCCCAGAGGGCACAGAGAGGTGCAAGTGATTACAGTATGCATGCCTATCTAGTCTGTCAGCCAATGGATATGGTGTCTGTCTCGACCAATCACATGAAGGTATTATATGGTGTTGTGTGTCTGGGATTCTTGTGCCAGATTGCCCAACTCCTGCCCCGACATTCCAATAAGTGATTTGTACAATAAGAATTGATCAGATGGAAGACCTCTGTCTTCCATCAAGGCCTCATATGTGCGGAGAGCCTACTCCCCGTAGAGGTCTCCCACCATGCTTAGTCCTGCTGCATGTCATGGATTCAGCTCAGATCTGGAAGTGACCTGTTGTCTCCTTGGTGTGACTAACAGAGCTATTGAAGGCACGTAAGTGAGCATTCTTTTCATAAGATAAATGCAGCAGTGAAAGCAGTGGAATGCTACTTGCAAAAGTTTGGTCTGGGGTATTGGTGCCTTAGTGCAAGGGTGGAATAAATGTAGGATGCCTGTGAGTTCCCAAGTGGGTAGTGGTGTGGCAGTGTCCAACAATTGAAGGGCAACAAGCCAGCGCAATACCCATTGCAATTGGGATGCTAGGTAATAGCGCTCAAAGTTGGGGACTGCTAGTCCTCCAACGCTAATAGGAAGTGAGAAGCTTTCCATATAAAATCTCTTCCAGTTCACTCAAAAATCCAGAAGAATGAGGGGGTTTGTTTATCGGTAGGTTTGCAAAATAATATATGAGCTGATGAAGTGCAACTATTTTGAGCAGTACAATGCTCCCCTCCACCAGTGAGGGTAGCATCTTCCAGAAGGTCATTTGCACAAGCAGAAAGGTGACAGCTCATGTGATGTTGCCGTCAAATAAATCCATGTGTGAATGGTATATCATGATGCCTTAAAACCGAAATATGGTGTGCTTCCGGGTAAGGAAAACGCCAGCCAGGGTGAGGTGTGGATTAGGCATGTCAGTGTTCAGTTGGAAAAGACAGGATTTGATCCAACTGACCTTCAAACCTGAGAGGTCAGTGTACTTATTGAGGGTATCGGATAGCATGGCAGGCACTGAAGAAATATCTCAGAGATATGTGAGCAAGTCATCGGCATAGAGAGAAACAGAATTGGTGCCATCACATAGGGTTATTCCCCACTCATCCCCTTGTGCACCTAGGTCTGCCACCAGAGGCTCAATAGCCAAGGTGAACAGTAGTGGGGAAAGAGGGCAGTCCTGTTGAATGTCCCTTCATTTGTCAATTGAGTCAGATAAGAGGGATCCCATCTTAAACCTGACAGTGAGTAAGGTGCATAACAGGTGCACCAGTTGTATAAAGCAGTCACAGAAACCATAGTTTGGCAGAACTTCAAACAGGAGGGGCAACTCCAGAGATTCAAAGGCTTTTTCCAGGTCTAAGACCAGGCATCCTGAGCGGGGTCATCGGTCTCGGGCATATTCGAGGACACAAAAGAACCAGCACAGGTTTAGAGAAGTGGTGCAAGCCAGGATGAATCCATTTTGGTCTGGGTGTACCAAGTAGGGTACCAAAGGCACCAAACAGTCTGCCAGTATTTTTACCAGTATTTTGTAATCAGAGTTGAGCAGTGCTACTTACCAATATAAGCAGAAGGGTATAGGATCTCTATCTGGCTCAGGCAGAAAAACGAGGACTGCTTCATAAATGGAGGCAGGTGGACTGGAGGCTTGCAGAGCCCCCTCTTATAATGTTTGTAGGTAGGGGGTTAGTGACATGGCATAGACTTGATAAAATTCTGACGGTAGGCCATCAAGACCCAGAGGGGCTCATTTGGAAACCGCCGAAAGACCGCACCGCGGTCAATAGACCGCGGGGGTCATTTTGACTTTCCCGCTGGGCCGGCGGGCGATCGCCAGAAGATCGCCCGCCGGCCTAGCGGGAAAGCCCCTGCAACGAGGAAGCCGGCTCCGAATGGAGCCGGCGGAGTTGCAGGGGTGCGACGGGTGCAGTAGCACCCGTCGCGATTTTCACTGTCTGCATAGCAGACAGTGAAAATCTTTGTGGGGCACTGTTAGGGGGCCCCTGCACTGCCCATGCCAGTGGCATGGGCAGTGCAGGGGCCCCCAGGGGCCCCACGACACCCATTCCCGCCATCCTGGCGGGAAGGGGGTCGGAATCCCCATGGCGGCGCTGCAAGCAGCACCACCATGGAGGATTCTCTGGCCCAGGGGAAATCCGGCGGGAAACCGCTGGATCCCCTTTTCTGACCGCGGCTTTACCGCCGCGGTCAGAATGGGCACTGAAGCACTGCCAGCCTGTTGGCGGTGCTTCCGTTGCCCGTGGCCCTGGCGGTTTAGGACCGCCAGGGTCAGAATGAGGGCCAGAGTCTTCCCGGTTGCCAGGGTGCATATAATTCCTGAATTTTAAAGGCTGTGATGGGGTCATCTAATTCAATTTTCTGTTCCTGTGTGATGCAGGGCAATTGCACCGTGGTTAGAAAGGAGGTAATAGCCACTGGGGTAGGGACAGTTGCTAATTGGATTAATGAAGTATAGTTTTGGACCAGTTTGCTCTGTATCTCATGCTGTATGTAGAACAGAATGTCTGCAGCAGATTGCAATACTATGCTTGACAGGTTCAGCTGTTCTTGCCATATCAGTCGGGCAAAGAGGGTGCCAGCTTTATGAACTGCTGTGTGTGTTTTTCCTTAGTGGGCAGCATAATTAAGGCATTGTAACTGTTCCAGGAGGAACAAGTGCTTACGCAGTGTGGCTGTCAGCAGAAGTTTGCTGTGTGGTTCTTGCTTTGCCTCAATTTCGAGATGTAGGAGTCTATTCTCGATGTGAGATATGTCTAGGCAATGACACAGGTTCAAACTGAGGCCTAAAGAATGACTGTGTAGTGTCACTTAAAATGCATCCCATTCTGTGGTTTGTGTGTCTACAGTGTCAGCATTAAATGTTAAACAGCCATCTATGGCTGAGCCAATAAAGGATCGGAATGATGGATCTTCTAATGCTGCAGATTGCAAGCACCAAGTGGGAAAAGGAGGACCTCCGCATCCCACATGATCACTAGGTATTGGAGATTGTCATCCGAGTGGGTTTGTCCCAAGTATTCGATGCATATGACAGTTAGGATTAGGTCTAGTATGCTAACTAGCCTATCTATTGTAATATGAAGGAGATGGAGTGAAAGGAGTCCACCCGATAAGTGGCATTTTGAGAGTGCCATATATATGCAAGATGCCAGTTCTGTAGCCAATCCTTAAGTGCCTGCACATTAGATATAGCAGCCTAACAAGGTGAAAACGATTAGTCTAGAATGACATCCAGGGCACTGTTAAAGTCTCCTCCCAGGAGCTATGGGAATCCAGCGAGGCAGAATCACTGATATTGCACGTAAGAAGGGTGTCTGGTCAGTGATCAGGGCATAGATAGTGCCCAGAAGCAAATGACAGCCGTCTAATCTGCCCTTAACTAGTACATATCATCCCTCCTGGTCAATCACTACCTCTTCCACTACAAAGGGGACTCCCAGTCGAAACCAAATAAGTACCCCAAGAGCATAGGAGGAGTAATCAATTGCAAAAATCTTCTCTCACCAATGCGACTGCAACTTGTAGCTTCTAGGAGTGGCAAGTGGGACTCTTGGAGCAGCGCTAAGTGTATGGCTTGATGTTTGAGGTAGGAATAGATAGCATAGTTGCGTGTAGGGGTGTGGATAACACCCACATTCCAGGTTATCACTTTAGTGTGTGTCATAGGTGGTCATTACAACCCTGGCAGTTGGTGTTAAAGTAGCAGTAAGACCGCCAACAGGCCAACAGGCCGGCGGTAAAAAAAATGGAATTACGACCGTGGCGGAAACAGCCAACATAGACAGCCACTTTAACACTCCGACCGCCACTGCGGTACAAACAAACACCGCCGCGGCAACCACCAACAGGGTGGCGGGAGACAATGTACCGTCCACAGTATTACAACCCACCAACCCGCCACCTTTTCCGGAAACAGGACTTCGAAGGGAAAACGCTCACCTCTACACACCCCACGAGGAACCAGGATGCCATGAAACCCGAGCTCCAGATTCTGCAAGCCTTTATCTTCCTGCTCCTCTACCAGGAGAACGAACGCCGGCGGCGAAGACAACGTTGAGTACTGCACCTACGACACAGGGGAGGGAAAAGAGAGTGACACACACACGCAACATGCAACACCCCCACTCTCACCCACTACAACACACATGCTAATACATATTGATACATCACAGTTACATCCCCCAACCCCCCTGGAAGAATGCAAGGACAAATATATACATTTATACCATATACAATTATATAAACCAAGAACACAAGTCCAAGGGAGTCCACCATCATAGTCCGTGGCTCATTGGGCCCATAAAGCATGGCGAGGCCCACACAAGATACCCGAACAAGATGGAGAGAACACTGCAGGGGCATCAGATAGAAGAAAAACAGGCACCTCAGGGGGAAGGGCTGTTGAGTGCACGACGCCAAATCCACGAGGGTGCCCCATGGCCACTGTTCAATCCTGGGGAGTGCAAAGCCACAGTCTCTCAAGTCTCTTTTTCTACAGTGGGTGGTTTGCCCACTGTTCAATCCTGGGGACTGCAAAGCCACAGTCTCTCAAGTCTCTACAGTGGGTGGGTTGCCCACTGTTCAATCCTGGGAGTGCAAAGCCACAGTCTCTCAAGTGGATGTCAAATTCCACTGGTTCTGGAGGGGGCCTTGTGCCCAGAGTGCTTCATCCTGCCAAGGACTGAGGTAGTGGATGTCAATCTCCACTGGTTCTGGAGGGGGCCTTGTGCCCAGAGTGCTTCATCCTGCCAAGGACTGAGGTAGTGGATGACAATCTCCACTGGTTCTGGAGGGGGCCTTGTGCCCAGAGTGCCTCATCCTGCCAAGGACTGAGGTAGTGGATGACAATCTCCACTGGTTCTGGAGGGGGCCTTGTGCCCAGAGTGCTTTATCCTGCTCGTGGCGGCATCAGTAGCATCAGAGCTTTTTGCGCTCATGGGCCTGCGGTGCTTGTGGCGGCGGTGTCCTTGGCAGTGGTGCTTGTGGCAGCGGTGTCCTTGGCAGCGGTGCTTGTGGCGGCAGGGTCTTGGCAGCGGTTCAGCTGCTGGCGCTCCTCTCTGTGGCAGTGTGGCTGCTGGCCGTCGCCTCCTGGGCAGCGGGGCTGCTGCTGGTGGTCCTGTCTGGGGCAGTGTGGCTGCTGCGGTCGTCTCCTGGGAAGCGGGGCTGCTGCTGGCGGTCCTGTCTGGGGCAGTGTGGCTGCTGGCGGTCGCCTCCTGGGCAGCGGGGCTGCTTCCGGGGGTCCTGTCTGGGGCAGTATGGCTGCTGGCGGTCGCCTCCTGGGTATCGGGCTGCTGCTGGCGGTCCTGTCTGGGGCAGTGTGGCTGCTGGCGGTCACCTCCTGGGCAGCGGGGCTGATGGCGGTCTTGTCCGCCGTGCTGATCTTCCCAGACTTGCCGGTTTTCTTGTGCCCCTTCCCCACCTTGGATGGTGTCGCAGCTGTCTCCACAATCTCAACTGCACCCCTGGGAGCAGCTTTGGTGGATGGTGTCTTTCCCCTCTCCCGCAGGGCACTGTCCAACTTTTGATGCTTGACAGGTGGGGGAGTGTCCATGCTGTGGCTCCTTGCCACACTGCCTGCCCTGCTGCCTGGTGCACTCCATAATCCAATGACTACTGGCACCACTGGTCCCACCGATGTTGTGGCTGAAGTGCCAGGTTGGGACCTGGAGAGTCGGGCCCTAGGAGACTGACGGGGTGGGGGAGCTGAGGGAAATAGGTCAAGGTTTGACAGGAAGAGTTTCTTAGGAACACTGGGACGGATAGCTGGAGGGTGTTTGGGAGTGGAGGAAGAGGTCGTGGTCATAGGAGGTGTACGTTTGCTGACTTTGGGTGAAGGTGCATGGGCTGGAGGCTGTCGTGAGGTGGATGGCTGTTGGGTGGGTGTGTGGCACGTTTGTGAACCTTTGGAGGTGGCTTCACAGACACACTGGGAGAGGACACAGGGGATGCGTGAGCGGGGTGTGGCGGTGGGTGTGTTGGTGATGGACGTAGTGGCTAAAGATGTAGTGCATGCAGGTGTGAGTGGAGACGAGACATGGAGGGAGGAGGGAGACGAGGAGGAGGGGGACACAGTGGAGGCAGTGGATGTTGTTGTGTCTGCATGTGTATGATTCTTGTGTGAGTGCCTGTGGGATGTGTGGTGCTTATGTTTGCCAGAGCTTCCTTTGTGTGTTGAGGTGTGTGCATGCTGGTCTGATGGTGTGCTTGGGATAGGCTGAGGTACAGGGCTGTGGGTCTGGGTGGAGGAAGTTGAAGTGGGGAGGCTAGAGACAGGGACAATGACTGCCATCAGTGCTGAGGCCAGTCTGAAAAGCTCGCTGAAGGGCTGCCTGACCAGAATGAATGCCCTCCAGGAATGCATTGGTTTGTTGCAACTGCCTCTCTACACCCTGGATGGCATTCAAAATGGTAGACTGCCCAACAGTGAGGAACCTGAGGAGGTCAATGGCCTCCTCACTGAGGGCAGCAGGAGTGACTGGGGCAGGGGCTGAGGTGCCTGGGGGAAGGTGATGCCCACCATCCTGGGTGAGCGGGCACGGGGCAAAGGCTGAGGGGCTGCTGGGAGGGCGGTGCTGGTAGGGGGATGGTGGCTGTACATGTAGATGTGGGGGGCACAGATGGGGCTGCCACCAGAAGGGAGGTCCCATCAGAGGAGGAGTCCGCATCGCTGGTGTCAGCTCCTCTCCCCGCCGTGGAGCTCCCATCGCCCTCCGTGCCACTGGTGAATTCGGAGTCCGTAGTGTCGTCCTCCAGGGCCATGTGGGATGCAGCTCCCTCCTGCTCCGGTGCCACTGCTCCTCCGTCTGATGATGCTAATGCACATAAGTACAGGGAGACCACAAAAAGGTGGGGGAAGACAGAAGAAAGACATGTTGAGTGCATGCAATACCGCTACCGTTGGCAGACACGACAGACACAGAAGCCCCCTGCACTATGCCGCACACTTGGAGTCCACTATTCAATCCCTGGGACATGGCTTACAAGGCTATGGCCGATTTCTGCACACAGGATGTCACAGGAGCCTGACTAGGTGTAGTTGGCACTATACCCAGGTGGGGTGGGGTGCCACAGGGACTGCCTGAAAAAGCAAACTCGCCCTGGCCTAGGGGAACCCACAGCCCACCTCCCCCATCCAGACACCTCCAATGCGCACTGAATCAGCTGAATGAGAGTGTACTCACCCCCTTGTTGCTGGTGTGATGCCCTCAAGCGCCCATCCAACTCCGGGTATGCCACCGCCAGGATACTGAACATCAGGGGTTCATGGTGCGATGGGCACCCCTCCCACTTTGGGAGGCCATCCCCAGCTGGGCCTCCGCCGTCTTCTTGCTCCAGCGGCGAATGTCCTCCCATCTTTTCTGGCAGTGGGTGCTCCGTCTGTGTAGAGCCCACAGGGTCCGGACTTCCTTGGCGATGGCACGCCAAATATCCTTCTGGTGGGCGCTGACCTACAGGAATTGTACAGGAGAAAAAGGGAAGTAATTACCAACTGCACCGTCACAGTCATTGGCCCGCATCCCTACCCTTGCCATGTGGCACATGCACTCGCTGTCGTTTCATGCACACCTCATTCTCCCCCCCTACCTTTCATCCACCCACTCCACACAGGCATTGCCCATACAGCATGGTAACGGTGTACGTACCTGTTTGTCTGAAGGACCGTAGAGTAGCGTGTACTGAGGGAGGACCCCATCCACGAGTTTCTCCAACTCCTCCGTGCTGAAGGCAGGGGCCCTTTCCCCAGACGCACGAGCCATTGTCTCTTCCAGACTGAGGTCACAGCAGCACTTTCAGTGTAGGTCCTCTCCTGTCGAAGATCAGGTATCGAGTGATTGAACAGTGGGAAAATGGTGGTCACCTCCGCGGCGGTGCGTACCGTCACCGCTGGTGTAAATAGTCATTGGCTCATGGGACCCATAGGGTCCAATGTTAACCAATGCAGAATTGCGCCGCGGTCTTCGACCGCCTACCGCGACGGTGTACAATGCCAGCGCAGTTACCTCATATCCCATTATCCCAATTTACAGGTCAGGCAGCCGCCATTTCAGGGGCCCACATGGCTTTATTTTTGACTGCGTCACACATACCTAGGCCTTGGCTAAACACTCATACAGGCAAAATTCAGTTTATGAATAGTTTTCAGAGTAAGCTGTGTTTACGTACCTCAGAGTTGGTTGACTCTGTGCTCGCTGTTCTCCTCCATAGGCACCGTCTGCTGAGGCACGTGAGGAGATGGCGGCATCCCCCAGTGTACAGACCGCTGGTGGACCTGTCAACAATGGAGGAAAGACATTTGATCATCACCTACAGGCTTGATCGTGCCACAATCCAGGAACTGTGTACCCAGTTGGAGCCAGACCTGATGTCATCTTTCCGCCATCCCACAGGAATCCCCCCACAAGTGCAGGTGCTGTCAGTACTCCATTTCCTAGCAAGTGGGTCTTTTCAAACAACAGTGGCCATAGCATCAGGGATGTCCCAGCTTATGTTTTCCAATGTGTTGCCCAGAGTGTTGTCTGCCCTGCTGAAACACATGCAGAGCTACATTGTTTTCCCTCAGGTGGAGGATTTGCCTACAGTGAAGGGTGACTTCTATGCCCTGGGACATATCCCTAACATCATAGGTGCCATTGATGGGATACATGTGACCTTGGTCCCCCCGCAGGTGTGAACAGGTGTACAGAAACCAAAAGAGTTACCATTCGATGAATGTGCAGGTGGTGTATTTGGCAGACCAGTACATCTCCCATGTTATTGCAAAATTCCATGGCTCAGTGCATGACACTTACGTCCTGCGGAATAGCAGCATCCCTTATGTGATGGGGAAACTACAGAGGCACCGGGTGTGGCTATTAGGTCAGCACCTGGACCCAAATCAGTGGGAATAGCTGTCTGGTTCTGGGGGTGTCCCTAAGAGTTAGTGTGTGTCTAACAGTTGTCCCTCGCCATTTGCAGGTGACTCTGGTTACCCCAACCTGTCAAGGCTACTGACCCCAGTGAGGAATCCCAGGACAAGGGCAGAGGAATGCTACAATGAGGCCCATGGGCGAACTAGGAGGATTACTGAGTGTACCTTCGGCCTCCTGAAGGCCAGGTTCCGGTGCCTCCAGATGACAGGTGGATCCCTATTCTACTCAACAAAGAAGGTGTGCCAGATCATCGTGGTCTGCTGTATGCTTCACAACTTGGCTTTCCGATGTCAGGTGCCTTTTCTGCTGGAGGATGGTCCAGATGGAGGTGTTGTGGCAGCTGTGGAGCCTGTGGACAGTGAAGACGAGGAAGCAGAAGAAGAAGACATCGACAACAGGAACTCGGTGATCCTGCAATACTCCCAGTGAGATACAGGTAAGAAGACAAACCTACCTGCTACATGTACTTTAAAACTACTACCTCTCTACTGTCTGTCCTTTTCACCCAGTATATAGTCACTGAGTTGTCACTTTCCCTTACGATGTCACAGATGTGGGTCCCACTGTGTGACATCTACTTTGTTTCCAAATGGACTAGAGCTGTGTGACATAGGTATGTTGACATTATATTTGAAAGAGCATTTTGTCACTGTAATTGCTAATACACTAATTCGAAATTACAGACAGACTCCAGATTGTTTTGTGCTTTAAGGGTGTTTATTTAAGTGCTCAATATTGGAGGGAGTTGTAAAATGGTGAGGGGTGATGATGGAGGAATGTCCATGGCAGAGTCCAAGCCATTCGTCTCACAGGTGCATTGTCCAAAGGGGCATAGGAAGTGGGGTTGGGGCAGTTTGAGGATGGACAGGGTGACAAGGTGGGACAAAAGGATGACAATTAGGGTGGTCTTATTTCTTGGCAGGGGTCTTGGCATCGTTCCCTGTCTTTGTCCTGGATCTCAGGGACCATTTGCGGGGTGGTTCTCCCTCTGCAGGGGGTGGGGTGCTGGTGTGGTGGTCCTGTGGTGGTGCCTCCTGTAAACTAGTGCCGGCGGAGGTGATGGGCAGTTCATCGTCCAGGCTAGTGTCAGGGGCCCCTTGTTGTGCCTCAGTGTCCCTCCTGGTGTTGAGGACTTCCTTCAGCACCCCTACAATGGTGCACAGGGTGAAATTGATGGATTTGAGTTCCTCCCTGAAGCCCAAATACTGTTCCTCCTGCAGCCGCTGGGTCTCCTGAAACTTGGCCAGTACCGTTGCCATCGTCTCCTGGGAATGATGGTAGGCTCCCATGATGTTGGAGAGGGCCTCGTGGAGAGTGGGATCCCTGGGCCTGTCCTCCCCCTGTCGCACAGCAGCCCTCCCAGTTCCCCTGTTTCCCTGGGCCTCTGTCCCCTAAACGGTGTGCCCATTGCCCCCAGGTCCCTGTTGTTGTTGGGGTGGTGGGTTAGCCTGGGTTCCCTGTAGTGGTGGACACAGCTGATTGACATGTTCTGGGGCCAGAGGTATGGGCCCGCAGGGTGGGTACTGTGCTGGTGTTTCCAGAGGGGGGAAGCTCTGTGGTGGCCTGTGACTGTGTGAGGGGAACCGACTGTCCCGAGGTCCCAGATGGGCCGGGCCGGTCATCTAGATCCAGTTGGACAGAGCTGCTGTCATCACTGTGGGCCTCTTCTGTGGGTGGTGTGGACATGTATGGACCCTCCTGTCCGGTGACGTTGGGTAGGGGTCCTGCAGGGGTGTAAAAGCATGATTATTGCATCTGTGTGTGCCATGGTGTGCAATGGGTGGTTGACCGTGTACCCCAGTGCTTGCATTCCTGTGTGAGACCTTGTGTGATGATGGTTTAGGGGGGTGTATGGGTATCTGTAGTGGACAAGCTTTGGTGATGGGTGTCCATGCTTTGGTGTTGAATGCAGGGCTTGGTGTCAGGATGGGTGATTTGTGATATTGGGACATTTGTTAGGAGTACGAGTGATGGGGGTGAGGGCGAGGGTGGGGGTATGTGATGGCATGCAGTTAGGGTGGGGGATATAGTAGTGAAGATTTGACTTATCAGAGTCCATTCCTCCAGCTACTCCCGCGAGGCCCTCAGGATGCAGAATGGCCAAGACCTGCTCCTCCCATGTTGTTAGTTGGGGGAGGAGGTGGGGGTCCGCCGCCAGTCCTCTGTACCGCGATGTGGTGTCTTGAGACCACGGAACACACCTTCCCCCGTAGGTAGTTCCACCTCTTCCTGATGTCATCCCTATTTCTTGGGTGCTGTCCCACTGCGTTGACCCTGTCCACGATTCTTCGCCATAGCTCCATCTTCGTAGCTATGGAGGTGAGCTGCACCAGTGATCCGAATATCTGTGGATCTACCTGGATGATTTCCTCCACCATGACCCTGAGCTTCTCCTAAGAGAGCCTGGGATGTCTTTGCCGTGCCATGGGGTGGTGTGGGTGATGTGTGGGTTGGTGTGTCTTGTGATGTGTGGGGTGATATTTTGTGGTGTGTTGTGTGAGGTGCGTGGATGGTATGTGGGTGATGGTGTTGAGTGCCTGTGGATGCTCGTTTGTAGATGGTGGTGTCTCTCTGTGGCCTTCAGTCGCATTTGTTGTCGTAGGGGTTTGTTGGCGATGTGGGTGAGTGTTTGGAATTGTCCAATGTGGATGTGTTTTGTAAGAGTGTGTGTATTTTGAGCGCAGCGGTGTGTACCGCCAATGGAATACCGCGGTTGAAATACCGCTGCGTGGATTTGTGGGTCGTGATAGTGTGGGCGTATTCCTGTTGGCGTGACGGAGGTTTTGTTTTCGCCAGTTTATCACTGACCTTTGGTGTGGCGCACTTGTGTGGGTGTCTAAATTTTAGCGAATTCCGCAGCTGCGGCGGTGTGTTGGCGTTCTTCTGCACGGCGGTAAGCGGCTTTTACCGCCAATGTTTTAATGACCCCCATAGTGTCTATAATGGAGGTGACAAAAAGGGATTGCCCCGGGCAAAGGTTCAAATGGGCTAAGGCCATTGTTATCACAAGTGAAGGGGATTACCCATGGCAGTGTAATAAATAGAACCATAAACCTATATAACATGTCTAATGTAATGGAAGAAAATATGAGAGGTAAAAAAAAAAAAAACATTAGAGCAGGCCACAAAACAGGTGCCCACCCAAATTGTCTACAACAGGGTATGTAAAGTAGGCACTGTGGGGTTGTCCGTGGTTCTAGGGTAGAGGGTGTCTCAAATATATCTTCAATCACCCCGATTGATAACAGACCATGGGGGTGATTCTAAGTCTCCGCCGCCCGCCAGACTTCCCCCCCTCCAGAATACCGCACCGCGGTCGGAAGACCGCTGCGGCTATTCTGTGTTTTACACTGGGCTGGCGGGCGACCGCCAAAAGGCCGCCCGCCAGCCCAGTGTAAAACTTCCTTCCCACGAGGACGCCGGCTCAGAATTGAGCCGGCGGAGTGGGAAGGTGCGACGGGTGCAGTTGCACCCGTCGCGAATTTCAGTGTCTGCAAAGCAGACACTGAAATTCTTTTTGGGGCCCTCTTACGGGGGCCCCTGCAGCGCCCATGCCATTGGCATGGGCACTGCAGGGGTCTCCAGGGGCCCGGCGACACCCCATACCGCCATCCTGTTCCTGGCGGGAGAACCGCCAGGAACAGGATGGCGGTATGGGGTGTCAGAATCCTCCATGGCGGCGCAGCTTGCTGCGCCGCCATGGAGGATTCATTTGGGCAGCGGAAAACCGGCGGGAGACCGCCGGTTTTCCACTTCTGGCCGCGGCCGAACCGCCGCGGTCAGAATGCCCAGCGGGGCACCGCCAGCCTGTTGGCGGTGCCCCCGTCATTTTAGCCCTGGCGGTCTTGGACCGCCAGGGTTAGAATGACCCCCCATATGTGCTAGCACAGGAGCTCTTCTGCGTACATTGAAAATAGTCAATATTACATGAGCATCACACTAATAAGGCTCTGACGTGGTCCCAGAGCGATACTTTTTTATGTATAGGATCCTACAAGGAAATGTATGATAATTACACAATCAATAATAAGGTATTACAAAAGTTAAAACGTCAGGGTGGTCCAACCCAGACAATCCGAACTATATGATGATGTCCGATGTTTGCAGAGTTACTTCCGGAAGAACTGTTGATTCCAGTTGGAGGGCAAAGTGGACGTGGAACTCTAATCTCTTGAGGATCAGGGTGTGTCATGGTCATGACTAGACTGCTATGCAGCCTCAGCAAGAGTAGCAGCATGCTGTATTGCCCGGCAGCAGCCTACTATTATTTGCTCCTGATCAGGGGAACTCGAGGGCCGAAGAGCCCCTGGACGAGGAGCATGCCACTCCACCATCCATTGGCACTCTCCCCTGGATTTTCGAAGTTTGGACATTTCTAGCAAATCCCATGCAGCATTTGTAGTGTCAAAAAAATGTGTAGTGGCACCTGCTACCACGCACAGCTGCACTGGGAGGAGGAGTGAATAGCATAGATTCAACCCCTGACGGTGGTGTTTCACATCAAGAAAGGAGTTTTGCCAACACTGAACAGCTATTGTGTAAGCCCGAAAAAAACATGATATAAGCATTGTTAACTTTTTTCTCAGCAAGCTTCTGGGTTTCACCAGCTCTCTATCCCATGCTGCAGATGTCGTGTATGGTCATAAATGTGTGCCCTGTGTAGAGGAGTGGAGCCCCCATATGTTGTTTGCGTAGGCGTGGTTTGTCATTCCACAGTGCAATTACTGTTGCAAGGTTACAGAAGGGCTTGCTTGCAGGTGTCTTAGCTACGCAGGACACTGCAGAGCACAAGCAATGATGTTGTTGAAGAGGAAGTAGCAGATGGGGACTCCATAGGAAGGCGGCAAATGAATATCTGGTGAGGAGGCACGGATTGTAGGCCAGGAAAACTCCTTCAGTGAGAGCACCACACAGTAGCGTGGGAAGTCAGTGAGCCAACTGCGGGCGGGGGCTGTGGGCAGAAAGAGTGGCTACTATGCTGAGCAGTGTTAATCATGTGCCACGTGTGAGCATGGTCCTGAGCACACCTGCCCACGGGTCTGGGGCAGCAGTTCAGGGGACTGAGCGAGCACTATTCACGTCAACAGTGCCTCACTGCTGTCTTCACCTAGGGGAGGAGTCTCTGAATAGTAGCGGGCACAGGTACTCAATGACACAGTAAACAGCCTCACAGCCTCACAGCCCAAAGCAGAGAGCATCTCTGGTGGTACCCCCAGGTACTGTTCACCAGTTCTCACATGTTTTGCACAACGTAGTATTATAGACTCCCAAGTTTTCAGGATCACATGGAAAAAGGGGGCACGTGTGATTAAGCCACCAGGGACACTGCTGCTCGTGCAATCGGGCAGTCAGGTGCGCACACAGCAACACAAGTCAGTAACCTGTCCCAGATGGAGCACTTTGTGCTTGTGTGGCAGCTTCCCCTTATATCTGAGTTCAGTAGAATTCTACTAGATGGCTTTCAAGTCCATTTATGCTGATGTTTGGCACTGTCTCCCACCGCTGCACCAGAAATGCATCAGCCAGTATTGAGCAGCTCCTCTCTCTCAGAAGGGCTCCCTCAGCTTCAGGTATGTCGCTTCACAGGGTTACCAAGCCACCAAGGTAATGCAGCTCACCACCACCGTGCCACAGTAGGTCCACCCACAGCTCTCGGCCGACGCGTCCTCCATGCGGTGGACGGCTGGGGTCAGGAAAAATGCCTGAGGCCTCTTCCATTGTGCTAAGCACTGCAAAAATTGTAGCTGGCAGATTAGAGTGAGGTCAGGAACATAGTAATATGGGGTTTTAAGTCAGATGGCTGACTAAAACAAAGTATAACTACCAAAAAATGGGGTATTCTTGCAGAGCCTTACTAAGATGTGTCTGTCATCGCAAGCCACACCCCATCCTGGCCCCACTGTTGTTCATTATCTATATCAACAATTTGAATTCTTTCTTGAATCACATGGTCAAGAATAGCCCAAGGATTTCCAAACAATCAGTACTAGCACCGCTTTTACCAAGATTATGTCGTACTCATACCACAGACACTCTTTGTGTGTTAGTGGAGTCATTTGTGAATTTGTTGAGATCTCTGAACCTGCACACTAACCTTGGGACATGTCATGTGTGATATGTGGCTCAGGCAGGAAAAAAATACTTAAGTTAATGGCTAGTGAACAAACTTTGAGAAGTTTGTCTGATTTTGGCTATTTAGGGATTGTTTTGGATACCACAGGCTCCTGGCAGCAACAGGTTATTAGCTTCGTCATGAAGCTCAATGTGGCACCTAAAGTTTTTTCTCAGTTACCTTCGCCCATAGGAAATAGGACTACCTCCCTTCAGTCGACCAGTTAAAAGACCCAATGCATTTCTGCAGCTCTTTAAGGTGCCGGGGTTTTAGGTTATCACAATGTTAGCGCCTTGCAGGTCAAGAGAAACCATATGTCGAGGCAGCTTCTTAATCTTTCTCCATGCTGTTCCATTTTATTATTTCTTCTGAGTTAAAGTTGGAGTACATTGTTGTTGGAAAATGGGTTATTGGTAAGGGCAGGTAAGTACCTACACTTAGCAATATGCCAAAAACCTCCACTTAGGTCCAGTTAGGTCTCAGTAAATTAAGCCTAGCTCAACCCTTGGTAGCTTGGCAATGAGCGACAAGGCTTAACTTAGGAGACAAAGTGTAAAGCATTCAAATATCACAAAACAGTAATTAAGTAAAACACAGGAAGCAGTTTAAAAATCCAAAATCTATTTATAGAAATAGGAAATATTTTTAGCTTTAAAATGACATCGAAACAAATAAAATCGGATAAGGGGAACTGGAGATATGAATTTTTTAAGAATTAATGCTTTCTAGCGCATAGAAACAAAAAGCGCCAATCTGGTCATCTGGTCGCACCTCGACCATGGCAAAGCCAAAGTTTAAGGCCGACCACAATGGAGCCCGGCTCGGCTCCAGCCCGTGGGAGGACTCGGTCAAAAGTTTACCTTAGGACATAGTCGGTTTTCTGTAGATTTTCTTCAGCGGGACGAACCTGCCAGTCCATCCAACCTCCTGGAACTCTTCCTCGGATACGTGTCGCAGAAGCCCTCGGTGGAGATTTTTACCTTCAGACAAATTTTTTTGAGGTGGAAATCCTTCGACCGGGGCAAACCTGAATTATGATCTGACGTTCTTGGAGCCCTCTTTGGACACACTGCCTGGGAGGTCCCGGTCAACTGTCTACGTTCGGACTTAGTCACTTTTTTGGAGATTTTCTTCACCAGGACGAACCTGAAAGTCAGGCCGGGTCACCGTTGAGTCAAGACGGCTAGAGTTGCCGCAGCTGGTCGGTCCCTCTACGGAGCTTTTTTTTCAAAAGTTCCCCAAACTTCTTCAAACTTCTGGATCTTCTTCCAGAGGTTCTTTTAAGATGTTTTTTGAGCTCCACAGTTCACCCAAAGGGTCCAGAAGCTCTGAGATGCTCCTTGAGGTTACGGACTACAACTCCTAGAATGCACCTGGCGCAAACTCCATTTTGGCCACTGGACAGTGGTTAGCTGGTTGGTTTCTTCAGGACTTGGTGCAGGGGACTCTGGTTAGCAAGTTTTCATCTGTGGCAAACAGGGAGTCCCTCCTTGAACCCGTTGAAGCCAGGCAAAGTCATTCTTGTGGTGAAGCCTAAGTGTGCAGCTGGTGCAGTCCTCCAGAGTGCAGTGTCCAAGTACAGGCCAGGGGGGCAGTCCTTCTTCTTCTGTAGTTTTTCCTTGTTGGAATCTGAGGTGTGGGTGTAGGTCTGCCAGTTGTATCCTTGCTCCTGGGTAAAAAACAGGGGGGTCCTGGTTCTCCAATCAGGGGCAGGGTCCTTCCCCCTGTGATGACCACTTCCTGGGAAGTGTGGCAAAATCAATCCCAGGGAGTAACATTCCTCAAACATCCATCATGGCTGAAAGTGATTTTTGGAGGTTACATCTGGCTGAGCCCACCCACTGGTGTGGCAAAAAATCCTAAACACACCCCTCTCCTGCCCTCTCCTAATCTAATCAAGGGACACCAAATTGGGTTTGCAGGATGTGCGGGTGTTGGTTGGTTGCTCCAAATGTCCTTCCCTGCCTTTGAAGACCAGACCCATTTGGCAGCCCTCCCCCTTACTGCTTCCCCATCAGCTGAGGGGAGATCTCCTCTCCCAGGCACATCTCTTTGTGCAACAACACTGCAGGGCTGAAGTTGGCAAATTTTCAGGTAAAGTTTAAAACTCTTTACCTGAACAAATTATATTAAATCCCACAACTGGAAGTTGTGGGATTTATTATAACAATTCATTTGATACCAAACTATCTGTTACTTAATGGGATTTTCAAAATTAAAATAAAGTCTCCCCATTCTAGCCTATGGAGGCCATTCACTACAATGAGGGGAAAACAAATGTGGCTATTTTACCTCACCAGGGCTTATAATACTATTTTCATAAGGTCCCTGCTTATAGTTACATGGCATTCAGCCCTAGGGGCACATAGGCCACACCTCAGGGGTGACTTATATGTAAAAATAAGGCAGTTTAAGATTTTGGAACTACTTTTAATTCCAAAGCTGAATTTGCATGTAACTTCAATTTAAAAGCAGCCAGTAATGCAGGCTGTTAGAAATGGGGTCTTTGGTTGGCAGTCAAGATACCCCCTGTCCAAGCAAGGACCCTCACTCTAGTCAGGGTAAGTCACACACAATCCAAATTATCCTGTGACCACCCTCTGGTAGCTTGGCACTGAGCAGTCAGGCTTAACTTAGAGGGCAATGTGTAAAGTATTTGTGCAATAAATCATACAATAACACAATATAGCACCACAAAAATACACCACACAGTGTTTAGAAAAATATATAATACTTATCTGGATATTTGCAGGTCAAAACAGGGGACAGTGGGTTGACAATCAGGGTGGTCTCATTTCTTGGCGGGGGTCTTGGCATCGTGTTCTGTCTTGTTCCTGGATCTCAGGGACCGTTTGCGGGTGGTTCTCCGTCTGCAGGGGGTGGGGTGCTGGTGTGGGAGTCCTATGGCGGTGCCTCCTGTCCACTAGCGCCGCCGGAGGTGGTGGGCAGTTCATCGTCCATGCTAGTGTCAGGGGCCCCTTGTAGTGCCACAGTGTCCCTTCTGGTGTTGAGTAGTTCCTTCAGCACCCCTACGATGGTGCCCAGGGTGGAGCTGATGGTTCTGAGTTCCTCCCTGAACCCCAAATACTGTTCCTCCTGCATGCGCTGGGTCTCCTGAAAATTGGCCAGGACCGTTGCCATCGTCTCCTGGGAGTGGTGGTATGCTCCCATGATGGAGGAGAGGGCCTCGTGGAGAGTGGGTTCCCTTGGCCTGTCCGCCATTGGGACAGTGGGCATGCTTTAGTGATGTGATGTCACCCTATCCATATTGAAACTGCCCCAGCTCCACTTCCTATGCCCATATGGGGAATTCACCTATGGGCAATGCACCTATGAGTCAAATAGACTGGACTCTGCCATGGACACTCCTCCGCCATCACCCCTCACCATTTAACTTCCCCCTCCAATATTTTGTATGTAAATAAACACACCTAAAGCACCAAAAGATCTGGAGTCTGTCTGTGATTTTGAAATAGTGTATTTGCAATTACAGTGACAAAAGTTTCAGGAAATAGAAATGTCAACATACCTATGTCACACAGCTCTAGTCCCTGAGGATTTAAGCAGATGACACACGTTGGGACCCACACCTGTGAAACCGTAAGGGAAAGTGACAACTCAGTGACCATACACTGGGTGAAATCGACAGACGGGATAGAGGTAGAACTGTGAAAGTACTTGTAGCAGGCAGGAATGTATTCTCACCTGTGTTTCACTGGAAATATTGCTGAATGACTGAGTCCCTGTTGTCAATGTCTTCTTCCTCTGCTTCCTCCTCATCACTGTCCACAGGCTCCACAGCTGCCACAACACCGCCATCTGGACTATCCTCCTGCAGAAAAGGCACCTGTCGTCACAAAGCCAAGTTGTGAAGCATACAGCAGGTCACGATGATCTGGCACACCTTCTTTGGTGAGTAGAATAGGGAGCCACCTGTCATTTGGAGGCACCGGAACCTTGCCTTCAGGAGGCCGAAGGTCCGCTCGATCACCCTCCTAGTACGCCCATGGGCCTCATTGTTACGTTCCTCTGCCCTGGTCCTGGGATTCCTCACTGGGGTCAGTAGCCATGACAGGTTGGGGTAACCAGAGTCACCTAATAGCCACACACGGTGCCTCTGGAGTTGACCCATCACATAAGGGATGCTGCTATTCCGCATGATGTAGGCATCATGCACTGAGCCAGGGAACATGGCATTCACATGGGAGATGTACTGGCCAGCCAAACATACCATCTGTACATTCATGGAATGATAACTCTTCCGGTTCCTGTACACCTGTTCACTCCTGTGGGGGGGGGACCAAGCCACATGGGTCCCATCAATGGCACCTATGATGTTGGGGATATGTCCAAGGGCATAGAAGTCACCTTTCACTGTAGGCAAGTCCTCCACCTGAGGGAAAACGATGTAGCTCTGCATGTGTTTCAGCAGGGCAGACAACACTCTGGACAATACGTTGGAAAACATAGGCTGAGACATCCCTGATGCCATGGCCACAGTTGTTTGAAAAGACCCACTTGCAAGGAAATGGAGCACTGATAGCACCTGCACTTGAAGGGGGATTCCTGTGGGATGGCGGATTGCTGACATCAGGTCTGGCTCCAACTGGGTACACAGTTCCTGGATTGTGGCACGGTCAAACCTCTAGGTGATTATCAGATTTCTTTCCTCCATTGTCGGATTCTGCCATCTCCTCACATGTCCCAGCGGACGGTGCCTATGAAGGACAACAGCGACCAGAGAGTCAAACAAGTCAAAGGTATGTATCCACAGTCTACACAGAATAAGATTCATACACAAAGGGGGTCATTCTGACCTCGGCGGTAAAAGGCTCTTACCGCCGGTCAGAAGACCGCCATTCTACCCCCGCGGCCGCGGTAAACCGCCATGGTCATTCTGACCCACAACTGCCAAACCACCAAAAACCCGACATCCACGGAAGGCCGCCTCATCAGCGGTCAGCGATAAACTGGAGATGACCAAACCTCCACCGTCACGCCAACACAAACACGCCCATGCCATTACGACCCACGAATCCACGCGGCGGTCATTTAACCGCGGTATTCCATTGGCGTTACACACCGCCACGGTCAAAACACACACCCAGCTCTAAAACACAGCCACATTGGACAATTTGAAATACACACACCTGATACACATACAAACACCACTCCCACACATCCAATCAACTATAAAACACACACCCACATCACCCACAAACCCCCACTACTAGAAATTCGGAGAGAAGGCGAGAGAGAGAGAGAGAGCACAGCTATCGAAAACCCCAACACACAGAGGAACACAACATCATCACCCACACTACATCCACGCACAAAACACCACACACCACCACACACACCACACTCATCACCACAAACACCTCCCCACACAACCCCATGGCACCCCAAAGACACCCCAGGTTCTCGGACCAAGAACTCAGGGTCATGGTGGAGGAAATAATTAGGGTAGAGCCCCAGCTATTCGGCACACAGGTGCAGCACACCACAATAACCAGGAAGGCGGAGCTATGGCAAAGGATCGTCGACAGGGTCAACGCTGTGGGACAGCATCCCAGAAACCGGGAAGACATCCGAAAGCGCTGGAACGACCTACGGGGGAAGGTGCGGTCGATGGTGTTAAGACACAACATCGCTGTGCAGAAGACTGGAGGCGGACCCCCACCCACTCCACCCGAATTCACAGCATGGGAGCAAGAGGTCTTGAACATCCTGCATCCTGAGGGCCTCGCTGGAGTAGGCGGAGGAATGGACTCTGGTAAGTCTAATCCCAAATACTTCACCCCCCCAACCACCAGCATGCCAACCCACACCCCCACCCTCACCCCCAACCCCCCAGCACACATCCTCCATGCCAATGTCTCACCAGCACAACCCACCCAACACAACACCAATCCCTGAATGCCAACACAAACCATGGACACCCATCACCTAAGCATGACCACTGCACATACCCATCCCCCCCCACAAACCACCCTCACAACTCCTCCCACAAGGGAATGCCAGCACTAGGGGACAAGGGCACCCACAAATCGCACGCCATGGCACACACAGAAGCAATAACCATACTCGTTTACCCCTGCAGGGCCCGAACGCCAACACACCGGCCAGGAGGGTCCAGATTTGTCCATCCCGCCCCCAGAACAGGCCCCCAGTGATGACAGCAGCTCTGTCGACCTAGAACCTGATGACCAGCCCGGACCATCGGGGACCTCTGGACAGTCGGTTCCCCACACACAGACACAGGCCACAGCAGACCCAACGCCCTCTGGGAATACCAGCACAGCTCCCACCCAGCGGGCCCATGCCTCTGTCTCCAGGACGCGTCAATCAGCGGTGTGTCCGCCACTACAGGGCACCCAGGCTGACCCACCACCCCAACAACAACAGGGACCTGGGGGCAGTGGTAGTGGGCACACCGTCCAGGGGACAGAGGCCCGGGGAAACAGGGGAACTGGGAGGGCTGCTGTGCGAGAGGGGGTTTACCGGCCCAGGGAACCCACTCTCCAAGAGGCCCTCACCACCATCATGGGAGCATTCCACCACTCCCAGGAGACGATGGCGACGGTACTGGCCAGGTTCCAGGAGATCCAGGCACAGCAGGAGGAACGGTACATGGGGTTCAGAGACGAACTCAGGAACATCGGTACCGCAATGGGGACCATCGTCCTGGCCCTCAACCAAATAGTCACCACATTGCGGGACCATGTGGCACCCCAAAGGGCCCCTGTCACTAGCCCGGACGACAAACAGCCTACCACCTCCGCCGGCGCTAGTGGACAGGAGGCCCCCACACAACGACAGGCCACCAGAACCCCACCTCCTGCTGAAGATCAACCACCCCGCAAGCAGAACCTGAGATCACACAAGAAGACAGAGTAGGATGCCAAGACCCCCGCCAGCATAAGATACCCCCTGATGTCATATCACTGTCCCACATTGTCACCCTGTCCAACCTTGAACTGCCAGTGCTCCATCCTTCCACAGGCATATGGACAATGCACCTGTGCTACTGAGAACTGGACTCTGCCATGGACATTACTCCACCCCCACCCATCACCGTTTTACTATCATGGACCTATATGCAGCACTTAAAATAAATCACCAATTGCACTTCAAATTTCAGGAGTCTGCTTGTATTCTTTACAAATGTGTTACACATAACGGTGCAATAATGTTCAGTTACATTGTGATGACAACATACCAATGTCAATAAGCATTAGTCCATGGGCAAACAAAGCAGAAGTCACGCTGTGGGTCATACAGCTCTGAAAAGGGAAGGGAAAGTCAAAAATCAGTTAAAAGGAACTTGGGGGAAACACAGAAAGTAGAGATGCAGGAGGCCAGAAGTAAATGTAAAATGGCGTGGGTGATTCTTACCTGTGTGCTACTGAAAATACTGTTGTGTAACTGTGTCCCTGTTGTCCGTGTCGTCCCCATCGTCTTCCTCCTCTTCACTCTCCACAGGCTCCACAGCTGCTACAACACCACCATCTGGACCATCCTCCTGCAGGAAAGGCACCTGGCGTCGCAATGCAAGATTGTGAAGCATACAGCAGGCCACGATGATATAACACACCTTCTTTGGTGAGTACATTAGGGATCCACCTGTCATATGCAGGCACCTAAACCTGGCCTTCAGGACCCCGAAGGTCCTTTCTATAATCCTCCTAGTTCGCCCATGTGCCTCATTGTACCGTTCCTCTGCCCTGGTCCGGGGATTCCTCACTGGGGTCAATAGCCAAGGCAGGTTGGGGTAACCAGAGTCACCTATTAGCCACACACGGTGTCTCTGTAGCTGTTCCATCACATAAGGGATGCTGCTATTTCGCATGATATACGCGTCATGCACTGACCCAGGGAACTTGGCATTTAGATGGGAGATGTACTGGTCAGCCAAACAGACCACCTGGACATTCATCGAATGGTAATTTTTTCTATTTCTGTACACCTGCTCATTGTCTTTTGGGGGTACTAAAGCCACATGGGTCCAATCAATGGCACCAATGATGTTGGGGATATGTCCAAGGGCATAGAAATCGCCCTTCATAGTGGCCAAATCACCCTCCTCAGGGAAAACAATGTATCTCCGCATGTATTTCATCAGGGCAGACAACACTCTGGACAAAACCTTAGAAAACATAGGCTGAGACATCCCTGATGACATGGCCACTGTTGTCTGAAAAGACCCACTTGCCAAAAAATGGAGTACTGACAGAACCTGCACCAGAGGGGGAATCCCTGTGGGTTGGCGGATGGGGGACATCAGGTCTGGCTCCAGCTGGGCACACAGTTCATGTATAGTGGCTCGGTCAAGTCGGTATCGAAGTATAATATGTCGTTCTTCCATTGTCGACAGGTCCACCAGCGGTCGGTACACGGGAGGATTCATCCTTCTCCTCGCAAGTCCCAGCGGACGGTGCCTAGGAAGGACAACATGGAGCGCAGAGTCAAGCAACCCACAGGTACGTTCACCCAGCTTGCACAGTACACGAATCGCTATGCATTGAAAGGCTTGTATGAGTGGCAATGCAAGGCCTAGGCCTGTGTGACGCAGTAGCAATTAAGCCATGTGGGCCCTTGTAATGGCGGCTGCCTGACCTGAGAAGTGTGACAGTGGGATGTGAGGTCAACGCACTGGCGTGGCACACCGTGGCGGTAGGCGGTCGAAGACCGCAGTGCGAAGGCGCATTGGTTAACATTGCACCCTATGGGTCTCAGGAGCCAATGACGATGTGCGCCGGCGGTCGCGGTCGCGGTACGCACCGCGCCGGTACGCACCGCCGCGGGCGTGACCGCCATTTTCTATCTGCTTAATCACTCGAGACCTGATCATCCACAGGAGAGGACCTATACTGCAAGTGCTGCTGTGACCTTGGTCTGGAAGAGACAATGGCTGCTGCGACTGGGGAAAGGGCCCCTGCCTTCACTTCAGAAGAGTTGGAGAAACTTGTGGATGGGATCCTGCCCCAGTATGCGCTACTCTACGGTCCTCCAGACCAACAGGTAAGTACACTGGGTGCACGTTGAATGGGCTATGCCTGGGTTGTGTGTGGTGGATGTAAGATGGTGGGGTGGGGAGCGAATGAGGAGTGCAAGGCACGACAGATGAGAGCATGTGCCACATGGCAGGGTTGGGGAGGGGGGGGCAATCACATCTAACATGCAGAAAAATGTTGAAATTTCCTTTCCCACCCTGTACATGTCAAATAGGTCGGCGCCCATCAGAAAGTCGACATTTGGCGTGCCATCGCCAAGGAAGTCCGGGACCTGGGGGTCCACAACAGACGGGGCACTCACTGCAGAAAGAGGTGGGAGGACATCCGCTGCGGGACCAGGAAGACCGCCGAGTCACTGCTGGGGATGGCCTCCCAACGTAGGAGTGGTGCCAGTCGTACCTTGACCCCCCTGATGTCCCGGATCCTGGCGGTGGCCTACCCCGATTTGGATGGGCGCGTGAGGACATCACAGCAGACACAAGGGGGTGAGTACCAGCACATTCTGCTATCTTTATGCGCAGTGGAGGTGCCTGGGTGGGGGAGGAGGGCTGTGGGTGACATTAGGCCAGGGCGCTTTCTGTAGTGTAGTCCCCTCCTTTAGGCATGGCCCTGTGCCCCCGCCCCCCACCTCTGTAGGGTGCCAAGTACAGCAATCCATGGTCCAGCATTCCCCATGTGTGCATTTGTTGTCCATAGACCTGTAGGCCTAGTCACAAGTACTGAGTAGTGTACCCCGATTGCGCGGCGTAGTGCTGGAGGCTCCTGTGTCTGTCCTCTCCGACAACGGTGTTGACAATGCATGCACTCAACCTGTCTTTATTTCTCCCCCCACCCTTTTTCTTTATCTTCTTGTGCATGTGTGCATTAGCATCATCAGGCGGAGGAGAATTGGCATCGGAGCACGAGGGAGCTGCAACTCACAAGGCCCCGGTGGGCCATGCTACAGACACCGAGGTCACCAGTGATACGGAGGGCGAGGGGAGCTCCACAACGGGGACCCGTGGTGACACCAGCGACACTGACACGTCCTCGGAAGGGAGCTCCCTAGCGGTGGCGGCAACATCCGTGCCCCCCGCCTCAACAGGTACAGCCGCCACCCAGCGCACCAGCTCCGCCCTCCCAGCAGCCCCTCAGCCTTCACTCCGTGCCCGCTCGCCCAAGAAGGCGGGCATCTCCTTCGCCCCAGGCACCTCAGGCCCTGCCCCAGTTACCCCTGCTGCCCTCAGTGAGGAGGTCATTGACCTCCTACAGACCATCATTGTTGGGCAGTCTACCCTTTTTAATGCCATCCAGGGGGTAGAGAGGGAGGTGCATCGGAGCAATGCATACCTGGAGGGCATTCATTCGGGTCAGGCTGCCCATCAACGATCGTTCAATGCTCTGGCCTCACCACTGACGGCAGCCATTGTCCCTGTTTCCAGCCTCCCTCTTCTGACTGCCTCCACCGTCTCCCAGTCTCCTGTTCCTCAGCCTATCCCATCCACAACATCAGACCAGCCTGCACACACCTCAACACCCAGGGGCAGCTCATCCAGACATAAGCACCACAGATCCCACAAGCATTCACCCAAGCAACATCCAGATGCAGCCATGGCAACAGTCACTACCACCTCTGTGTCCCCCTCCTCCTCGCCTCCCTACCCCCTCCCTGTGACGTCTCCACTCACACCTGCATGCACACCACCATCAGCCAGTACTTCCATCACCACCACACCCTCCAGTACAGTCCGCACACGTGCAGTCACCACCCCCACTGCCATTTACACGTCCCCTGTGTCCTCTCCCACTGTGTCTGTCACCCCCTCTTCCAAAACACACAAACGCAGGCATCCACCCACACAACAGCCAACCACCACACGACAGCCTACGTCACAAGCACCTGCACCCATAGACAGCACACCTGACTCTCCTACAACCACATCCTCTCCCTCCACTCCCATACCCACTGCACCTACCCTTCCCATTGCTCCTAAAAAACTTTTCCTCTCCAAACTTGACCTCTTTGCACCACCTGACCCACCCCCTCCATCTGGTAAGAGTCCGAAGAGCACCTCAGCCACCACCAGCCCTGCATCAAGTCTGACCATTGTGCACAGGTTTTGGAGTCCACCCTTTCCCAGCACAGATACATCGGCCAGCAGCAAGGGAACAGCCAGCCCCCCCCCCTGGAAAGAGAACCCGTAAAACCAAGGCCCGCCGTGAGAAGGCTGACACGGCTGCCCCCAAGGAGCAAAGTCGTGGCCCGTCACCTGCCACAACATCAAGGGCAGCAGGGCAGAGAAGTCAGCCAGCAGGGGCGCGGACCAGGAGGGCCCCACAAGCCCCATCCCGGTGTGACGGAGGACACCCACGGGCCCAGGACTCCGTCACAGGAGGGTCCAGCAACTGCACGGTCGGAGGGCGACTAAGCAGGGAGTCCTGGCCAGGTCTGGCTCCCTTGATAGACAAGAAAGGCACCGCTGAACAGGGCCCCGCCGTGAAGACAGGCACCGTTGAACAGGGCCCGCCGTGAAGACAGGCACCGCTGAACAGCGCCCCGCTGAGAAGAAAGGCACAGCTGAACAGGGCCCGCCGTGAAGAAAGGCACCGCTGAACAGGGCCCCGCCGTGAAGACAGGCACCGCTGAACAGGGCCCCGCCGTGAAGACAGGCACCGCTGAACAGGGCCCCGCCGTGAAGAAAGGCACCGCTGAACAGGGCCCCGCCGTCTCAAGCACCGCTCCGCTGGGCCCCGCCGTCTCAAGCACCGCTCCGCTGGGCCCTTCCTCTCAAGCACCGCTCCGCTGGGCCCCGCCGTCTCAAGCACCGCTCCGCTGGGCCCTTCCTGTCAAGCACCGCTCCGCTGGGCCCCGCCGTCTCAACCACTGCTCCGCTGGGCCCTTCCTGTCAAGCACCGCTCCGCTGGGCCCTTCCTCTCAAGCACCGCTCCGCTGGGCCCCGCCGTCTCAAGCACCACTCCGCTGGGCCCCGCCGTCTCAAGCACCACTCCGCAGGGCCCCGCCGTCTCAAGCACCGCTCCGCTGGGCCCTTCCTGTCAAGCACCGCTCCGCTGGGCCCCGCCGTCTCAAGCACCGCTCCGCTGGGCCCTTCCTGTCAAGCACCACTCCGCTGGGCCCTTCCTGTCAAGCATCGCTCCGTTAGGCCCTTCCTGTCAAGCACCGCTCCGCTGGGCCTTTCCTGTCAAGCACCGCTCCGCTGGGCCCTTCCTCTCAAGCACCGCTCCGCTGGGCCCCGCCGTCTCAAGCTCCGCTCCGCTGTGCCCCGCCGTCTCAAGCACCGCTCCGCTGGGCCCCGCCGTCTCAAGCACCGCTCCGCTGGGCCCCGCCGTCTCAAGCACCGCTCCGCTGGGCCCTTCCTGTCAAGCACCGCTCCGCTGGGCCCCGCCGTCTCAAGCACCGCTCCGCTGGGCCCTTCCTGTCAAGCACCGCTCCGCTGGGCCCTTCCTGTCAAGCACCGCTCCGCTGGCCCATTGACAGTGCTGGTTCTGTGTCAAGCTAGTGTTCACGCTGCACTCTGGGCACCCTGCCTCCTCCATGACCAGTGGAGTCTGTAATCCACCTGATGGACTGTGGCTTTGCACTCCCCAGGATGGCACAGTGGGCATGGTGGCCCCTTCGTGGTTCTGGTGTCGTGGACTCCTGTGGCTGAGGTGCCCCCCCTTCCCTTCCCCCTGAGGTGCCTGTAGTTTTGTCATCTGATGCCTCAGCAGTGTTCTCTCCAACGGACTCAGGTCTCCTGTGTGAGCTTTGCCCATGTGTTTGGTAGACATTGGCCCACGGACTGTGGATATTTGACACACTGAGAAGGACTTATTGACTATGTACATAGCTTTCACACTGTTCATGATTTTTGCTTTGATATTTCATGACGATAATTTTCCATGACTTCAATGAACCTAATTTTTACATAAATTTAAATTATAATTTTATTGTGTCTTTGCATTTTTCAGGGGGGTTTAGGGGGTGTCACTCAGTTGTTGCTCTGCATTGGTATGTTGATATTTGGGGGGGGGCGTATGTGTGTGCCCGTAACCTTTCGTCCTCCCCCCTCCCCTGTGTCGTAGGTGCAGTACTCACCGTTGTCTTCTGCGTCGGAGTTCGTACTCGTGGTAGATGAGCAGGTAGGATGTTTAATTCGGGTTCCATGCTGTCCTCCGTCCTCGTGGAGTGTATAGAGGTGAGCGTTTTCCCGTTCGTAGTCTGTTTCCGCCGTGTTTTTATCGGCGGGGCTCCCGCCCCGGAAAAGGTGGCGGATTGGTGAGTTGTGATACTGTGGGCGGTACATTGTCTTCCGCCTGCCTGTTGGCGGTGACCGCCGCGCTGTTTGTCTGTCCCGTCGTGGCGGTCGGAGTGTTAAAGTGGCGGCCTGTGTTGGCGGTTCCCGCCAGGGTCAGAATTCCATTTTTTTGACCGCCTGCCTGTTGGCGGGTTGGCCGCCGCTTTATCACCCACCGCCAGGGTTGGAATGACCCCCAAAATCTGGCCTGTATCTGTGTTGAGAGTAGGCCTAGGTATGTGTGACGCAGTTGGTAATTAGGCCATGTGGGCCCCTGAAATGGCGGCTGCCTGACCTGTAAAGTGGGACAATGGGATGTGAGGTAACTGCGCTGGCATTGTACACCGTCGCGGTAGGCGGTAGAAGACCGCAGCGCAATTCTGCATTGGTTAACATTGGACCCTATGGGTCCCAGGAGCCAATGACGATGTACGTGACCGCCATTTTCTATCTGTTGAATCACTCGATACCTGATCTTCGACAGAAGAGGACCTACACTGCAAGAGCTGCTGTGACCTCGGTCTGGAAGAGACAATGGCTCGTGAGTCTGGGGAAAGGGCCCCTCCCTTCACTGCGGAGGAGTTGGAGAAGCTCGTCGACGGGGTCCTACCCCAGTACACGCTACTCTATGGTCCTCCAGACCAACAGGTAAGTACACAGGGGGCATGTTGTATGGGCTATGCCTGTGTGGAGAGGGCTGGTTGTAAGAAGGAAGGGGGCAGAGTTCTGAGTGCATGAAAGACGGTGGGTGCATGTGCCACATGGCAAGGGTAGGGATGGGGCCACTCACTTTGACGGCGCAGTTGGTAATGACTTCTCTTCTTCCCCTGTATATTTCATGTAGGTCAACACCCACCAGAAAAAGAATATTTGGCGTGCCATCGCTAAGGACGTCCGGACCCTGGGGGTCCACCACAGACGGAGCACCCACTGCCGGAAGAGATGGGAGGACATTCGCCACTGGAGCAAGAAGACGGCGGAGGCTCAGCTGGGGGTGGCCTCCCAATGTGGGAGGGGTGCCCGTCGAACCATGACCCCCCTGATGTTCCGGATCCTGGCGGTGGCCTACCCGGAGTTGGATGGGTGCTTGAGGGCATCACAGCAGACACAAGGGGGTGAGTACACTCTCATTCTGCTGACTTTGCGCGCAGTGGAGGGGTCTGGGTGGGGGAGGAGGGCTCTGGGTTTCCCTAGGCCAGGGCGAGTTCCGTAGGCTAGGCCCCTTCATAAGGGATGGCCCTGTGGCCCCCCACCCCACCTCTGTAGAGTGCCAAGTACAGGTATTCATGCACCTGTGTCATCTATGTGTGCAGATGTCGTCCATAGCCTTGTAGGCCATTTCCCAGGAATTGCACTGTAGAGCCCAACAGCGCGATGTAGTGTAGGGGGCTGCTGTGTCTGTCTTGTCCGCCAACGGTAGAGGTAAGCCATGCACTCAACCTGTCTTTCTTCTGTTCACCCCCCCCTTTTTTGCGGTCTCACTGTTCTTGTGTGCATTAGCATCATCAGGCAGAGGAGCAGTGGCACCGGAGCACGAGGGAGCTGCGTCCCACATGGCCATGGAGGGCCACACTACGGACTTTGAATACACCAGTGGGACAGAGGGTGAGGGGAGCACCAGAGCGGTGACAGGAGCTGAAACCAGCGACACGGACTCGTCCTCCGATGGGAGCTCCCTTGTGGTGGCCGCAACATCTGTGCCCCCCACTACTACAGGTACAGCCGCCACCCCCCTACCGGCACCACCCTCCCAGCAGCCCCTCAGTGTGTGCCCCGTGCCCGCTCACCCAGGAGGGTGGGCATCACCTTCGCCCCAGGCACCTCAGCCCCTGCCCCTGTCACCTCTGCTGCCCTCAGTGAGGAGGCCATTGACCTCCTCAGGTCCCTTACTGTTGGGCAGTCTACCATTTTGAATGCCATCCAGGGTGTAGAAAGGGAGTTGCAACAAACCAATGCATTCCTGGAGGGCATTCATTCTGGTCAGGCAGGCCTTCATCGAACCTTTCAAACTCTGGCCTCAGCACTGATGGCAGCCATTGTCCCTGTGTCTAGCCTCCCCCTCCAACTTCCTCCACCCAGACCCAATCGCCTGTACCTCTGCCTATCCCAAGCACACCATCAGACCAGCCTGCACACACCTCACCACACAAGCGAAGTTCAGGCAAACATAAGCACCACACATCCCACAGGCACTCACGCAAGCATCACACACAGACAGACACACCAACATCCACTGCCTCCACTGTGTCCCCCTCCTCCTCCCTCCCAGTCTCGTATACACTCACACCTGCATGCACTACCACTACAGCCACTACGTCCCGCACCAGCACACCCACCACCACACCCCGCTCACGTGCAGTCATCACCCCACTACCATTCACACGTCCCCTGTGTCCTCTCCCAGTGTGTCTGTAACGCCCCCTCCCAAGATACACAAACGCAGGCACACACCCACCCAACATACATCCACCTCACAACAGCCTCCAGCGCATGCACCTGCACCCAAAGCAACAAAGGTTACACTTCCTACAACCCCCACCTCTTCCTCCACTCCCAAACCCCCTCCAGCTACCTGTCCCAGTGTCTCCAAACAACCTTTCCTGTCCACCCTTAACCTATTTCCCACCACCCCCCGTCCAACTCATAGGTCCCGTACTAGCACCTCAGCCACAAAATCTCCGGTACCAGTGGTGCCTGTTGTCACAGGTATGTGGAGTGCACCGGCCACCAGGCCAGCCAGTGAATCACGGAGCCAGAGCACAGCCAGTCCCCCCCCCCTGTGAAGCACCAGAAGTTGGCCAGTGCCCGGCGGGAGAGGGGGAAGACTACAGCCACCCAAGCCGCTCACAGGGGTCCCAGGGGAGTGTGGACTCAGCTGTGACTCCTCCCAAGGTGGGGAAGGGGCAGAAGAAACCCGTAAAGTCTGGGAGGAGCAGCAGAGTGGAGAAGACCGCCATCATCCCCGCTGGCCAGGAGGGCCCCGCCAGCCCCATCGTCGCTGCCCAGGAGGGCCCCTCCAGCCCCATCGTCGCTGCCCAGGACGGCCCCGCCAGCCCCATCGTCGCTGTCCAGGAGGACCCCGCCAGCCACAGCCCAGCTGTCCAGGAGGACCCCGTCAGCCACAGCCCAGCTACCCAGGAGGGCCCCGCCAGCCACAGCCCAGCTGTCCAGGGGGACCCCGCCAGCCACAGCCCAGCTACCCAGGAGGGCCCTGCCAGCCACAGCCCAGCTGCCCAGGAGGGCCCTGCCAGACACAGCCCAGCTGCCCAGGAGGGCCCCGCCAGCCACAGTCCAGCTGCCCAGGAGGGCCCCGCCAGCCACAGCCCAGCTGCCCAGGAGGGCCCCGCCAGCCACAGCCCATCTGACCAATGATGGACCGCCAGCCCCATCCCAGCTGAGCAATGAAGGACCACCAACTCAAGTACCACTGAACAGGGCAAGGACCACCAAGTCAAGCACCGCTGAACAGGGCAAGGACCGCCAAGTCAAGCACAGCTGAACAGGGCAAGCACCGCTGAACAGGGCAAGGACCGCCAAGTCAAGCACCGCTGAACAGGGCAAGCACAGCTGAACAGGGCAATGACCGCCAAGTCAAGCACCGCTGAACAGGGCAAGGACCGCCAAGTCAAGCATCGCTGAACAGGGCAAGCACTGCTGAACAGGGCAAGCACTGCCAAGTCAAGCACCGCTGAACAGGGCAAGCACCGCCAAGTCAAGCACCACCGAACAGGGCAAGGACCGCCAACTCAAGCACCGCTAGCCCATGAGCAGCAGGGGCAGTGACGCAACTGGGACCATCACGGGGTGAGTGATGCACTCTGGGCACGAGTCCCTCTCCAGAACCAGTGGAGACATGCATCCACTCCATCTGTCCTGCACAGGATGAAGCACTCTGGGCACCAGTCCCCCTCCAGAACCAGTGGAGACATGCATCCACTCCGTCTGTCCTGCACAGGATGAAGCACTCTGGGCACCAGTCCCCCTCCAGAACCAGTGGAGACATGCATCCACTACCTCTGTCCTGCACAGGATGAAGCACTCTGGGCACCAGTCCCCCTCCAGAACCAGTGGAGACATGCATCCACTACCTCTGTCCTGCATAGGATGAAGCACTCTGGGCACCAGTCCCTCTCCAGAACCAGTGGAGACATGCATCCACTCCGTCTATCCTGCACAGGATGAAGCACTCTTGGCACCAGTCCCCCTCCATAACCAGTGGAGACATGCATCCACTCTGTCTGTCCTGCACAGGATGAAGCACTCTGGGCACCAGTCCCCCTCCAGAACCAGTGGAGACATGCATCCACTACCTCTGTCCTGCACAGGATGAAGCACTCTGAGTACCATTCCCCCTTCAGAGCCAGTGGAGACATGCATCCACTACCTCTGTCCTGCATAGGATGAAGCACTCTGGGCACCAGTCCCCCTCCAGAACCAGTGGAGATATGCATCCACTACCTCTGTCCTGCACAGGATGAAGCACTCTGGGCACCAGTCCCCCTCCAGAACCAGTGGAGACTGTTTTCCACTTGAGAGACTGTGGCTTTGCACTCCCCAGGATGGTACAGTGGGCAACCCACCCACTTTAGAGACTTGAGAGACTGTGGCTTTGCACTCCCCAGGATGGTACATTGGGTGAGCCACCCACTGTAGAGACTTGAGAGACTGTGGCTTTGCCCTCCCCAGGATGGTACAGTGGGCAAACCACCCACTGTAGAGACTTGAGACACTGTGGCTTTGCACTCCCCAGGATGGTACAATGGGCAACCCACCCACTGTAGACACTTGAGAGATTGTGGCTTTGCACTCCCCAGGGTGGTACAGTGGGCAAGTCACCCACTGTAGAGACTTGAGAGACTGTGGCTTTGCACTCCCCAGGATGGTACAGTGGGCAACCCGCCCACTGTAGAGACTTGAGAGACTGTGGCTTTGCACTCCCCAGGATACATCAATGGGCATGGAGCCCCCTCGTGGATCTGGTGTCGTGCACTCATCCGGCTAAGGTGCCCCCCTTCCCTCTGAGGTGCCTGTTGTATTTTTATCTGATGCCCCAACAGTGTTCTCTCCGTCATGTTCGGGTATCTTGTATGGGCCTCGCCCATGCATTTTGGGCCCAGTGGTCCACGGACTATGAATAGTGCAATACCTGGACTACTAATCGTGGTGTATATTTTGTTAATAGTGTATATATGTATATATTTGCTTACTGAATTTTGATATATTACAATGGTTACACTCATTTCCTTTTGTCTTTGCATTCTTCCGGCGGGGTTGGGGGTGTTACTGTAATGTTTGGATATGCATTGGTGTGTTGTAGTGGGTGAGGGTGGGAGTTGGGGTGTTGCATGTGTGTGTCCCTGTTTTTTGCCTCCCCCCTCCCCTATGTCGTTGGTGCAGTACTCACTGTGGTCTTCGCCGCCGGCATTGGTGCTCCTGGTACAGGAGCAGGAAGACTAGCGCAGGAAGAATATGGAGTTCCGGCTCCATGGTGTCGTCGTTCCTCATGGAGTGTGTAGAGGTGAGCGTTTTTCCTTCGAAATGCCTGTTTCCGCCGTGTTTTTATCCGCGGTGAATGTGCTCCGGAAAAGGTGGCGGATTGGCCTGTCATAATAGTGCGGGCGGTACATTGTCCTCCGCCTGTCTGTTGGCGGTGACCGCCGAGCTATTTGTTTGTACCGCCGTGGCGGTCGGAGTGTTAAAGTGGCTGTCTTTGTTGGCGGTTTCCGCCACGATCGTAATTCCAAAAATTTTACCGCCGGCCTGTTGGCGGTCTTACCGCCGATTTAACACCGTCCACCAGGGTTGTAATGACCACCAAAGTGTCTTAAGTCTTTTTAAAGCAAACAAAGTATCTTTCAAGCACAAAGTGGCAGGTTCGTGTGAAAAATTTCCACAAAGGGCCGCAGAGGAGGAGAAGCGGGGAAACAAAAGGGGTGTGCGTCGATTTCTCGGGCCGCACACGGTCGATGCGTCATTTAGTTAGCACGCAGGGATGGCTAGGCGTTGATTTCTGGCGCTCGTTCGTGGATCCTCTTCGGGTTGCAGGGTTTTCAGACGCCCCGGGGCCTGTGCGTGGAATCCTGGGCTTGTGACAAACTCTGCATCGTTCCGGTGGGCGGTGCTGGGAAATTTCTGCCACACAGCAGGCGCTGTTTCGATTTCTCCTCTGGAAGTCGGGCTGCATCGTCCCAGGTCGATCTGGTGGGCCGTGCATCGAAGTTCCGGTTGCACCGCAGGCGCAGCGTCGATCTTTTCCTTGCGAAGTCGAGCGGCGTCGTTCCGGTTCCGCGTGTGGTGAATTTTTCACAGAAGGACAGGCTGTGCATTGTTTTTGCCAAGCTGTGCGTCAAATTTTTGCCACACAAGGAGTCCAGTTGCAGGAGAGAAGTCTTTTTGGTCCTGAGACTTCAGGGAAAAGGAGGCAAGCTCTATCCAAGCCCTTGGAGAGTGCTTCTTCACCACAGCCAGGGAGTAGCAAGGCAGCAGGGCAACAGCAAGGCAGCAGTCCTTCACAGAAAGCAGTCAGGTGAGTCCTTTCGGCAGCCAGGCAGTTCTTCTTGGCAGGATGCAGGTTCTGGTTACACGTTTCTTCTCCAGAAAGTGTCTGAGGTGGTAGAGCAGAGGCCCTGTTTTTATACCCAAATGTGCCTTTGAAGTGGGAGAGACTTCAAAGAGTGGCTTAGAAGTGCACCAGGTCCCCTTTCAGTTCAATCCTGGCTGCAGGATCCCAGTAGGGGGTGTAGCAGTCCTTTGTGTGAGAGCAGGCCCTCCACCCTCCCAGCCCAGGAAAACCCATTCAAAATGCAGATGTATGCAAGTGAGGCTGAGTATCCTGTGTTTGGGGTGTGTCTCAGTGAATGCACAAGGAGCTGTCAACTAAACCCAGCCAGACGTGGATTTTAAGGCACAGAAAAATTTAAGTGCAGAGAAATGATCACTTTCTAAAAGTGATATTTCTAAAATAGTAATATTAAATCCAACTTCACCAGTCAGCAGGATTTTGTATTACCATTCTGGCCAAACTAAATATGACCTTCCTACTCCTTTCAGATCAGCCGCTACCACTCCAACAATGTATGAGGGCAGCCCCAATGTTAGCCTATGAAGGGAGCAGGCCTCACAGTAGTGTATAAATGAATTTAGGAGCTTTATATTACCAGGACAGGTAAACTACACAGGTACATGTCCTGCCTTTTACCCACACAGCACCCTGCCCTAGGGGTTACCTAGGGCACACCTTAGGGGTGACTTATATATAGAAAAAGGGGAGTTTTAGGCTTGGCAAGTACTTTTAAATGCCAAGTCAAAGTGGCAGTGAAACTGCAAACACAGGCCTTGCAATGGCAGGCCTGAGACAAGGTTAAGGGGCTACTTAAGTGGGTGGCACAACCAGTGCTGCAGGCCCACTAGTAGCATTTAATCTACAGGCCCTGGGCACATACAGTGCACAGTACTAGGGACTTATAAATAAATTAAATAGTCCAATTGGGTGTGATCCAATGTTACCATGTTTAAAGGGAGATAGCATATGCACTTTAGCACTGGTTAGCAGTGGTAAAGTGCGCAGAGTCTAAAAACCAGCAAAAACAGTGTCCAAAAAGTGGAGGGAGGCAGGCAAAAAGTTAGGGGTGGCCACCCTAAGGCTGTCAGGTCTAACACAGGCCTGCCTTTAAAATGACACTGGGCACCACAGCAGTGCACCTATGGGGGCACTACCTTTTTGGAGTACCTAGGCCTCCATGCCCTACCATATACTAGGGACTTATAGGTAGTTTAACTTTGCCAATTATAATTAGCCTCATTTTGTAATTGTAATTGTAATTGTAATCGTATTTATATAGCGCTTACTACCCCTGACGAGGCGTCGAAGCGCTTTTCGATGAGTAGCACGCTACTCCGGTACCCAACAAGTATTAGTGATGGATTAGTATAATTTAATAAGGAGTACAGTTTTAGTATTATTTTGAGTTAATTTGAGTTGCAGATATGAGAGTTTGTTAGTTAGATTGACTGGAGTAATGGAGGGGTGGAGGAGGAAAGAAATCCAGAAGTGTTAATTGGGAGTTTATCCTTCATTTACTCAATCCAAAGGCTTGAGATGAATAATAGGGGAGCGGAGGGGAAAGAGGATGTGGATGGGTTAGGGAGAGCATAGAAGTGGGGTGAGAAGAATGCAGGAGGGTTGTGTGGGAGGTCACAGAGGTAGAGTGAGGTTTGGTGAGTTAGATGTGGAGGTGGAGGGGAAGAGCTTAGGCAGAGATATTTAGGAGATGAAAGTGGTCGAAGGGATTTGGGATGAGTCCGAGTGAGAATGGAGGATAGTTTGATAGAGACATGATATAAGAGTGATGGGTAGATAAGTGTGATAAAAAGAGAGCAGAAATTCATAGATATCAGGAGCCATGCAATGATCCACAAACATGTCAGGCACAGAAACAACATATACACATGCATACACATATATATATATATTTATACACACACACACACACATGAATAAAACACACATATGCACATACAATACATAATTAGAATCATGGGTAAAAAATACTTAGTCAGACAGGTTTAAAAGAGTGTGTGTGTATTTTATTGTTATTGGTTTAGTTTCTGTAAAATGAGCATCGTGGCCTACCCAACCGGAGTATTTTCTACGAGTATGTCAGTAAGCGTTACCTAGCATGTTTTATACGCCCCGTTTATATTGTACAGTAAGAGTATGTGATGGGCCACGGGGTAAAAAACGTCTCCAGCAAACCTTGTGTGCCATTGGCAATGTGATTGTTACTAGTGCGTCTTTGTGGATATGTCCTCGTGCTTCTGAGCATCAACAACGCACCATCGGAATCGGCGGTAAACGCAGTGGGGTCGTTTGGAAAGCTGTCCATCATCGTGGTAAGAAGGCGGGGAATTCCTTTACCTACTTCGAGGGTGGGCGGGGCGTGGCTCAGCGGGCGGAGCTTACAGGTGCTTTATAAAGGGAGAAACCTTCTACTCTGTGTCTCCAGCAGAGGAAGATAGAACCTGCGCGTCACAGTCAGATACAGATTACGCTATAGTACATCATCAGTTCACCTCCAGGATGGATTCTAGATCTTTTTCTGCTATGGGATCTCTGAGCGCACAGCCTTGCTTTATCTTTGCCAAGCCCAAGAGTTAGGGTGGCTTGTCCTTTCCAGAAGCTGAGCTTCAACTGCAGCACCTGCTACGATTATATTTGTAAGTGCTTCTTTTGAGGTTTAGTTTCTGTAAAATTGAGCATCGTGGCCTACCCAACCGGAGTATTTTCTACGAGTATGTCAGTAAGCGTAACCTAGCATGTTTTATGCGCCCCGTTTATATTGTACACTAAGGGTACGTGATGGGCCACGGGGTAAAACGTCTCCAGCAACCTTGTGTTCCTTTGGCAATATGATTGTTACTAGTGCGTCTTTGTGGAGATGTCCTCGTGCTTCTGAGCATCAACAACGCACCACCGGAATCGGCGGTAAACGCATTGGGGTCGTTTTGGAAAGCTGTCCATCATCCTGGTAAAAAGGCGGGAGTTCCTTTACCTACTTCGAGGGTGGACGGGGCGTGGCTCAGCGGGCGGAGCTTACAGGTGCTTTATAAAGGGAGAACCTACTACAAAAACGATTTTGTGTTTATATTGTACACTAGGGGTACGTGATGGGCCACGGGGTAAACGTCTCCAGCAACCTTGTGTGCCTTTGGGAATGTTATTGTTACTAGTGCGTTTTTGTGGAGATGTCCTCGTGCTTCGGCGCATCAACAACGCACCACTTGAATCGGCAGTAAAACGCAGTGGGGTCATTTTGGAAAAGCTGTCCATCATCCTGGTAAAAAGGTAAAAGGCGGGAATTCCTTTACCTACTTCGAGGGTGGACGGGGCGTGGCTCAGCGGGCGGAGCTTACAGGTGCTTTATAAAGGGAGAACCTTCAACTCTGTTTCTCCAGGAGAGGAAGATAGAAACCGCGCGTTACAGCCAGATACAGATTACGCTCCAGTACATCATCAGTTCACCTCCAGGAAGGATTCTAGATTGTTTTCTGCTTTGGAATCTCTGAGCGCACAGCCTTGCTTTATCTTTGCCAAGCCCAGGAGTTAGGGTGGCTTGTCCTTTCCAGAAGCTGAGCTTCAACTGGGGCACCTGCTACGTTTATATTTGTAAGTGCTTCCTGTTGAGGTTTAGTGTCTGTAAAATGAGCATCGTGGCCTACCCAACCGGATTATTTTTTACGAGTAATTCAGTAAGCGTTACCTAGCATGTTTTATATGCCCCGTTTATGTTGTACACTGAGGCTATGTGATGGACCAAGGGAGAAAGTCTCTAGCAACCTTGTGTGCCTTTGGCAATGTGATTATTACTAGTGCGTCTTTGTGGATATGTCCTCGTGCTCCTGCGCATCAACAACGCACCACCGGAATCGTCGGTAAAACGCAATGGGGTCGTTTTGGAAAGCTGTCCATCATCCTGGTAAAAGGCGGGAATTCTTTTACCTACTACGAGTGTAGACGGGGCGTGGCTCAGCGGGCGGAGCTTACAGGTGCTTTATAAAGGGAGAACCTTCAACTCTGTGTCTCCAGGAGAGGAAGATAGGACCCGCGCGTCACAGTCAGATACAGATTACGCTCCAGTACATCATTAGTTCACCTCCAGGAAGGATTCTAGATTGTTTTCTGCTTTGGAATCTCTGAGCGCACAGCCTTGCTTTATCTTTGCCAAGCCCAAGACTTAGGTTGCCAAGCCCAAGACTTAGGTTGGCATGTCCTTTCCAGAAGCTGAGCTTCAACTGGGGCACCTGCTACGTTTATATTTGTAAGTGCTTCCTTTGAGGTTTAGTGTCTGTAAAATGAGCATCGTGGCCTACCCAACCGGATTATTTTCTACGGTTAATTCAGTAAGCGTTACCTAGCATGTTTTATATGTTTATATTTATGTTTCATTTGCATATCCACTTTACACAGAGCACTGGCCCTAGGACTGGTAAGCAGTTCTCAGGGCATAGCCAAGAGTCAGTACCCACCAGTACCTGTCCAAAAAGTTTGGGGGTGACCAGGGCAAAGAGGAGGACCTTCCTACACTTGTTGAAAAAGTTAGGCTGTCCTCACTTATGCTCTTGGGTTAGTATTTGGTCAAACCCTGAAGCTGTTCTAAATGGGGATATCACTTTGTATTGCCTTAGTATGAAAAAAGCCTTTTGTGTCCCCTGGTTGGACTATGTTTTAAAAACTTTTAAGGATTTGGGCCTGCACATCTTGTTTAACACAACTGTCACTTAAAAAAAAAACTAAAAGTTACCAGTCAGGCACAGTTTCTTTGAGCCTTCTCAGGCCCAAAGAATGGGTTTAGAGAGTTCTAAAAGTTCTGTGAGGTCCTGTTATACCTTGCTGGCAAGTGGGTGATCCCACTATGTACTTGAGTTTGGAACTTACACATTGGAAGAGATCTTTTTGTTCCATTTCAAGGCCGGTTCTGTCTGGTGTCTTCTGTGCTATTCAGAGCTTTTAAGCCACTAGGGAAGCAATGATACAGCCTGCCCCTGTGACAGGTTGTGGGATCAAACACTAAGGCATTTTATTTTTTTGTACATTTTATAATCTCTTTTTAAGTTTTTAAGCTCTTTTTAGAACCTGTTTTAAAGCCCTTAGGGTTTTGCAAGTGTAGGAGTGCACTGCTGTATCTTCAATTACTTGACAGTTCTTATGTTTGCTGTGGAGTTTGTTCTTTTCTTAAGGTGGCTGTGAGATGTAGGAGATCGATGGAGGGGTAAGTGTGCTGAAGCTTGTTATGAGCACTTTGTATTTTTGCACCTATACAGCCTTGAAGCACAAACCATTTAGGTCTGAGTTTTATTGTATGCATAATTTTATTCTGTATTTTATCATTTTAGTTTTTACCATGATGTCATGTGGAATGTATTGATTTCTATCTCGTACATTACCCTGGTTCTTGCTGCTTCTTTTGTTTTAAGTGATGGGAACACTGTTTGGAACTACTTGTTACATTTCTCTACTTTATGCACTTTACTACCTTTGCAGTGTCAAAACTTGCCAAGGTTCCATCCTTGAGGTCAACCAGCACATCTTTGTAATATATGCACTTTGCACCTATGTACGTTTAAATGTTTTATTAGGTTTTATGATGGTTGACTGTTTTTAAGGCACTTTGGGGCATATTTAAGAGCCCTTAGTGCCATCTTAGTACCACCATAGTGTCATTTATTTTACGCTAAGGCGGTGCTACAGTGGCATTTTCCTCACGCCACATTTACAAAGTGGCAAAATGCATTCATTGTGCCACTTTGTAAACCCTTGCGCCATATTATGCCTGCACCATGCATAATGTATGCAAGGGGGGGCGTTACCTCATTATGGGAGCTGAAAAAATGGCGCATGGAAAAATAAGAGATTTCCTTGGGCCATGTTTTTTCTGCACTTTTAAAGCCTGCTCAGAGCAGGCAATAAAAGGGGGCATACCATTATGCAATGGGCCCTTTGTACTCTGCTGAAATAGTGCCAACATGTTGGGACTACTCCTGCAGAGTACATCAAAAGTGGCAAAAAAATGACGCTATTTACCCCTACCCTGCGCCATGCTGTGCCATATTTTAAATACGGCACACACATGGTGGCGGCAGTGGGGTGCTAAGGGAATGCAAGGAAAGTGGGGCTGCACTGGGTGCAGGCCACTTTCCTTAGTTCTGCCCCTTTGTATTGTATGTACCTTTTATGGCCACATGTTGTCAATGAAGCAGTAGCTGTGTTTGATATATATGAACGGGCCCAGGTGAGGAAAGAAATAAGAAAAAAATGTAACTAAAGTCATTCAAAGAAAAAAAAGTTGTTGATTGTCTTCTTGTTACGATGAAAGCTGTTCAATATCTCATAACAACGTATTCTGCAAAGCTCTTGCTCCATTACAAAATAACAGTAGGATTTTAGGTAACAAAGTCCCATTTTGCTATTATTGGTACATCTATCATAGCGGATTGAGGACATGCTGTATGAAAGTGGGCTATTAGTTACAAAAAAAATATGATTCCTTGACAAGTGACAAGTCCACAAACTTACCTTTACTGGGAATCAAGGCCCCTATTTATACTTTTTTTAGGGTGCTGCATTTGCGTCATTTTATTAGGCAAAAGCGTCAAAAACTTACAAAATATAATTGTATTTTGTAAATCTGCGCCGCTTTTGCATCAAAAAATGACACAAATTCAGCGCTAAAAAAGTATAAATATGGGCCCAATTGTAGCACTTAGCTTTGTCACTGTAGTTAAGCAGAGCAGACCAAAGTCTTCTCAGGGAAGTTGGTGTCGACTTGTATCTCTGCTCGCTGGTATGCAACATACAACATCCAAAAAATAATTGTCCTGTGAGCACTTTTTCTTATAAAAAGGAAAAGTACTTTATCACATAGACAATAATAAATACTATGGCCCAGATTTATGCAAAAGTGTCGCAGCGCGGTACTGTGCAAAGAATAGCTGTGGAACGCCACTTTTAAAAATTCAGGGGTGCATCATATTTACAGGAATACGGCACATCCCAGCATTATTCTCTGCGCTGGCGCTGAATTGAGCTGCCTAGCGCAAATACAGACATCTTTGCACCATAGTGCAAGGCTCTCAGCATTGAGGGGATAGATTGTTTACGTGTAGGAAGATGTACCTGTGTAAAAGTTAGAGAATTGGTATCAATACATATTTGGAGCAGGTGTGCTTGTTGAGAGTTCAGGCCGGTGGGCAAGGACCTCGGCCATGCACAAAATAACTGACATCAAGAACACTACTATCAGTGCCTGGCCATTGCCACGAGTGGTCCTCCACCCATTTATTTATACCTGCCGGTTGCGCTCAGCCTCCAGGGTGTTTTCTGACACATGATGCCAGTGGAGACTGGATGGCATCCTACATCTCTCCTCATGTTACTTCTCAGCGCTACGCTCTTGGTTACCCCATACAAAGTTCTTCAGAATCTGAATAAGTTCTGGGTTTGGCTTTAGGCTGTATGGTGGCAGTGACTGGATCTAGGCCATCCCCGTACCTTCAGACTCCTTGGAATCTTCTCTCTGTGGGTGTAGACGGAGGGCTTGACCAGCTAGTTTGTCCTCTGGATCCATCACCCTGCATTTCTGGCTTGGGGCTGGGGATTTCTGGCTTACCATTACTTCTCCTTCTGGACCCCAGTCATTTTCTGACGAGGCTCACCAGGGGCCCATCATGTCTGGGTGTGGTGCAACATGCTCTCTCATGAACCATATATCATCCTAGGGACAGACTCTACCCCTCGTAACATTGTGACATAGCCTCTTGTATTCAGATGACTTGTCATGGGTCTTTCTCATATAGTTTTCTGAACTTGTAGCTAGGATAGTGATCTTTAACGAATGTGGCTTTCTTCATGCTACAGTTTCCCCTGATGAAGGGTGCATGTCCGAAATGCATTGGGTCAACACCATTATGATGAATTATGACACATTTTGGATTTGAACATGTTGAAGAAAGAAGCCTGAATTGGCATTTCTCAAGCATTTGAACACTGGAACTATTTTGTGCCTTAACGAGATTGAAGCAAACAATGGATAAATTGGAAGTAAAAATCAATGAAAACATGTACTAAACTGGTACAAGAATGTGAACTTCATGGTCCTATGCTTGTCATTTGGCCTGTGTTTGGTTGTTGGTCATCCTGGGTCTGGTGAACTTGTGGCACCAGTTAGTTAGTACATTTATTTGTGTGTTTTGGATGGAGCACACACCAGGGTAGCACACAGAAACATTGACTTTGAGCTCTTGTTTAATGTATTGACATTCTGCATAAGGTTTGCATAAAGGTATGCATTCTACCATTTATATATTGATCTTTGATGACCACCACATCCCCTACTCTTAGGATTGGTGTCTGTGTCCCTCAGCATTGGCTGACTTTTGCATTTGTTCCAATGCATTTTTTACGAACTGCCTCCTCATTCAGTGCAGTCAGTGGCTGGCAGGCATGAGTGCCTTGCAGGTCACTTTAGCAGGAGGTCTACAGGGATTTATAGGGTTGTGCTGTGAGGAGTCTGATGGTATGCCATCCGGAACCTTTGCAGCCTGGCCTCAGGGTCTTCACCTTGATCACTTCCAATACTCAGTGTCTTATTGAGGGTCCTCATGAATCGTTCAACCTCCCCATTGGCATTTGGCCAGGCTGGGGTGATCTTTCTGTACTTCATGCCTAGGTAGGTATCTCTTGAAGTGTGGCTTTGGAAAGGGGGCACGTCATATGTTCATATTACCTTAGGCAACCCAAACAAGGCAAATGATTTCTCCAGTACTGGATGTATCACTCTAAACGCTATAGACTGGGTCACAACCACCACTGGGTACTTAGAGTGATAATACATGATGACGATGGTAAATCGTCCTTCGTGGAAACTCACAAAGTCTATGCTAAGGTGAGTCTGTGGCTGTTGAGGATTGTCCTCTATGGTGACTGGGGCCGAGGCCATCCCATCCTCCTGAGTTGGAAGTGGACACAATTGGTAACCAGATCATCAACCATTTCGTCCATTGACAGTAACCAGTCCTTTCTCCTCAGTCTGGTCTTGGCCTTGCCCTGGTGTCCTTGAAATGCCATATTAATCATGGTGGCCCACAGACTATGGGATATCATGAGATGGGTGCCTCTCAGTGAGAGCCCATCTGTAGTATAGATGAGCTTGTGACAGACACACCACAGCTGAGTAAGGAGGATTTGTCTCCTGCATTTTATCCTTTTGTTCCTTCTAGTGACGGTTCCATTTTTAGGTCCTGAAGGGCTTCCCAGTCACTCCAAAGGCAGGGGTCTGCTCCAACTGCTGCCCTGATGCAAGAAAATTTGGTGATGTAACAACATGCAGGGTTCAACTTGTGCTGGTTGTACAATGCATTAAGGTACAACTTGGAAAACCATCATGTCCAGCTGAATTCTGAGATGACGTCCTCCCTGGTCGGCGTCAGAAGGCATTGATGCTATATTGCTGTATTCAGGAGGTGCATGTCCACACTGAGTAGCATTGTACCCAGTTATCTCAGCTCAGGCACCACAGCCAATGGGGAAACCCCTGGTGTGGGGACAGACACCTTCTCTATGACATCAAGCTGCTCCAGTTTTCTCAATTGTTCTTCTACCTGGGATATGAGGTGAAAGGGACATGCTAGTGGTGTAGTACCATGGGGTGAGTCGTTTGATTGATGTAAAGTTTTACCTGGGTGTTCCCTGAAATAGGCTTAGAAGGTTCTTCATGATCACACTTGCCTACTCAGTGTGGATGTGCCAGGCAAGGAAGACAAGACACATGTTTTCCACAGTATGGTAGCTTAACAGAATGTCAGTTCCTTCTATAGTGATGTGAAACCGGGTTTGAAGCATCTGTTCCCCTTTTTCAACAAGTACCTTCACAGCACCTGTTAGCAGTAGTGGGCGTCTGCTACTGCAAGCAAAGATATTGTCTTTGGACTGTACCAGTCCGGGGCGCAGCTGTAGCTTCTCAAAATGTTCATAGTCCAGGATGTTAACGGAGGCCCTCATGTCAATCAGGGTAGACAGTGCCAATTCTTCAGCCATAATGGTTAACATGAGAACTAGTTTCTTGTTTCCTTTACTGCAAAAATGTTCAAGCCATCATTGTCTTTGCTATCTGGAGTTCCTTTCACAGAGTGGAAACCACACCCACTTCCTTGAGACTGACTTTCATCCAGTGCAAGGTATATCAGGGTGTTCAGTGGCCTGTGCCGGTCTAGGGGTGTTTGACTTTGCTCTGCACTTCTGAAGACCCGGACAAAGTGATTCAACTTCCCACACTTGGAGCAGATCTTGCTTTTGAATGGACAAACCATCTTGGTGTTGGCCCATGCTTCAACTACCACACCTGTATAGGCCTGCAGTTTGTGAGTCTGTGATCCTATCCCTCACCAGTAGATTTTGTCAAGCCACTTCACCTCGACCCTCATGGAACTGGGGTCTGGCACGCCGAAGGCATGGGATGGACTGTTGAGGGCTAATTCCATTTTTTCAGCTCAACAATTTTTACGAGTAGACTAGCATCAGGATGGCATCGCACATGATGACATGTTGGGATAGGATGAGCCGCTGGAGTGGGGCAGACCTTTAGTCTTGTATGAGCTGGGCACTGACTTCCTTGGGATGGTTGTCATCTGCGCACAGAATGGAAAGACACAGCACCTAGGCATGAAAGGTGTCAAAGTCTTCTTTTGAGCTTGGTGCAGCTTAAACGGATCAAAGTCTGGGTTGAGCTGTGGGTTAAAGTACACATCGAGGGCTCTCACTGGTGCACCATAATTGTCCTCAGAGCCTGTGGCAGGCAAGGTTTTGAATAGCTTGTATATCTACTCCCCTGCAGTGTGCAGGAGACAAGACCTCTTCACTTTGCCATCTGTTTCTCTTGTGGCATGAAAGTAGTCATTGAGCCTCAAAGTCCACATGTGCCATTTGGGTGCTGCTGTGACTTGGTCGGCAAGAGTGGTGAATGACTGAAGCGTAGGTAGTGATGTGTGTAGAGTGTGTCCCGTCGGTGGTGGGGGCCCAGCTCCCACTGTCTTCTGGTCATCTGCAGTTCTGTCCAGGCATGTGCAATTCACAGCATGGGTCGCATCCACCTGTCAGTCCATGGCCGAGGGAGTTGTGTGGATAACGGGCGCAAGCTTTTCTGGAATTACGGACAGGCGGGCAACAATGGCGCTCGATTGGACTGGTGAGGCCTGCATCCCTGGCTGTGGTCTTACTGGAAGTAGGTTTATTTGCAGCAGAAAGCCACGAGGTGGCACTGGAAGCCAAAAAGAAGAAAAACACTTAAGCAGGGTGCTTTGCTGCGAAGAGCCACTAGAAGACACTGGAGCTCTGCAGGCCAGGCAAAGTCCTCACCTCAGCCACAGGTCTAGGGTCTGCTGGTGGAGCGGCACTTGCAGGAACAGGCAGGGAGGAGCAGGAAACACCGACCTAGCGTATTCTGGGGCATATTTATACTCTGTTTGCGCCGGAATTGCGTCGTTTTTTTTTACGCAATTCCGATGCAAAACTAACTCCATATTTATACTTTGTCGTTAGACGCGTCTAGCGCCAAAGTCCATGGAGTTTGCGTCATTTTTTAGCGTGGACACCTACTTTGCGTTAATGATATGCAAGGCAGGCGTTCCCGTCTAAAAAAGTGACTCCGAGGCATGTGCGGCGTATTTACACTCCCGGGCAAAAATGTCGCCCGGGAGTGGGCGGGTCAAAAAAAATGACGTCCAGCCGCTTTTGCGTCATTTTTTAGCGCCTGGTCAGGGCAGGCGTTAAGGGACCTGTGGGCTCGGAAGGAGCCCAGAGGTGCCCTCCCATGCCCCAGGGACGCCCCCTGTCACCCTTGCCCACCCCAGGAGGACGCCTAAGGATGGAGGGACCCATCCCAGGGAACATAAGGTAAGTTCAGGTAAGTTTTTTTTTTTTTTTTTGTGGCATAGGAGGGCCTGATTTGTGCCCCCCTACATGCCACCATGCCCAATGACCATGCCCAGGGGACAGAAGTCCCCTGGGCATGGCCATTGGGCAAGGGGGCATGACTCCTGTCTTTGCTAAGACAGGAGTCATTTCAATGGGGGTTGGGAGTCGAAAAAAATGGCGCAAATCGGGTTGAGGCGATAATTTTGCCTCAGCCTGACTTGCCCCATTTTTTGGCGCCCAAGCTCCATATTCCCCTACGCCGGCGCTGCCTGGTGTACGTCATTTTTTTTTACGCACACCAGGCAGCGCCGCCGGCTAACGCCGGCTAACGTCATTGAATAAATACGGCGCCCGCATGGTGCTTCAGAATGGCGTTAGCCGGCGTTAGATTTTTTGATGCACAACTGCGTTGGCGCAGTTGTGCGTCGAAAAGTATAAATATGGCCTTCTGTCTTTCTTACACTGGGGCCCAGGGCGGGCGATGTGGACACTGAACCGGGAGGAGGTAGGGCACGCTGTCTGCCTGAGACGTCTCATTTCAAAGCACCCTTGGACAAGTCAGCAGTCAGGAAAGTGGGCACAAGCCTGTATGTAAACTTGGTAGACTATCAGGAAGAGGGGCAGCTGACGACCATAGGATTCAAAGGTTTACACTCCTCCTTGCTAGTGCAGCGGGCTAACGAACTGACACCAGACACACTATCACTGTCTGGGCGTGGTCACGAGCAGTCTTGTGCCCTTTTATTTATACCTGGCAGTCGCGCCCGGCCTCCATGGGGTATGCTGGATGGCAGGCTTCAGTGATGTCAAGTCAGACCTAAAAATCCAAGAACAAACTCATATAATTAATTTAAATTCACCTTTCTGTTAAGCCAGGCCACAATTTACAGCATAAGTATGCCTTGTTATGAAATAAATGTGGATATGTTTTGCAACCATTTATTTCCTGTTCTCCCAGATGACCAAATTTTCTTTTTCGCACAACGTGATTTTTCAATATTTCTGCAATTAAGGAATGGAATAATTTTAGTAAGTATGGTAACAGTGATATAACACAAAACCCATGATGCATTCTGACATGGAGATAAATCGATATATCAGCTTGATTTGAACTCCACACTTTATTATGGTCCATTGTATTTAGTTGGGAACATATTTGTCATATCCTTTTGTCAGTGCATCGGAAAATAATTACCATCACAAATACAGCCCAGTATTTGTTGGCATGCAAGCTATAACTGCACCGCTAAAAAATTTCACTAGCATCTACCCATGCTCTAACACCATATCAAAGATTCAAACATATTGAAGTCCCAGCGCATCCCTTACATTAATAGATTGACTCACGCCGGATCAGTAAATCTGGCTCTGTTTATCTGTGAGATTACCAGCCATGATTCATCATGAATTGTTCTTTTGCTAAATGCCATATTTGCAATCTTATTCAAGGAAGAATGCCAGTAGTACAGGACCTCTATTTTCAAAATGTCGATGGGAAATTCTAAGTTGGCTATTTCTTTGTGCAGTCTGGCTAGGTGAGTAAGATAAACATTTGATTATATATATTTGAATGTTGAGCCTTTTCCTTTCCTTCAATACATTCTGGGGCAGATTTAAGAAAAGTGGATCTGCGTACAGCGCCACTTTCCCTGCGCCCATTAGCACCCCCCTAATGCCACCATGTATATGTCATAATTAAAATTTGGCACACCATGGCACAGGGTAGGGGGCAATAGCGTAATTTTTCATGACGCTATTGATGTACTCTGCAGGAGTAGCATCAAAATATTGGCGCTACCCCTGCAGAGTACATAGGGGCCCATTATAAATAATGGAAGCCCCCTTTTAACGCCTGCTCCGAGCAGGTGTTAAAAGTGCCGTACAAAATTATCTTTTCTTGCCCCTCACCCCCCAAAGGGGAAAGACCCACTTTGCAAACTTCATGCCTGACACAGGCATAATGCAGTGCGAAGGATTACAAAGTGGCACAATGCATGCATTGCTCCACTTTGTGAATATGGTGCTAGGATATTGGCCTTGTTGGGCCACATTAGCGTAAAAAAAAACAGAAACAGAGTGTTATTTTTTACAAGGAACTATTTTATTTCAATGTCTTATTTTAACGCAAGCATGAATTGTGGATGAAAACAAATATCTCATCTTGCATCTGGCTAGTGTACAATGATGGGGTCCCCCTGCAGAATGTGATGAGGGGCCCCTGAAACTTACATATCTCACATATATTCATAGGCTTTAACCCCTTCGCTGCCAGGCCTTTTCCCCCTCCTGTGCCGAGCCTTTTTTTGGCTCTTTGGGGCAGTTTGCGCTTAGGCCCTCATAACTTTTTGTCCACATACGCTAGCCAAGCCAAATTTGCGTCCTTTTTTTCCAACATCCTAGGGATTCTAGAGGTACCCAGACTTTGTGGGTTCCCCAGAAGGAGGCCAAGAAATTAGCCAAAATACAGTGAAAATTTCGTTTTTTTAAAAAAAATTGGAAAAAAGGGCTGCAGAAGGCTTGTGTTTTGTTCCCTGAAAAGGGCATCAACAAAGGGTTTGCGGTGCTAAAATCACCAGCTTCCCAGCTTTCAGGAACAGGCAGACTTGAATCAAAAAACCCAATTTTTCAACACAATTTTGGCATTTTACTGGGACATACCCCATTTTTATGATTTTTTGTGCTTTCAGCCTCCTTCCAGTCAGTGACAGAAATGGGCATGAAACCAATGCTGGATCCCAGAAACTGCAACATTTCTGAAAAGTAGACAAAATTCTGAATTCAGCAAGGGGTAATTTGTGTAGATCCTACAAGGGTTTCCCACAGAAAATAACAACTGAAAAAGAAAAATATTGAAATTGAGGTGAAAAAAACATCAATTTTTCTCTACGATTTACTCTGCAACTTTTTCCTGCAATGTCAGATTTTCGAAAGCAATATACTGTTACGTCTGCTGGACTCATCTGGTTGCTAAGATATATAGGGCTTGTAGGTTCATCAAGACATCTAGGTACCCAGAGCCAATAAATGACCTGCATGCTGCAGTGGGTTTTCATTCTATACCGGGTATCCAGCAATTCATTTGCTGAAATATAAAGAGTAAAAAATAGCTATCAAGAAAACCTTTGTATTTCCAAAATGGGCACAAGATAAGGTGTTGAGAAGCAGTGGTTATTTGCACATCTCTGAATTCCGGGGTGCCCATACTAGCATGTGAATTACAGGGCATTTCTCAAATAGACGTCTTTTTTACACACTGTCTTACATTTGGAAGGGAAAAATGTAGAGAAAGACAAGGGGCAATAACACTTGTTTTGCTATTCTATGTTCCCACAAGTTTCCCGATAAAAATGATACCTCACTTGTGTGGGTAGACCTAGCGCCCGCGACAGGATATGCCCCAAAACACAACGTGGACACATCACAGAAAACAGAGCTGTTTTTTGCAAAGTGCCTACCTGTAGATTTTGGCCTCTAGCTCAGCCGGTACCTAGGGAAACCTACCAAACCTGTGCATTTTTGAAAACTAGAGACCTAGGGGAATCCATGATGGGATGACTTGTGGGGCTCTGACCAGGTTCTGTTATCCAGAATCCTTTGCAAACCTCAAAATTTGGCTAAAAAAACACATTTTCCTCACATTTCGGTGACAGAAAGTTCTGGAATCTGAGAGGAGCCACACATTTCCTTCCACCCAGCGTTCCCCCAAGTCTCCCGATAAAAATGATACCTCACTTGTGTGGGTAGTCCTAATGCATGCGACAGGAAATGTCCAAAAACACAAAGTGGGCACATCCCATTTTTTGACAGAAAACAGAGCTGTTTTTTGCAAAGTGCCTACCTGTAGATTTTGGCCTCTAGCTCAGCCGGCACCTAGGGAAACCTACAAAACCTGTAATTTTTTGAAAACTAGAGACCTAGGGGAATCCAAGATGGGGTGACTTGTGGGGCTCTGAACAGGTTCTGTTACCCAGAATCCTTTCCAAACCTCAAAATTTGGCTAAAAAAACACATTTTCCTCACATTTCGGTGACAGAAAGTTCTGGAATCTGAGAGGAGCCACAAATTTCCTTCCACCCAGCGTTCCCCCAAGTCTCCCGATAAAAATAATACCTCACTTGTGTGGGTAGTCCTAACGCCCGCGACAGGAAATGTCCCAAAACACAAAGTGGGCACATCCCATTTTTTGACAGAAAACAGAGCTGTTTTTTGCAAAGTGCCTATCTGTAGATTTTGGCCTCTAGCTCAGCCGGCACCTAGGGAAACCTACCAAACCTGTGCATTTGGAAAACTAGAGACCATGGGGAATCCAAGATGGGGTGACTTGTGGGGCTCTGACCAGGTTCTGTTACCCAGAATCCTTTGCAAACCTCAGAATTTGGCTAAAAAAACACATTTTCCTCACATTTCGGTGACAGAAAGTTCTGGAATCTGAGAGGAGCCACAAATTTCCTTCCACCCAGCATTCCCCCAAGTCTCCCGATAAAAATTATACCTCACTTGTGTGGGTAGTCCTAGCGCCCGAGACAGGAAATGTCCCAAAACACAAAGTGGGCACATCCCATTTTTTGACAGAAAACAGAGCTGTTTTTTTTTTTTTAAGTGCCTACCTGTAGATTTTGGCTTCTAGCTCAGCCGGCACCTAGGGAAACCTACCAAACCTGTGCATTTATGAACACTAGAGACCTAGGGGAATCAAAGATGGGTGTGACTTGTGGGGCTCTGACCACGTTCTGTTACCCAAAATCCTTTGCAAACCTCAGAATTTAGCTAAAAAAACACATTTTCCTCACATTTCGGTGACAGAAAGTTCTGGAATCTGAGAGGAGCCACAAATTTCCTTCCACCCAGCATTCCCCCAAGTCTCCCGATAAAAATGATACCTCACTTGTGTGGGTAGTCCTATCGCCCGCAACAGGAAATGTCCCAAAACACAAAGTGGGCACATCCCATTTTTTGACAGAAAACAGAGCTGTTTTTTGCAAAGTGCCTACCTGTAGATTTTGGCCTCTAGCTCAGCCGGCACCTAGGGAAACCTGCCAAACCTGTGCATTTTTGAAAACTAGAGACCTAGGGGAATCCAAGATGGGGTGACTTGTGGGGCTCTGAACAGGTTCTGTTACCCAGAATCCTTTCCAAACCTCAAAATTTGGCTAAAAAAACATATTTTCCTCACATTTCGGTGACAGAAAGTTCTGGAATCTGAGAGGCGCCACAAATTTCCTTCCACCCAGCGTTCCCCTAAGTCTCCTGATAAAAATGGTACCTCACTTGTGTGGGTAGGCCTAATGCCTGCGACAGGATATGCCCCAAAAAACAACGTGGACACATCACAGAAAATGGAGCTGTTTTTTGCAAAGTGCCTACCTGTACATTTTGGCCTCTAGTTCAGCCGGCACCTAGGGAAACCTACCAAACCTGTGCATTTTTTAAAACTAGAGACCTAGGGGAATCCAAGATGGGGTGACTTGTGGGGCTCTGACCAGGTTCTGTTACCCAGAATCCTTTGCAAACCTCAAAATTTGGCTAAAAAAACACATTTTCCTCACATTTCGTTGACAGAATGTTCTGGAATCTGAGAGGAGCCACAAATTTCCTTCCACCCAGCATTCCCCCAAGTCTCCCGATAAAAATGATACCTCACTTGTGTGGGTAGTCCTAGCGCCCGAGACAGGAAATGTCCCAAAACACAAAGTGGGCACAACCCATTTTTTGACAGAAAACAGAGCAGTTTTTTTTTTTTTAAGTGCCTACCTGTAGATTTTGGCCTCTAGCTCAGCCGGCACCTAGGGAAACCTACCATACCTGTGCATTTTTGAAAACTAAAGACCTAGGGGAATCCATGATGGGGTGACTTGTGGGGCTCTGACCAGGTTCTGTTACCCAGAATCCTTTGCAAACCTCAAAATGTGGCTAAAAAAACATGTTTTCCTCACATTTCGGTGATAGAAAGTTCTGGAATCTGAGAGGAGCCACAAATTACCTTCCACCCAGCGTTCCCCCAGGTCTCCCAATAAAAATGGTACCTCACTTGTGTGGGTAGGCCTAGCGCCCGCAACAGGATATGCCCCAAAACACAACGTGGACACATCACAGAAAACAGAGCTGTTTTTTGCAAAGTGCCTACCTGTAGATTTTGGCCTCTAGCTCAGCCGGCACCTAGGGAGACCTACCAAACCTGTGCATTTTTGAAAGCTAGAGACCTAGGGGAATCCAAGATGGGGTGACTTGTGGGGCTCTGACCAGGTTCTGTTACCCAGAAACCTTTGCAAACCTCAAAATTTGGCTAAAAAAACATATTTTCCTCACATTTCGGTGACAGAAGGTTCTGGAATCTGAGAGGAGCCACACATTTCCTTCCACCCAGCGTTCCCCCAAGTCTCCCGATAAAAATGGTACCTCACTTGTGTGGGTACGCCTAGCGCCCGCAACAGGATATGCCCCAAAACACAACGTGGACACATCACAGAAAACAGAGCTGTTTTTTGCAAAGTGCCTACCTGTAGATTTTGGCCTCTAGCTCAGCCGGCACCTAGGGAGACCTACCAAACCTGTGCATTTTTGAAAACTAGAGACCTAGGGGAATCCGAGATGGGGTGACTTGTGGGGCTCTGACCAGGTTCTGTTACCCAGAATCCTTTGCAAACCTCAAAATTTGGCTAAAAAAACATATTTTCCTCACATTTCGGTGACAGAAAGTTCTGGAATCTGAGAGGAGCCACACATTTCCTTCCACCCAGCGTTCCCCCAAGTCTCCCGATAAAAATGATACCTCACTTGTGTGGGTAGTCCTAACGCACGCGACAGGAAATGTCCCAAAACACAAAGTGGGCACATCCCATTTTTTGACAGAAAACAGAGCTGTTTTTTGCAAAGTGCCTACCTGTAGATTTTGGCCTCTAGCTCAGCCGGCACCTAGGGAAACCTACAAAACCTGTAATTTTTTTAAAACTAGAGACCTAGGGGAATCCAAGATGGGGGGACTTCTGGGGCTCTGAACAGGTTCTGTTACCCAGAATCCTTTCCAAACCTCAAAATTTGGCTAAAAAAACACATTTTCCTCACATTTCGGTGACAGAAATTTCTGGAATCTGAGAGGAGCCACAAATTTCCTTCCACCCAGCGTTCCCCCAAGTCTCCCGATAAAAATGATACCTCACTTGTGTGGGTAGTCCTAACGCCCGCGACAGGAAATGTCCCAAAACACAAAGTGGGCACATCCCATTTTTTGACAGAAAACAGAGCTGTTTTTTGCAAAGTGCCTACCTGTAGATTTTGGCCTCTAGCTCAGCCGGCACCTAGGGAAACCTACCAAACCTGTGCATTTTGGAAAACTAGAGACCATGGGGAATCCAAGATGGGGTGACTTGTGGGGCTCTGACCAGGTTCTGTTACCCAGAATCCTTTGCAAACCTCAGAATTTGGGTAAAAAAACACATTTTCCTCACATTTCGGTGACAGAAAGTTCTGGAATCTGAGAGGAGCCACAAATTTCCTTCCACCCAGCATTCCCCCAAGTCTCCCGATAAAAATTATACCTCACTTGTGTGGGTAGTCCTAGCGCCCAAGACAGGAAATGTCCCAAAACACAAAGTGGGCACATCCCATTTTTTGACAGAAAACAGAGCTGTTTTTTTTTTTTGAAGTGCCTACCTGTAGATTTTGGCCTCTAGCTCAGCCGGCACCTAGGGAAACCTACCAAACCTGTGCATTTATGAAAACTAGAGACCTAGGGGAATCAAAGATGGGGTGACTTGTGGGGCTCTGACCAGGTTCTGTTACCCAAAATCCTTTGCAAACCTCAGAATTTAGCTAAAAAAACACATTTTCCTCACATTTCGGTGACAGAAAGTTCTGGAATCTGAGAGAAGCCACAAATTTCCTTCCACCCAGCGTTCCCCCAAGTCTCCCGATAAAAATGATACCTCACTTGTTTGGGTAGTCCTAACGCCCGCAACAGGAAATGTCCCAAAACACAAAGTGGGCACATCCCATTTTTTGACAGAAAACAGAGCTGTTTTTTGCAAAGTGCCTACCTGTAGATTTTGGCCTCTAGCTCAGCCGGCACCTAGGGAAACCTGCCAAACCTGTATATTTTTGAAAACTAGAGACCTAGGGGAATCCAATATGGGGTGACTTGTGGGGCTCTGAACAGGTTCTGTTATCCAGAATCCTTTGCAAACCTCAAAATTTGGCTAAAAAAACATATTTTCCTCACATTTCGGTGACAGAAAGTTCTGGAATCTGAGAGGCGCCACAAATTTCCTTCTACCCAGCGTTCCCCTAAGTCTCCCGATAAAAATGGTACCTCACTTGTGTGGGTAGGCCTAGTGCCTGCGACAGGATATGCCCCAAAACACAACGTGGACACATCACAGAAAATTTAGGTGTTTTTTGCAAAGTGCCTACCTGTACATTTTGGCCTCTAGTTCAGCCGGCACCTAGGGAAACCTACCAAACCTGTGCATTTTTTAAAACTAGAGACCTAGGAGAATCCAAGATGGGATGACTTGTGGGGCTCTGACCAGGTTCTGTTACCCAGAATCCTTTGCAAACCTCAAAATTTGGCTAAAAAAACACATTTTCCTCACATTTCGTTGACAGAAAGTTCTGGAATCTGAGAGGAGCCACAAATTTCCTTCCACTCAGCATTCCCCCAAGTCTCCCGATAAAAATGATACCTCACTTGTGTGGGTAGTCCTAGCGCCCGAGACAGGAAATGTCCCAAAACACAAAGTGGGCACAACCCATTTTTTGACAGAAAACAGAGCTGTTTTTTTTTTTAAGTGCCTACCTGTAGATTTTGGCCTCTAGCTCAGCCGGCACCTAGGGAAACCTACCAAACCTGTGCATTTTTGAAAACTAAAGACCTAGGGGAATCCACGATGGGGTGACTTGTGGGGCTCTGACCAGGTTCTGTTACCCAGAATCCTTTGCAAACCTCAAAATTTGGCTAAAAAAACATATTTTCCTCACATTTCGGTGATAGAAAGTTCTGGAATCTGAGAGGAGCCACAAATTACCTTCCACCCAGCGTTCCCCCAAGTCTCCCAATAAAAATGGTACCTCACTTGTGTGGGTAGGCCTAGCGCCCGCGACAGGATATGCCCCAAAACACAACGTGGACACATCACAGAAAACAGAGCTGTTTTTTGCAAAGTGCCTACCTGTAGATTTTGGCCTCTATCTCAGCCGGCACCTAGGGAGACCTACCAAACCTGTGCATTTTTGAAAACTAGAGACCTAGGGGAATCCGAGATGGGGTGACTTGTGGGGCTCTGACCAGGTTCTGTTACCCAGAATCCTTTGCAAACCTCAAAATTTGGCTAAAAAAACATATTTTCCTCACATTTCGGTGACAGAAAGTTCTGGAATCTGAGAGGAGCCACACATTTCCTTCCACCCAGCGTTCCCCCAAGTCTCCCGATAAAAATGGTACCTCACTTGTGTGGGTACGCCTAGCGCCCGCAACAGGATATGCCCCAAAACACAACGAGGACACATCCCATTTTCTGAAAGAAAACAGAGCTGTTTTTTGCAAAGTGCCTACCTGTAGATTTTGGCCTGTAGCTCAGCCGGCACCCAGGGAAACCTACCAAACCTGTGCATTTTTGAAAACTAGAGACCTAGGGGAATCCAAGATGGGGTGACTTGTGGGGCTTTGATCAGGTTCTGTTACCCAGAATCCTTTGCAAATCTCAAATTTTGGCTAAAAAAACACATTTTCCTCACATTTCGGTGACAGAAAGTTCTTGAACCTGAGAGGAGCCACAAATGTCCTTCCACCTAGCGCTCCCCCAGGTCTCCCGATAAAAATGATACCTCACTTGTGTGGGTATGCCTATCGCCCGCGACAGGAAATGGCCCAAAACACAACGTGGACACATCACATTTTTTCATAGAAAACAGTGCCTACCTGTGGATTTTGGCCTCTAGCTCAGCCGGCCCCAGGGGGGGGCAGAAATGGCCTAAAATAAATTTGTCCCCCACCCCCCAACCCCCCCGCCCCCCCCGGGAGCGACCCTTGCCTACAGGGTTGCTCCCCTTGCGTGACGTTGCAAAAAAAAAGATCCCTGGTGCCTAGTGGTTTCTGCCACCCTACAATCAGCCAATCTACCCCCAAGGGGGGCAGAAATGGTCTAAATACAATTTGCCCCCCAGGGGAGCGACCCTTGCCTAATGGGTCACTCCCCATCTCTAAAAAAACAAACAAACAAAAAAAAACACAAAAAAACAATTTGCCCTGGCGCCTAGAGGTTTCTGCCCCACCTGGGGGCAGATCGGCCTAATACCAATAGGCCAATCTGCCCCCGGGGGGGCCGAAATGGCCTAAAATAAATTTGCCCCCCACCCCCTCCGGGGAGCGACCCATGCCTACAAGATCGCTCCCCTTGCGTGACGCGCAAAAAAAAGATCCCTGGTGCCTAGTGGTTTCTGACAATCGGCCAATCTGCCCCCAAGGGGGGCAGAAATGGTCTAAATACAATTTGCCCCCCAGGGGAGCGACCCTTGCCTAATGGGTCGCTGCCCATATCTAAGAAAACAAACAAACAAAAAAAAAAAACACAAAAAAACTATTTGCCCTGGCGCCTAGAGGTTTCTGCCCCCCCTAGGGGCAGATCGGCCTAATACCAATAGGCCGATCTGCCCCCAGGAGGGGCAGAAATGGCCTGAAATAAATTTGCCCCCCCACCCCCCCCGGGGAGCGACCCTTCCCTACAAGGTCGCTCCCCTTGCGTGACGGCGCAAAAAAAAGATCCCTGGTGCCTAGTGGTTTCTGCCCCCTTTGGTGGCAGATTGACCTACAATCGGCCAATGAAATGGTCTAAATACAATATGCCCCCCAGGGGAGCGACCCTTGCCTAATGGGTCGCTCCCCACCTCTAAAAAAACAAACAAAAAAAAACCCACAAAAAAACTATTTTCCCTGGTGCCTAGAGGTTTCTGCCCCCCCTGGGGGCAGATCGGCCTAATACCAATAGGCCGATCTGCCCCCGGGGGGCAGAAATGGCCTAAAATAAATTTGCCCCTCCACCCCACCGGGGAGCGACCCTTGCCTACAAGGTCGCTCCCCTTGCGTGACGGCGCAAAAAAAAGATCCCTGGTGCCTAGTGGTTTCTGCCCCCTTTGGTGGCAGATTGACCTACAATCGGCCAATCTGCCCCCAAGGGGGGCAGAAATGGTCTAAATACAATTTGCCCCCCAGGGGAGCGACCCTTGCCTAATGGGTCGCTCCCCATCTCTAAAAAAAAAAAACAAACAGAAAAAAAAAAACACAAAAAAACAATTTGCCCTGGATCCTAGAGGTTTCTGCCCCCCTGGGGTCAGATTGGCCTAATACCAATAGGCCGAGCTGCCCTCAGGGGGGGGCAGAAATGGCCTAAAATAAATTAGCCCCCCCCACCCCCCCGGGGAGCGACCCTTGCCTACAAGGTCGCTCCCCTTGGGTGACGGCGCAAAAAAAAGATCCCTGGTGCCTAGTGGTTTCTGCCCCTCTTGGGGGCAGATTGACCTAAAATCGGCCGGTCTAAATGCAATTTGCCCCCAAGGGGAGCGACCCTTGCCTAATGGGACGCTCCCCATCTCTAAAAAAACAAACAAACAAAAAAAAAACCACAAAAAAACTATTTGCCCTGGCGCCTAGAGGATCAGCCTAATACCAATAGGCTGATCTGCCCCCGGGGGGCAGAAATGGCCTAAAATAAATTTGCCCCCCCACCACCCCCCCGGGGAGCGACCCTTGCCTTAAAGGTCGCTCCCCTTGCGTGACGGCGCAAAAAAAAGATCCCTGGTGCCTAGTGGCTTCTGCCCCCCTTGGGGGCAGATTGACCTACAATCGGCCAATCTGCCCCCAAGGGGGGCAGAAATGGTCTAAATACAATTTGCCCCCCAGGGGAGCGACCCTTGCCTAATGGGTCGCTCCCCATCTCTAAAAAAACAAACAAACAAAAAAAAAAACACAAAAAAACTATTTGCCCTGGCACATAGAGGTTTCTGCCCCCGCTGGGGGCAGATGGGCCTAATACCTATAGGCCGATCTGCCCCCGGGGGGGCAGAAATGGCCTAAAATAAATGTGCCCCCCCCATCCCCCACCGGGGAGCAACCCTTGCCAACAAGGTCGCTTCCCTTGCGTGACGGCGCAAAAAAAAGATCCCGGGTGCCTAGTGGTTTCTGCCCCCCTTGGGGGCAGATTGACCTACAATCGGCCGATCTGCCCCCAAAGCGGGCAGAAATGGCCTAAATACAATTTGCCCCTCCAGGGGAGCGACCCTTGTCCAAGGGGTCGCTCCCCATCTGTAAAACAAACAAAAAATCCCTGGTGCCTAGTGGTTTCTGCCCCCCTTGGGGGCAGATCAGCCTAATCAAAATAGGTTGATCTACCCCCCAGGGGGGCAGAAATGGCCTAAAATAATCCCCCCCCAGGGAGCGACACTTGCCTAAGGAGTCGCTCCCCTTGCGTGAAATTCACGCAAAAAAAAAAACTCCCTGGTGTCTAATGGTTTCTGCCCCCCTTGGGGGCAGATTGGCCTCATCAAAATAGGCCAATCGAAATGGCCTAAATATAATTTGCCCGCTAGGGGAGCGACCCTTGCCTAAGGGGTCGCTCCCCACCTAATTTTTTTTAAAAAAAATAACCAAAAAAAAAAAGATCCCTGGTGCCTAGAGGTTTCTGCCCCCCGGGGGCAGATCGGCCTAAAGGCCTTCACAAAAAAATGCCCCCCCTGGGAGCGACCCTTGCCCAAGGGGTCGCTCCCCTTGCGTGAAATTCACGCAAAAAAAAAACTCCCTGGTGTCTAATGGTTTCTGCCCCCCTTTGGGGCAGATTGGCCTCATCAAAATAGGCCAATCTGTCCCCAAGGGGGGCAGAAATGGCCTAAATATAATTTGCCCCCTAGGGGAGCGACCCTTGCCTAAGGGGTCGCTCCCCACCTAAAAAAAAAGAAAACATAAGGAAAAAAAAAAAAAAAAAAAGATCCCTGGTGCCTAGAGGTTTCTGCCCCCAGGGGGGGCAGAAAAGGCCTTCCCCCAAAAATACCCCCCCCCCTGGGAGTGACCCTTGCCCAAGGGGTCACTCCCTTTTTTCAGTTTCAGACAAAAAAAAAAATCCCTGGTGTCTAGTGGGGTTTCAAAAGCCGGATTGCAAGCAATCCGGCTTTTGAAACCCTGGGAGAGACTTCAAAGGGAAGGAAATACATTTCCTTCCCTTTGAAGCCCCTCCGGGCCTCCCCCATGTGATTGTAAGAGAAATGCTTTGCATTTCCAGCGCGATGGGGGAGGCCCCAGTGACAAATCAGCGCACGCTCGCGCGCTGATGTCACAGGGGGGTTTGGGGGGGCTCTGAGACCGGGATGTAATGGTTACGTCCTGGGCACAGCAGCACTGTGCCTCATGACGTAACCATTACGTCCTAGGCACAGAACAGGTTAATCAGAATTGGGGAGCCCCCTGAATGGTCGGGGCTCCCTGTGCCGAAGGAGATACGGGGACCTGGTTCTACCGCTGAGTACAGCACCTATTTGATTCCGAAATCACAAGTTAATAGAAAGGAGGTAACATTTTGTGTGATGAAAACGGACACTATCAGCTTCTTTCAAACTTTCGTGCCATGAGAACGAGACGAGGGGCCAAACAACAGGGACTATAAAAGCAGGTAATAGCACTATTATGAATTTATCTAGCAGGAATTTGACACCAGCAGAATTGAAGTTTTGAGTTTTGGCTTATCCTTCTGCCCTATGGGGAAATTTGATTTTGTCTCCACCAGAATTGTCACTTTACATTTATTAGGTGTTTGAAGCTTAAAAATGTTTTGAAATTAAATACTGGGCACCCAAAAGCAAGAATACTCCGGGGTCACCAGAATTGGACAGTTTGATGAATGGTGATACAGACTGTTTGACTACACTGTTGGAATCACAGGGTGAAGGAAGGGAGATGGATAATGTGGGGTGGATGTTGGAAGTACAGCATATAATATATGACTCCAGTGCCCCCAATGGTTTCAAAGTTACTTCCAAATTTACCCCCTCACTTGGTTTTGACATGGTGGATGCCTTCCATGAGAAGGTAATTAATGACTTGAGGAAATTGGAACAAGAAATAGGAAAAATATATATCCGAATATTGCATGGTCACAAAGGTATGCAATTACAACATTGGCAAAGGACAGCAGCCTAGCCATGAGACCCACTGATAAAGGGGGGATGTAGTGATTATGGCCACAGAAATGTACATCACACAGTTAATGAGACAACTACTAGGTAGGGAGTGTTATATTGTTATTACCACTGGGGAGTACAAAGAGATGGTAACACATTATTGGGATAAACTCAATGGTTGGAAAGACAGGGGTCTCCTGTAGATTGAAGAGTATCAATTTGTAACAAATTTACATCCTAAGATACCAGTATTATACATGTTCCCCAAAGTGCATAAGTCCACCACAAATCCACTGGGTAGACCCATTGTCTCTGCTATTGGGAGCCTATAAGAGAATACCTCCAAATATGTTGATCATTTTCTTATTTCTGTTGTTAATGCCCTACCATCACATATTGTTGACACCAAAGACATTCTTCAGAGAATAGATGGTATACACTGGGAATCTGACTTCTTGTTAATGACTTTCAATTTTGGAGCATTATATACCAGTTTCATCATCAAGACAGTATCAATACTTATAAACGTTTTCTGAGAGCCAGACCTCTGAATCTCCTGTCACACAGCCCCATGCTTATCAAAATGATTACTTTCTGTCTCACTAACTACATTTTATCTTCTAATGGCACACTTTTTAGACAACTGCAGGGGTCTGGGATGGCCACCTGCTTTGCTCCCAACTATGCAAATCTTCTCATGGGCTGCTAGGAGGAACAGGTGTCCACCACACCTGAATACAGTGAGGATATGAAGAGGGTCATGCTGTGGCTAAGATTCATTGATGATCTTTTCCTAATCTGGCGGGGCAGTAAGGAGACAGCTAGCAACTTTGTAGAAAGACTTAACAGTAATAACTTGACTTTGGAATTCACAGCACAATTTAGTAAGGAGAACATAGTCTTTCTGGATGTGGAGATATACATAATAGATGAGAAGAATGCAATCAAACTGCACAATAAGCCTACAGCAGGTAACAGTGTACTTCATGCTCGCAGTAATTATCCAGATTCTTTGAAATGGAGTATTTCATGTGGAGGGCTACTGCGAGCAAAAAAGATTTGAAATGAAGATGCCAACTTTCAGGGAGAGAAAGCTACTGTTAGAACTGTTTACCCACAAGGGATACCCGAAGTAGGTATTAGATTGAGCGAATAGCAGAATTGATACTTCTTCTAGAAATTAGATTTTGTATGGCACAATTAAGAAGGAGGGAACACACACATATATAGAGAGTAGTGACACCAAAATGATTTTGACATGCATTATGAGATCCAAAGATGTTTCTGGGATTTTGCAAAAGAACTAGGATCTCCTCTGTTGTGAATCCGGTGATAGGGTACAACATGGGGGAGAGAGCTAAGATAATGCATCAGAAAACTAAGGGCCATATTTATACTTTTCGACGCACAACTGCGCCAACGCAGTTGTGCGTCAAAAAAGTTAACTCAGGCTAACGCTATTCTGAAGCGCCATGCGGGTGCCGTATTTATTCAATGGCGTTAGCCGGCGTTAGCCGGCGGAGCTGCCTGGTGTGCATGAAAAAAAATGACTTACACCAGGCAGCGCCGGCGTAGGGGAAAATGGAGCTTGGGCGTCAAAAAATGGGGCAAGTCAGGCTGAGGCAAAATTTTCGCCTCAACCCAATTTGCGCCATTTGTTTTGACTCCCAACCCCCATTGAAATGACTCCTGTCTTAGCAAAGACAGGAGTCATGCCCCCTTGCCCAATGGCCATGCCCAGGGGACTTATGTCCCCTGGGCATGCTTATTGGGCATAGTGGCATGTAGGGGGGCACAAATCAGGCCCCCCTATGCCACAAAAAAAAAAAATTATAATACTTACCAGCACTTACCTTAATGTCCCAGGGGTGGGTCCCTCCATCCTTGGGCGTCCTCCTGGGGTGGGCAAGGGTGGCAGGGGGTGTCCCTGGGGGCATGGGAGGGCGCCTCTGGGCTCCTTCCGAGCCCACAGGTCCCTTAACGCCTGCCCTGACCAGGCACAAAAAAATGACGCAAATGCGGCTGGATGTAATTTTTTTTGACCCGCCCACTCCCGGGCGTCATTTTTGCCCGGGAGTATAAATACGGCACACATGCCTCGTGGTCATTTTTTAGACGGGAACGCCTACCTTGCATATCATTAACGCAAGGAAGGTGTCCACGCTAAAAAATGACGCAAACTCCATGAACTTTGGCGCTAGATGCATCTAACGCCAAAGTATAAATATGGAGTTCGTTTTGCGTTGAATTTGCGTTAAAAAAAAGACGCAAATCCGGCGCAAACAGAGTATAAATATGGCCCTAAATCCCTAAGAGACTTGCTTGTAAAAACTGATATTCGAATGAGAGAGTGTATCAATAACACTTTGGGTAGGATCCTACCTGGCTTCCATATATGCAGAAAGTACAAAGCATGTGCACAATCATTGAACTATAAGGAGATTATCAGCCCTGGTACAAATAGAGTAAAGTCCATCATTGAATTTATCACTTGCAGTACACCATTTTTTTTTTATATTTTGAAATGACCTTGTGGTCTTTGGTATGTGGGCAGTTCAATTCATCCAGTATGTAAAATAATTCTTGAATACACCAGAGCAATCACCAATCAAGATGAACATTATCCACTAGCAAAACATTTTAAGGCAAACATTCCAGCAACAGGAATTTTTTTAATATATTGAGATAGAACATGTTGCAGATGATCCCCGTGGTGGTGATGGGTTGCCTTGTTGTAGGAAAGTACCCTCTTTCTAGGCATGGTTACCCCCATTTTCTGCCTGATGTCAGTGTGCTTGACTGTGTCCACTGGGATCCTGCTAATCAGGACCCCAGTGGTTATGCACTTCCCTTCTGAAACTGGTCACTGGATACGATTAACACAATATTCCACTCACAATTGGCATTCTGGTGCCCTCTTATAAGTCGCTAGTATATGATACCTAGGTACACAGGACATTGGGGTTCCAGGGGATCCCTTTGGGCTGCAGCATATGTTTTGCCACCCATAGGAAGCCCATGCAGAGGCTTCTGCAGGACTGCCATTGCAGCCTGTATGAAAGGGTGCATTCACCCTTTCACTGCCATTTACACTGCACAAGGTCACTTATGTGTTACCCTATGGCAGGCCCTCCAGCCCCGAGGGCAGGGTGCAAAGTACATGTGTGTGAGGGCACCCCTGCACTAATAGAGGAGCCCCCACAACATCCAAGACCATTTTCCTGGACTTTGTGAGTGCAGGGTTTCCATTTTACGAGTCTACTGGGCATAGGTCACTACCTATGGCAGCTACATAATGGTAACTCTGAACATAGGCATGTTTGGTATCAAACACGATAGAATCATACCCCAAGGCTTTTGCAAGCATTGGCTGTATGATTCCATGCACTCTGGGGGCTGCTTAGAGGACTCCAGTACTGCTATTACAGCCTTCTGAGGTTTTCCAGGCATCCAAAGCTTCTGCCACCTTACAGACAGGATTCTGCTCTCCTGTTGCTTCAAAAGCTCAAGCCCAGGAAGGCAGGATAAAGGAGTTCTTTTGGGAGAGGAGTGTTACACCCTCTCCCTTTGGAAATAGCTGTTACAGGCTTGGGAGGGGTATCCTCCCCAAGCCACTGGAAATGCTTTGAAGGGCACATTTGGTGCTCTCCTTGCATGATCCAGTCTACAACACTTCAGGGACCCCCAGTCCCTGCTCTGGTGCATAAATGGACAAAGGAAAGGGAAGTGACCACTTCCCTGTCCATCACTACCGCGTGGGTGGTGCTCAGAGCTCCTCCAGAGGGTCCCGGGTTTTGCCATCTTGGATTCCAAGTTGGCAGGGAACTCTGGGAGCATCTTACCAATCTGACAGCAGGTGATGTTAGAGCCCTCCCCTGATAGGTGCTTACCTGGTTAGCTGACCAATCCCTCTTTCAAGGGCTATTTAGGTTTTCTCCTTTGGGTAGTTCTTCAGATTTGGATTGCAAGACTCCAGCAGGAATCCTCTGCATCCTCCACTTCGACTTCTCACTGAAGAAACTGCATCCGAACCCTCCAGGAACTCTACAAACTGCAACAAAGAAGCAAGACACATTCTGCAACATTGTATCTTCAGCTCCTGCCAGCAACTGCAACTGTTTACCGGTCAGCATCTTCTGAGGACAGGCCGTCTTCAGCCTGCACCAGAAGACCAAAGGGATCTCCCTTGGATTGGAGGAGTCACTCCCCTGCTTCAGCAGTCACCTACTGCAATGATGACTGGTTGCGTGCATCCCCTCTCATGCTGAGCTGCGTGGATCCTGCATCACGGGTGGTAGACTGAAGTGGTCCCAACGGTCCTGCATGATACTGTCCAACTTTGGTGGAGGTAAGCGCTTGCCTCCCCACGCAAGACAGTACCCCCGTACACTGTGTGATTTGCAGTTGTCAAGGCTTGTTGGCATCCTTAAATGCAGTTATTTATGCATCTTGCAGTTCTGGCACCTTGCACTCTATCCTGCAATGCACAGCTTCCTGAATGGTTCTCCGGCAGCATGGGAGCCTTTGTCCTCTTGCTGCATGGGCCTCTTTTGCACCTTCTTTGTCCCCATGTTGTAGGACTCTTGTGACGCTGCCTGGTCTTCTGTGGGCTCTCTGAGTTGCTGAGAGCTCCCTCTGACTCCCCCTCCTGGGAGAGTCCACCTGGTCCTTCCAGGTCCCGGCAGCACCATTTTCCGCTAACCGCAAGCTTTGAGTGTGCAAGGCTTGTTGGTGGACTTCAGCAACACAAACCAGACTGCAATCCTCCATCCGGCGTGGGACATTACGTGCACCAACCAAGAACCCGACTCCTTTTTGGGTGCAATACAGACTGTTCTTCTTCACTGGTGGTTCTCCCTGGACTCTTCTGTGCTTCTTGGAATTGGTCCCCTTCTTCCCTATGTCCTCAGGTCCAGGTCTCAGGTCCAGGAACTCACTGCTGGTGCCTTGCAGTCACTTCTGGTTCATGCATAATCTTTTTTTTTTGTGTGTGTGTGGTCCAGGAAGGTTAGTGTGTTTTACTACTGCTTTCCTAGGTGCTGGGGTGGGTTCTAGAAATTACCTTTGGGGTTTTCTTGTGCTCCCAGTTCCCCTCTACACACTACACTTGCCTAGGTGGGAAACCAACATTCGCATTCCACTTTCTTAGTATATGGTTTGTGTTTGCCCTAGGCCCATTTCTAACTATTGTGATCTTCACTAATTGCACTGTTTGTAAACTGTTTTATGCCTATTTGTGCATACTAGTGTACATAATTTATATATTACTTGCCTCCTAAGGGAGTATAGTCTCTATGGTATTTTTGGTATTTGTGTCACCAAAATAAATAGCTTTATTGTTCTAACTGAGAATTTTAATTCATGTGTGTGAGTACTGTGTGGCTACAGTGGTATTGCATGAGCTTTGCATGAGCTTTGCATGTCTCCTAGATAAGCCTTGGCTGGTCATCCACAGCTACCTCTAGAGAGCCTGGCATCTAGACACTGCCTACATTTCACTAATAAGGGATGGCTGGACCTGGAATAAGGTGTAAGTACCATAGGTACCCACTACAAACCAGGCCAGCCTTCTACACTTGTTAAGAAGACAAGAGTCCAGATGCATTACACAACTTAATCCCAAGGGCCCCTATGGTCTAAATTCTGATGAAGAACTACATGTTCATTTGCTCCAATGAGGCACCACCTAGATTTCAGATATAGATATTCTGTAACATGTAAAGGAAAGAATACTTTGTTTTGGTATATAATTGCTCACATACTCGGGTTCTGTCATTTACATGTTTTAGTTTACTTTGCCTATATTCCCCGCATACATGTAAATACAAATATTTATGTTATTTTGTATAGTATTATCTGAGCCTCCCCTCTGTTTAATGTGTAAACCTACGTGAGCTTATTTACGCGGGAAGGGACTCTCACCAGGTGCACTGGGCACAGGAGGAAGCCCCGACTGGGGCACCATACCTTTTTCTTCCAGCACAATTTTTTGAAGCACTTGGGTGCCATTTTGTTTGTTTATTATATAAATTTTTAATGTGTATGGACCTGTTTCTGATCTTGTATAAGACTCCACAGGGGTTTCATTGCCAGAAAGAAAAGAGTGTAATAATGATGTTCTTTATACTCTTGGTTATGGTGGATGATAGTGGCACTTTGGGGCAGAATTTCAGCAATGCTGCATCTTTTCCTTTTGCGCTTAATCCCAGTAGTATAGGTGCTACTCATCTTTAGGTTGAGACAGCCCACTTGAACAGTATGTCAAATAGTATTTCCAGCTATAAAATATCTTGTAGGCACTTATTTACTTAATTATTACTATTTTCGTAGTTACTTCTGTAATTTATTTATGGGAGCAACCGGTCTTTATTTTGATGGAATGTATTTGTGTAAGTTCACCAGGTTGCAACTTTATGTTTGAGGGTATCACCCATTTAAGCCCCAGACATTACCGTTACGGAATTGCAAGCCCACTGTATGGTTATTAGGGTGGATACTAATGCGGTTATCCAGGGTTTTATTAAATAGCCTGAAACTAGTATAATACAATAGTATGTTCATGCTGGAATGTTTGAGCGCCATGGTCAATCTTGTGATGAGAGTCTAGTTTAAGAATGATTTATTGTAACAATGTTGCAAAACATGTTAAATGGTATGAACCTTTTGTAAACATACATTCTATTTGATTAGATGGTCGTAATATCAATATGACAATGAGAGGCTGGCTGTGAAGCATGCTCAGTTATATTCACTGGTTTATGTGCTACGTGACTATGAAATTCCTTCAGAGACTCAAATGGCTCCTATATTTCAAAACAACATTACATAATATAATAGTCCTTCCTCTATATTTGTTTGTTTGTGGTTTATTTACATGGTTGCAAGATTTAAAAGGTTTGTGAAACACAGCCACCCCGTGCATGAACAAGGTTAAGTGCCGAAACACTTTGTAGCCATCAGCACTTGTTAAAATAAAAACAGAAATTCTTTACTCTGACAGTGCGTGTATCTGTCTTTTTATTGACTTTGGTGTGTGTGTGTGTATATATATATAAACTGTTTAAATAATTAAAACAAAAATTATTACATACATACTCAATGAAACCATAAGAAATGAGAACAATTGAATAGGAACAAAACTAATTAATGTAGACAATAATTCAAATATTACAGATTGAAAAATCCTAAAAATATGCTTACAAAAAAGGTATAAATATTAAAAGAAAATTGAAAAAAGAAAATAAATAAATAAAAACAAATAATGGTATACAATCAATTTAACCAATATTATAAAAAATATTGGTGTCTAACAATATCAAGTATAGTATTACCAGTCTAGTTTATGCAACAGTAGCAAAAGTGTTGGACTTTGAAGTGGTCAGATATTCTATTCCTACTTCAGTTGCTGCAAAAATAGAGAAAGGGTGGACCTTCAGAGAACTTAGAATTAAAAACACTACTGCTGTCAGTGCAACAAATGGGAAAATGTTGGACTTTGGCGGGTGGAATTTAAGTTTTCCTCTTTGTTCTACGCAACAGTAGGGAAGCATTACAGTTTAGAGGGGTTACATTTACTATTACCACTCCAAACTCCCCAACAGTAGGGAAAAGTCAGATTTCAGAGGGGTAAAATGTACTATTCCAACCCCAAACAGTGTCACAGTAGGGAATGTGTTGGTCTTCGGAGGAATAAAATTCACTATTCCCAATCTGTGCAACAGCAGTCAAAGAGTTTAAATTTGAACGGGTGAAATCTTCTGTTCCCACTGCAAGCAACATAACAATAGCGGAAGTGATGAATTTTGGAAAGGGGTACATTTACTATTCTCACTCCAGACTGGGAAATAGTAGGGAAAGCACTGGGTTTCTGGGAGGGTAACACTTACTATTCTCATTCCAGTCTTTGCAACGGTAGGGAAAGGGATGGATTTTGGAGGTGTTAAATTTACTATTCCAACTCCAAACTCTTAATAAAAACAATATTAATTAACATAAGAAAATATATATGTGTGTGTCTCTGTGTGTCTCTGTGTGTGTGTCTGTGTGTGTGTCTGTTTGTGTATATTCCCTTAAAAAAGCCACAAGTTACAGGAATGTTAAAGTTATGTTCTGAATTTCTCGCACAAAAGTGGGGAATTTCAGCAGTTAATTTGAGTTATTTTCAATAACTATAACGCATGCCCTAAGGTAACTATAACACGCGCCCCCGCCATGCACAGTTATGTGTTCAATTATTTTACTGCAGATGTTACAGTGACAGTATCAATTATGTTTTCAAAGATGTCATGAGTACTGTAGTTTGTGGGATAGTTAGAAGTGCATAGCAAGGGTGAGAATTATAGTTACCATAGGCTGCAAATTATAGTTACTTGAAATAACTCTAACGGTAACTACTGAATTTCTCTGGTTTTGTGCGAGTAAATTCAGAACCTAACTATAACAGCCCTGTAACCATTGTTTTTTTAAAGTGAATTTCGAAGGTATTTTTCATTCTATTTACTAATGATAACATCCCTGTAACCTCTGGTTTTTCAGTCATTTTCTATGTTTTATTTTAATGTAAGGTACTTTCAATTACAATATGTTAATCCAACCATTGCCATGCACAGGCTTCGGGCGTGCGCAATGAAGGTTGACTGCAAAACCTGACCTCCGTCCAGACCCTGTGACCAAGCCCCTGCGCAGTGGGGCTTGACCGTAGGGCTAGGCCTGCAGTCAGTACCCTATAACCACCCAGCTCTGTGTCACGCTTGGCTTTCAGAGAGAAAGAGTGAGAGGGAAAGAAATAGCAAGTTCTTTAAGGTTTGAAGAATGACATACTTAGAATGAGATATTTCTGGACAAATTGAAAAGAGAAATGTATTTGTCAATTAAAAAGAGTGAGATCACCTTTCAGTACGTACTTTTAATTTTTCAAGTTGAAAAGAAATGAGGGCAAAGGAATGACCACAAGCTCACCTAGACTAGAACACCCAACCTTCAGTGTGAAAACATGTGGCCTTAACCTCTATGCTTGAAGTGACTGCTTATGGTGCTTTCTCTAGATTTACCTATGATATTCAACCCACAGATTTTGATGGTAAAAATACTTCATTGTTCCATCACTAGAAATGTTTAACAGTCAAAACACTCAAAAATAAACTGACATGCTGCCATGAGGTACTAACATGTGAACTTTCAAGCTACTGAGTGACAGTCCAAGAGCTTTACTATTAGGCCAGAAGTGTCCCTGGTCTGTTGTTCATCAACATGCAACTATTCAGTTTGGATCAAACATTTTACCAGTGTGACAATTTGAAGTTATTGCATGGAGAGACCATTGCAATAACAATCTATCTCTCTCTCTTCCATCCCTTTATGAGGTGCCTCATGATCCCTGCATCCTGCAGGAGCCAAAATGGCTCCCAAAAACAGGGAGCTCCCTGATCGTGGGAGCAATATTTTCATATGTTTTTCTGCATGCATATCTGTGTGCAGCGAACCAGATGAAAACTCCACTTTTTGCAACTCTTGAAGCAAAAGCAAAGAATCATTTTCCAGTTGTGGGAACCCCGAGACATAGCAGGAGCCGGCCCTGAAGGGTGGTGGTCCCCAGGGAAATGTATAGCTCGACAAGGGGGGGAGGTCGCATGACCACCTTCATTGTTTTCTTTTAGCCCCAGGGAGGAGGTGGTACCCGGAGCTGCGGGTGGGCCACGCAGCCCCTCCACGTATAATTCTATCTTTGTCCTGGGAAGGTGGTGTTCACAGGTTGCAGGGGGGTCTGTATGGCCCACCCATATACAATTCTATATTTGCCCCTGGGAGTTCACTGTCCCTTGGGATGTGGGGGCCCACAGCCCCCCCACATACAGATTTAATTTGGCTCTCAGGAGGTAGCAGTCCTGCGGCTCTGGGGCACATTAAAACATTGTTTTGCCATGGGGAGACATCAGACCTAGGGCTGTAGTGGGGGCCATTCAAGTGCAGGAGCATGAGCTTGTTTTTTTGGTACAATTTTCACCTGGATCTGCTGTGACTCATGGTGAAAATTTAAATAAAGAATGCTTTTTTGCTTTGGTTGATCGCTATGGGACCCAAGAACCAGAGTTAAGGGCTCAAGGTGTCCCTACACTGACTCTTTTATTTTTGTAACCTTTTTTTCTGGGATTCAGTTGAAGCTGCATCACAAAATGGCTGGCTACACTTAATTGTGAAGTGTTGAAAGCCAATCAGAACTCAGCACGAGATCAGGAGGGTTTGCAGAGGCTTAGCATCTATATATATACAAATGTGTTTTTCTCTTTAAATTCTCAAAAAACTGCTCATCTGGTTTATACCAAATACCAAAAAGGGCACTTTCTGTACCAAGAGCTACATTTCTGCCAAATTTGGAGTACATCTGTGCAGTGGTTCGGGCTCTATTCCATTTCAAAACCCCTATGGAAAAATACATTGGGTAAAAGCATTTTGGGACCCCCCTTTTTCTCAGCTCTTGCATAATCAATCACCCCAAAACTTAACAGACAACAGCTAAAGTGAGCATGGTTTTTTTGCAAACATTTTGTGAAGATTCATTAAAAGGTATGAGAGGTAATAGCAAAAAAAACACCTTTTCTGTAGAAACTAGGTCATATCTATAACTATCTAGTGCCAACTGCCAATGGATAATATACATAAAACTAAAAACAAAATATCAACTTACATTATTATTATTCAATAAAAAAATAAATGATGAATTAATAAACAATTGTTAATATATTATTAATTAATCATTTTCCCTCTCTGAAACCCTCACAAACCTAGCAGCTTGCACCTAAAATATAACTAAAAAAATAGTCTTTCCATCACATACGTGCTCAAAATAAGTTAAATAATTGAGTAACAATTAATAATGCATTTTTAATTAAATATTACTTAATTAACTTCCCTTTCTACACCCTTAAACTCTAGCAGCCCACAACCAAAATCTAACGAAAGTAATTTACGTAATTAAAAATAATTTTATTAACAATCATTATTACTTAATTAACTTCCCAATATATACCACTACAAACAGCCCCCAAATAATGTGTAACAAAAATAAACCAGTATTACAAACATCACACAATAATTATCAATGATATAAATAAATAAAATGTATTTTTTAGAAATGGAGTCTTTGGTTGGCAGTAAGGTTACCCCCCTGTCCAAGCAAGGGCCCTCACTCTAGTCAGGGGAAAGGAGAAGCACACCTGGTAGACCCCCCCCTCACCCCCTTGGTAGCTTGGCACAAGCAAAAAGGCTTAACTCAAAAGCTATTTGTAAATTATTTGCACCAACACAAACAGTAATCCACTACAAAATGGACATCACACCACATTAGAAAAAAAAGTAATAGTTAGTTAAATCATAGAAGACCAAAACAACAAAAATCCAACATACACAAGTCAAGATATAAATTTTCAAAAGAATAAGAGTCTTACTCCATAGAAAACATTGGAAAAGTTGATTTTACACAAAGTGCCTGGATTGCATCCAAAATAAAGCTGCATGGGCGAAAGTGTGTCATAAAAGTCATCTATGCGTTGACTCGCAAGTGAGGCTGTGAGTTGTTTCTTCTCTGCTCAAGTAGGCAATGCGTTGTTTTTCTCCCTAACAAGAGAGCGATACGTTGATTTCTGGACAGGTCACCTCGGATCTGAGCAGCTTTACAATGACTTTGACGTCCAGCCACGATGCATGTGAAATCCCGTGGCAAGGTGTTGGAAAACAGCGCTGCAAGGGTTTTGCATCATTATCACCAGCAAAAAGCAGGTGTTGCATCATTTCTCCAGCAACAATGCATTGATCTCACAGCTGCTATGCAGGTGGAGCATTGATTTCAGCTGCAAAGCGGGTGGAACTTCGTTTATCAGCTGAGTTGCAGATGGTGCATTGAATATTTCCCCACACGGTATTCTGTGCGTGGATTTCAGCCCTTGTTCTGCCAACTTCACCTTTGAAGAGCCCAGGGACTGGATAGAGCAGCACTTGGCAGGGAAGGAGTTTCAGAAGAGAGTCCAGTTGATGGCAGAGGAATTCATGGCTCTGAGACTTCAAAACAGGAGGCAAGCTCAGTTCAAGCCCTTGGAGATTTTTCTCAAGCAGAAATGCACAGCAAAGTCCAGTCTTTCTCCCCTTTTATGGGCAGAAGCAGCAACTGCAAGATAGCCCAACAAAGCACAGTCACAGGCAGGGGCAGCACGTCTCCTCAGCTCTTCAGCTCTTCTCCTTGGCAGATGTTCCTCTTGGTTCCAGAAGTGATCTAAAGTCTGGGGTTCTGGGTCCAATACTTATATCCCTTTCTGCCTGTGAAGTAGGCACACTTCAAAGGAAAGTCTCTGTTTTTCACAGGATCCTGCTTTGCCCAGGCCAGGCCCCAGACACACACAAGGGGTTTGGAGGAACAGCCCATTCAGGTGTAAGTGACCACTCTTCCCTCTGCTCTAGCCCAGATGGCTCATTAGGATAAGCAGGCCATACCCCAGCTCTAAAATCTAAAAACCAACTTCAGTAAAATATGTATTTTAAAACATTTTAAATTCTGAGTTCAGAAACCCCAAACTCCAAATCTCTATCTGCTCTCAAAGGGAAACTGCACTTTAAAGGATATTTAAAGGCAGCCCCCATGTTAACTTATAAGAGAAATATGCCATGCAACAGTGTAAACCACATTTGGCAGTATTTCACTGTTAGGACATGTAAAACACATCAGCACATGTCCTGACTTTAACATACACTGCACCCTGCCCATGGGGCTACCTAGGGTCTACCTTAGGGATGCCTTATATGTATAAGAAGGGAATGTTTGGGCCTGGCAAGTGGGTACACTTGCCTGGTTGAATTGGCAGTTTAAATCTGCACCCACAGACACTGCAGTGGCAGGTCTGAGACATGTTTACAGGGCTACTTATGTGGGTGGCACAATCAGTGCTGAAGACCCACTAGTAGCATTTGATCTACAGGCCCTAAGCACCTCTAGTGCATTTTACCAGGGACTTACTAGTAAATCTGATATGCCAATCAAGAAAAAGCCAATTACACATACACTTTCCACAGGAGCCCTTGCACTAGAACTGGTGAGAAGTGGTAAAGTGCCGAGAATACCAGCACACAGTCAAAACATGCGACGCAGAGGCCAAAAAGACAAAGGAGACCACGCCAAGGATGCTAGCTCTTATGGTATTAAATAATGTTAAAATTATTAATACCTAAATAACTTCCCACCCCTCCCCTATAAACCCATTAACCCACTGTGAGATTGTAAATTACTATTCCAAAACACAGAAAATATTTTAAAATGACAAAACAATTTTTAAAAACAATTATTAATATTTATATAGACAATAGTAACACAGAAATTAGTATATCAACCAAACAGATAAAAATAATTTGAAGAACAATATGTTAACCACTATATTAATGAAAATGATATTAACATCGCTATTAGTTACAATATTCCTTACCTCAGAAAACAATATTTTTTAATGTTATTTGTGCATCGTAATAGGTGTCTGTAACGACATTTAGGGCCTCATCAAGAGTTTGGCACAGGGGATTACTCCATCACAAACTTTACGGATATCCCTTCCGCCATGTTAGAAGTTCCATAGGATATTATGGAACTTGTAATATGGCGGATGCGACATCCGTCACGTTTGTGATGGAGTAATCCCTTTCACTAATTCTGCAATCAGGCCCTTAATACTTACCTGTAGTATCTAGGTATCTGCAGGGGGAAGGGGAGGACTTGGAGGTGGAAGGGCAGGACTTCAGGAGGGACACAGATCTTCTGGGAGTTACACAGGGTGGTAGAGGAGTAGGGAAAAGGTTCAACTCCGAGAAGAAATTATTCTTTGATACACAGGGACGGTAATGGGAAAAGGATTTGGGAGTAGAGGGAGATAGAGTAGTTGTAAGAGGTGTTTTGGTGGATGTCCCAAGTGCATGTGTGTGCGAGGTATGCTTGTATGTGCTGGGTGTTTGTTGGATGGGTGAGTGTGGGTGTTTATGTGTTTTGGGAGGAGGGGGGTAGAGGTGCTGTGAGGTGGGTAGAGATTCCGTGGTAAATGGGTGACTATCTGTTGGGGTTGTGACTCTAGGTATGGTGGATGTGCTGCATGTAGGCATGTCTGTGGTTGTGGTGTCTGCAGATGTGGTGACTGGGGTGGATGTCTGCAGGTCTGCTATTGTGGTGACTGTGGGCAGGATAGAAGTTGTGACTGTATTGGTGAATGTTGGTATGGTGTCTGCAGGTGTGTCCGGTGTAGTGTCTGTGAAGGTTGGGGTGGGTGGGGAGGCAGTTCAGGTAGTGAGTGTTGGTGTGTCTGCAGGTGGGTGTTGTGTGTGTGCATACTGGTGGTGAGTCTTATGGTGCTTATGTCTGTCAGCGGTACCACTGGATATTGAGGTGGATGCATTCTTGTCTGTATGCTTTGGCTGGGACAGGGAAGAGGGGAATAGGAATTGGAAGAGGATGGTGGAGTGGGGATGGAAGACAAAGGGTGACTGGCTACTGTCAGTGTGGAGGCCAGAACCTGAAAGGATCTCTATAGGCCAGCCAATGCACTGTGAATGCCCTCCAGTAACACATTGCTCTGCTGAACTTGACTTGGCAGTCCCTGGATGGCATTCACAATGGTTGACTGACCCATAAAGATTGATCTCAGGAGGTCAATAGCCTCCTCACTGAGGGCAGCAGGGCTGACAGGGGCAGGGTCAGAGGTGTCTGCAAGGAAGTAGACACCCATCCTCCTGAGTGAGTGGGCACGGACAACTGGGTTGGGAGCTACAGGGAAGGAAGTGGTAGTAAGGGAGGTGGCGGACAAAGATGGTGCTGGGGTGGTCACAGAAGAGTCTGCCACCTCCAGGAGGATTCCTCAGATGATGAAGCGGAAGAACCGGTCTTCCCCGTGGCACTCCCCTCACCCTCCGGGCCACTGGATCCCTCACTGCAGGTGGTATCAGCACTCCGGGTCCTGTGGCCGGCAGCTTTCCCATTCACCTGTACCCATCTCCTTTGCCTGCCAATGCTGATGCACACAAATAGAGAAAGAGAGGGAGAGATAGAGAGGGAGGGAGAGGGTCATCACATTCTTCACATGCACACATTAGAACACGGACAACTGTACTTATACATCTCCTGGGTAGGCTATGTCATCCAGTGACCAGCATGACCTACATCATGTCACAACATGTTACTCCTATCCACCTCTTCATGTCCTCCTTCTCACCCACATCATAATCCAATTGAGGTAGCACGACTGGAGCATTCCAATAAATCACCTATAAAGCTATGTCAGCATGCACAGCATGCCCTGGCTGAAGCAGAAAATCTGCCCTAATCTGGATCAGAACTCTCCATACGCCTATAACCTTTAGGAAAAACAGTTTACTGATCACAACATAACTTGCATGTTCTGAATCTACACCTGACCAGTTCATGTTCATAAGTAATGTCCCATGATAATTAAGAAACTCAATTCACTGACAACACAGCACCTGCCATTCTAATCACATGCCTGGCTGAACTCCCTGTACATTTATGCCATAATAGAAACAATCAATGATGTAGTCACAACATGAGGCACTTCCATACAGGTGACATCTGATGTGTACAATACACGTCTGGAGAACAGCCATGTCACTACATGTACCAAATGCCAGAGGAACCTCGGCATACACTGAACACAGATATACCACATTACTTCATATACACATGTGCTGCTAAAGTGGGCTACATAGCACACATGACACACCAACTGAAAATCACTGTCTGCAGTGTAAGAACACCTAAACATTTGCCAGCCACAAAATAATTCATAGGGCACCTAACATACCACGTGACATGCTGTTACAGTTCCACCCCATGACTACATGAGCAAAGCAACACTACTCACACCTTTCCTGACATGTGAATACCTGTACCTAAGTCCAGACAACGCAATATCCCACTGAAGTAATATGTACACATGATGTATACATAGAACTACATGACTGCCATTGCACTGACCCCATATCCCACAGCAACACCTGAATTAGAAATTGTAGTACAGCTAAACCATTAAACTTTGAAGTTAGAAGTCATTCAATGAAAATTCCTGTCCAAACTGCCTACATCAGCTAGGCAGAGCCTAGCAATGATTGACCCAGTCTATTACATCTGACCCCAAGTAACCATTGAGACATAATGTAGGCAGAAAATAACATACGTGTCCCTGTAATTGGTAGGACATTGGCACCCATAGCATGAACATTGCATGTTGTAAAAGGGTAGCTCTGCCTAGCCACTTACCACCTAGATAACAAAGCCATTGGGATAAATGTGATGTGCCCATATGCCAATGCCATGGAAATGCATGAAAAGGACAAGTAGACAAATAAGACATCCAAAGTAGAATAGCCTTCCCTTACTACCTTCACATACCTCATAGTATGAAGATGATTAGACAATGGGGATACATCTACAGACCCATATATACTGTCCTATCATATCCATATCTGTTTAGTGATTGAGAGGCCTGCCTCACATGGAGTCAATACCTGTACCAGGACAAATGTTACACAGCCCCTGTAAAATATAGCCGGCACCCAGTTGCAAATACAAATGATCAAGACAGATGGGACTACTCAAACAGCAAGCGGAATTTTAAGGCAGTATTCTATTCTGTGTTTTCAGGAGACTTGGCTGTGCAGAGAGCCCCCACCGTTAGGTGGTTTTATGGGGATTTATCAAGCGTCCACAGAAACTTATGTAGGCCGGCCCTCTGGGGGATCTTTAACCTTGGTCTCAACCCAAATTGCCTCCAGGGTATGGCAGATTAAAACACGGTTTAATTGGAAAATGCCCTGTGGCTTACAACTGCTGGATTTAGGTAGGAAAAATAAATATATTATCATTGTAGATGTGTCTATACATGTGTATAGGAGCACTGATTATACCAGGCAGATAGAATTGTTTAAGAATGATTTTATTTTCATAGGTGAAATATACTCTCAAACCCTGACTGTTATGAGGGGAGATTTTAATCTTAAACTGTTTTCTGAGTTGGTGGATGAAAAGTATGGAGAGTGTCTCGCTGCTTTTAATATACAACCTATATTGCTTTATTAGATTTCCTTTTGTCAAATGGATTAGTGAATTTAAATGGCCGTGTGCCCACAGATATCCCAGGTAGAAAAACATTTATACAAGGCAATCAGATGTGCTCAATTGATTATGTGTGTGTATAGATGCAGGCCTTTGTGCAGGAGATTAACTTTGAGGTCCTGCGGGTGGAGGGGAGTGATCATTATCCATTAAGAACTATTATCCAAATGGATATTGCCCTAAGACAGAGGAGGGACCTAATGTTGAATACTGTTTGCTCAAAATGATTACAAACAAGGCTCTCAGAAAAGCACCTACATTTATTGAAGTAATTGCAGTGCAATTATAGTGCTATAGATAATGGGGAGGTTTCCTTAGATCCTTTAGTCGAGTATAAGAAGGTAATAAATAAGGTGGTCGCGTGCCTTACTCCCGAAGTCAGGAATTTTAATGTCTGTCACTCTAAAAATAAAGCTAGGAGGCATGAAACAAATAACTGGTTTGATAAAGAATGTAAGATAGTAAAATGTAATATTAGGAAACTGCAAAGGTACCAAAGGTGTGTAAGAAACATAGTTGGGGGACGACAGCTTTATAGTTTAAAAGGGAACATAGAATTTTGGTAGCACAAAAGAAAAGGGAATCAAAAGCAAAATGTTGGGATGTGATGTTAAAAACTATAGAATATAACAATGTTAGGAAATTTTGGAGATTAGTACAGTGTGGGACAGGTATATCTCAAAAGCGGACCCTGGGACAGGTGGGAGAGTTTAGGTAAGATTTTTAGAAGAGACCTATAATTATGGTGTTTCGTTAGAGCAGAGTAACACCATCCTTAGTATTGAGAAGGAAAAAAAAGATGGGTTTTACTAAGTTAGTAATTAAGGAAACTATTGAGAGGATAAAACTCACAAGAGCTGCTGGCCTTGATAATGTCCCAGCAGTTGTAATAAAAACAAATGTTGCATGGTGGGTCAGGCTGTTTCACTCTGTCTTCCAGGAAATCCTGGCAATGGGAAGATTTCCAGAGAGTTGGAAAGGGACTGTGATAAAACCAATCCACAAAAAAGGTGTTTATTCTCTTCTGGGAAACTACAGGCAAATTAACTTGCTGGATATAGTTGTTAAGATTTCTTCCAAGGTATTATTGAAGATGATTAAGGAGTGGGCAGATGTAAATTGCATCATACCTCTGGGGCAAGGTGGTTTTAATGAGAGTCACATGACCATTGATCACTGTTTTAGTTTGTGGGCCATTGCAAATAAATCTATAGAGGAACTTTATTGTTGTTTTGTTGATTTTAGCTTGGTGTACAAATTGGTTGATCGAGTGCTGCTGACAGAGGTTTTAAAGGGGTATGGAATACTGAAAGATTTTGCTTTTAATTCTCAAGGAACTGCACAAGGACAACTGGGCCCAAGTGGAGCTGGATAGTGTAGGCTTACTTTTGAGGAAAATCAGCTTAAGAAATAGCCTCAAGCAAGGATGTGTACTGGCCCCTACTTTGTTTTCTCTGTTTCTTGCCGATTTACCTGAAGTCTTAAGTTTGCCAAATGCTTTCAGTCTCAAATTGAATGGCAGGAATATCAGTTCTTTTTTGTACGTGGACGATTTGGTGATTGTTGATCCAGCAGGAATTAGATTGCAACGGAAACTGAATACATTTGGGGCTAGTTGCATAATGAAAAAAATTTAAAATATTAAGGAAAAAACTAAAGTGCTCCAAATAGGGTAGCAAGGGAAGAGTATGAGTTGGGCCATTACTAATGGAAAAAAGAGAGAGTGAGCAAATCTAAATATCTAGGGGTATGGTTTTCACAGAGTTTCAGTTGGAAGGGCCATCTCGACTCCTCACAAGATAAAGCACTGGCATCAATAGCGGGCCTAGGGAGATTTGATAAGTGATTTGGGAGCCCCTCTTTCTGACCAGTATTAAGAGCCTCTCAAGCTATGGTAAGACCACAAGCTATGTGTGGAGCAGAGGTGATGAGTATAGAAGAGATGGGATTTGGAAGAAGGAAAGTGTCTGAAAAGGCTACTTGGCCTCCCCTCTTGACTATGATGCAAGCGATTAGAATAAAGACAGGTTTATTAGGGTGGACACAAACCGCTTGTGCAGAAATGTTAAACTTCTGGATGAGAAGTAATAACATAGAAATATCAAAAACCACCCAGTTATGTAAAAAGGAGATACTGCAAAGTGAATAAACTTGGGAACGGGGAATTAGAGGAATAATTCTGGCCTGCACCAAGTTACTAAATATACAGGTAACAAGGGGAATCGATGAGATGGGTGTGAGTAAAGCAGAGTTTAAAAGTCTATTAAAACAGGCCTCCAGGGCTGAGGATCTCTTGTGCGTGAGTAATAAAAGATCCATTTCTCATTTGCTAAATTCCTGGGAGAATAATCGAATATTCTCCTATTTGGAAAATATTCCACACATTAAGATACGCACAGCATATTTAGGTTTCGCTGTGGAATAAATTTAGTCTTTATGTAAGGCAACCAGGAAGGTCTGCAAAATGAATAGAAAATGTGTCAATGTGGTCTTAATGGGAAAATGAATTCAGTCCATATCCTGAGTGATTGTTTATGGTTCTTACCCAGTGGGAAAATTACTTAAAACCTATTTTTTTTAAATATAGTATTAGCGAAAGAGGACAAGCGAACGACCTTTATATGGACATGAGATTTTTAGATGTGAGGTGTGCTGGATTTCTTCTTAATCACCGTGGACACAACGCTGAGAGATAATAATGGTGGATAATTACTAGGTTGAGGAAATATAATTACCTTACATAGTAGGGTGTATTTATATAGTTAGGGTATGTTTTATTATATTTATGATCTAGTGTTTAATTGTGTACAGTGGGTTTTTATGTGATGCAGTGTTTTATTAATGTTTAAAAAGGCTATGGGCTAAATAAACATGTTGTTTTGCTGCTGTTAAAAAAAAGTGCTCAGACAGCTTAGAGCTACTAGATCACATCTGCTGGAGGATGGACCAGGACACTGGGTAGGATGCCACAGCAGCTTACAACCTTAAACATGGCTGGGTGGATTCACACATGTGGCATTGTCATCTGTGAATCTCCACATGCAGTCATAGATATGTCCTGACACAGATGAAATAAATGTACTCATAGCAAACCATGAATGTCCGATCTACATCTAATAGTCAGGCAATGTGGGTACTATGTATTCCCACTGATCTATATACATGTAGCACCTACAGCATTGTCACAGCTGCTACAGTGTGATTGCAAACACCATTCAACCAGATCCAAGTACAAGGATACAGTCAGTACTAACCCCCTTATGGCTGCTGTGGTGACCTCAAACACCCATTAACCTCAGGGTATGCCACCACCAAAATGCAGGCCATTGGGGGGTCAGGGTCTGAAGTGTACCCCTCCCTTGTTGGAAGGACATCCCCAGCTCGGTCTCCGCAATCTTCCGGGTCCAGCATCTCAGGTCCTCCCACCGCTTGTAACAATGGGTGCTCTGCCGGATGTGAACCCCCAGGGTCTGCACTTGCTTGGCGATGGCACGTCAGATCCCCTTCTTCTGATGGGTGTTCTCCTGCATAGATAACACAGACAAAAGGAGAAAGTCATGTATACATGCACCATACCAATGGGAGTGGTTACTACACATCTGTCACCGCAGTTAGACACACATACACATCCTTTCTGCTCACACACTTTCACAATGTAGCATCTGCATGCATCTACACCCTCACCAGTGCCCAAATAAACGTCACACACAACACCTCTCCCCAACACCTACCACACCTGGGCCATTGAACTCACCTGTTCCTCTGGTGCACCATATAGCTGTCCATCAACTCCTCCACTAGTTTATCAAGCTTTTCAGGGGGTAAAGGCAGGGACCCTATCACCTGTAGGACATGGCATGATGGTTTCCAAAGGCAGTACACATCAGCTCACGTCGTGAACGTCTCACTGGCAACAGTGTCACAAGGTAAGTGAGCAAAACTACTGAAAATGCTGGTCACAGTTGACACGTACAGGACCATCACCGCTGGTGTTAATGCCCATTGGCCCCAGTCTGCCAAAGGCCGCAATGTTAACCAATGACAAGTTGCACAGTGGTTGCAAAAGCCTCCCACCCTGACGACTTCTGCCAGTGAACTTAGGTCACTTCCAACTGCCCACTACAGTAGGTTAGGTGCCTGCCATTTTGGGCACATATAATCAATGGGTGTGCAAAATACTCTGCTTCAGTCACTTATTCCCCCTATTTTCAGTGTAACTGTATGCTGGGCCATCATGGTTGTACAACATATTCTGACAATCTTTACACAATGACGTGTTCAGGCTGTCTATATGTTCAGAACTATGTAAATTGACTCTGTGGTACATAGGCCACGGCTTGACCAAAACATATGTGTAATGAGTCCATGACAACAAAGTCACCCAAACATGTACAATGACATATGTTTCATATATACATTCCAATTTACATTTAAGCCAATGTGCAGCAATGAGGGTGAATTAGGTATATATCTCTGTTCTGTATTATATTTGTCAGAAGTCCTACGCCACCTTTACAGATGTTAGTTGTCAGGTAGTATACAATGTGTTGGTGATGTGTGCATACTGCATAACTCATTGTAGATTCTTTCCTCTCAACATAATTATCCTGCCATGAGGAGAGTGAGACAACCATAAGTGTACCGTCCACTAGTTGACCTGGCAACCCTCGAGGACAGGCATGTCATCCAGACATATCGTATGAATCGTTATACCATCTTGGATATACGTACACAGTTGGAGCCAGATCTGATGCCAGCCATTCGCAATCCCTGTTCGATACCTCCCACAGTTCAAGTCTTTTCGGTGCTACATATCCTTGCCACAGGGTACTTTCAGAATACTGTTGCCTTAACATCAGGGATGTCTCAGCCCATGTTCAGTCTGGTATTGAAGGATATACTGTGTGTCTTGTTGAAGCACCTGGATAGCTACATCAGGTTCCCCCAAAGAGTGGATTTGCCGTTTGTGAAGGTAGATCTTTTATGAGATGGGACACATTCCCCATGTGGTAGGAGCCATTGATGACACCCATGTAGCCCTGATCCCTGCCAGTGCCAATGAACAGGTGTATAGGAACAGGAAGAACTACCATTCAATCAGCGAGCTGGTTGTGTGTCTGGCAGACCAGTACATCTCACAAGTCACAGCCAAATTTCCGGAATCAGTGCATGATTCCTATATAATGCGGAACACCAATATCCCACATCTGATAGCACAACTACAAAGTATGCATTGTATTGTGCATTCCAGTGTTATGTTGCCTGTTATCCCATCATAGGCAGTCGATGAAGCTATTTATGTTTTCTTCAACAGTTGTGTTCACAGGTGACTCTGGCTATCCAAACCTTCCTTGGCTGTTGACACCAGTGAGGTACCCAACCACGCCAGGGGAAATCTGTTTCAATGAGGCCCATGGGAGGATACGCGTGTAATAGAGCAAACATTCGGGCTCTTGAAGGCAAGATTCAGGTGCCTGAACCAATCTGGAGATACCCTCCTCTACTTGCCTTATAAGGTATGCCAAATAATCTTTGACTGCTCCATGCTCCACAATCCGGCCCTCAGATGTCAGATACTATTGATTGCAGATGAGGGTGAGGTAGAAGGACCAGTGGCTGGTAATAATGATATGGCAAGTGATGAAGAGCCAGAGGAAGAAGGAGCAGCTGACTCTAGGACAGAGCTCATCAATCAGTACTTCCAATGACATCCAGGTATGTGAAGTGCACCTTTACAAGTGTTGCATGTGCACATTTTGATATGGATGGCTGCCATAACACCTCCTGACTGGATTCATCAGTGGTGGTGAAATGAGCTCCAATGCCTATATGCGAGTTGGGGAAGCTGACTGATAGATTGTAAGGTGTACAATAAAGAAGGGTCGGCTCAAACATGTATTGTTACATCTGATCCTAATTGATCACTTCTGGGATAGATTATCCAGTTTCAAGCTATGTTTTTTACATTTTCCTATCCTCTTGCCCTTCTACTCACTTAAGTAGCATTTTCCTGTTTGCCTCTGCAACCTATGGGTTGAGGTATTCATTGTCAGTAGCCAATGCTAGTAGATAACAGACATGAGAGTTGTTCATGAAAGGTAACAGATAAATTGGATATAGTTCAGTGTGATGTTAACTTGTGTGTACTCCATTCATACATGTGGCAAAGTGAAAGCTTAATCCTTTCCTATTTCCTGTTGGGTTGGGGGGTATGAAGTGGTATTTTTCATGTCAGTTAATGTATGTGGCACTTGTGTGAGGAATGGATCATGGGCTCTGGCTGCACAGTGGGTGGAGTAGTTTGTGATGACCATGGGGCCTAGCTGTGTTTATATTCTGATGCTGCTGTATGAGGTGCAGATGACTGTAAAGTGACAAATCAGTAAGAACATTACTCCAGGTTGAGGCCCAATGTTTGTGTATGGTTAATGTACTGGGTCCTCAGTGATTTCATATGTGTGTTCCATGGGTTATGTGATCATGTAGCTATGGTATGTGCATGTGAAGAGTCTGTACCTGGTGCTATATAGGTCTACCCTTAGTACTCCTGCTTTGTAGGTGGGTTACCATGGCCATGACTTCTGTTACCTGTACTTGTACATTGTGTGCCACCATGCCTTCCATCCTGATAGTACTCTCTCTCATGCTCTGTTTGAAAATTGCAATACTGACTATACTATATAGGATTGGCCTGGATTGCAACCTCTCTGACACCTGTCCTGTGACATCTCTATTGTATTATGTCCCATGACCATTAGACTGGCTGTTTGATGCAGGGGGTGTGACCTTGACACAGTTGGTAAGCTTGCCAATGGTTGAGGTATTAATAAAGACACATATACAGTAGCTGTGCTCAATTGGGATTTATTGTGCATATCATGATAAATAAGGTCAAAATCAAAGTGGTATAATGAAAAAAGGGATGATGAGTTAAGTCATGGTAGATGGATTCATCAGAGTAGCAGCTACACCAGTTGCACTAGTTGGTTACACAGGTTCAGTGCCCTTGTACCTTGGGAAAATGGAGTCATGTCTCAGCACAGTCTACAGGGTGTCTCAGTGGCAAACAAGGGTGACATATCAGGGGAGGTTCACTTCCTGCCAGTGGGTTTGGTCTTGGCGTCAGCTCCAGCCGGATGTCTGGGTGGGTGTCCATGTTTACGGGGGGGTCTCTGAGGCATGTGGTTCTCCTGGCAGAGCCTCCATTCCACTAGCTGCCACAGATGTATTTTTGGCAGATGCTAGGTTGCTGGTAGAAGGGGCCTGATGCTGTATAAAGAAGATATGAGGGTGGTATTAATGTCCTTCAGGACTCCTGCAATCGCAGCCATGGTGGTATTATGGGCCTCATTCTGATAATGGCGGTAAATGCTGTATACCGTCATGGTGACGGCAGCCAAAAGAGCGTTGCCGTGGCTACCTACCGTTCACCATAATATGACCGTAGCCGGAATTGCACCAGAAGGCTGGTGGAATTCCGGCTACGGTCATGGCGGCAGACAGCGGTAAGATGGCGCTGCTGCCTGGAGCAGCGCGACACCAAAAGAAGGTCGCCGACTGTATCATGACACATGATATGGCCTGGCGGTGTTCCGCTGGCGGACGCTGCTGCTGGCAGCACCGCCACATCCTGTCTCCTGCTGGCGGAGCCCCTGCAAGCAGGTAAGTCAGGTGCTCCGACAAGAGAGAGGGGTATGGGGTGTGTGTGTGTGTATGTGGGTGTGTGTGGGCATGGATGTATACATACATGGGTGAATGTGTGTATGTGTGTGTTTTGCCATATGTGTATGTGTGTTCATGTTGGGGGGATGGGAGCGGGAGGGGGAGGGTGGGAGAGGACTCTGGGAAGGAGGAGGGGGCTGGGGAGAATTCTCTGGCACTGATAGTGCCTACGGCCATGGTTTTCCTGGCGGTGCAAAAGCTACAGAAACCATGGCGGTGGGCAGGGTCATATTGCTGTGGGCAGCGTAGTGACGGCCGCCGGGCTGGAGACTGTTGTCTCCAGCCAGCCATCGTTACCGCTGTGGCGGTCGGTGTTTTTTGCTTTTGCCAAACCGCCAATGTCATAATATGGTGGTATGTACCGCCAGCCTGTTGGCTGTACTTCCGCCACTATTGCACCAACCACCAAGGTCCTAATGAGGGCCTATGTGCCTGCCACTGCTGCATGACTTCCTAGTTGTATCCCCTCTGTAGTCTTTGATTATCCCCCAACATGGTGATTATTTAGCCTATCCTGCCCTGGTAACTTTGGTATGCTCCTAGGATTCTGAAGATGGTCAGTGGAGTCCCTTTGAAGTCCCACTTTCTGGCCCACAGCATCCCTCCCATGCACTCTACCCCCAGCTGCCTGTCCCCTGGCACAGTGTGCCCACTCCCAGTGTTCACAGGACATTCATTGTCAGGGATGTCAAGGTCCAACTCAAGTCCCTGTACTGTGGGGCACACAGTTGGTTTAACTGGCCTTGGGACACAGGTTGGGGGGGCGACTGGTTGCTTGTGATGTGGTTGCTCCAGGGGTGGGGGATGTTGATGTGGGCAGGGTGAGGCTGGGAGTCTTTGACTGACCAGGTAACCCAGATGGTCCAGGTTGTTTGTCATTGTCTATACATCCAGGTGTGTTGTCCTCACTGGGGCCTTTTTCCTGAAGGGGAGTGGCAGTGTCTGGTAGCCTCTCCATGGTGGCAATGGCTGGGTTACCTGTGCAGGGAGTGAGACACAGAGGGGGTCATTACAACATTGGCGGGCAGCAACCGCCGCCCACCAAGTTGTAACCGCCGTGCGGCCGCCAATGCGGCCGCACTCCGGCGGTGCCCATTATGAAATCCCCACTGGGCTGGCGGGCGGAAACAGAGTTCGCCCGCCGGCCCAGCGGGGATGTGGGCCGCAACATGGGAGCCGGCTCCAAATGGAGCCGGCGGTGTTGCAGGTGTGCGACGGGTACAGTTGCACCCGTCGTGCTTTTCACTGTCTGCAATGCAGACAGTGAAAAGCTGCACGGGGCCCTGTCAGGGGGCCCCTGCACTGCCCATGCCTGTGGCATGGGCAGTGCAGGGGCCCCCAGAGGCCCCATGACTCCTCGTACCGCCAGCCTTTTCCTGGCGGTTCAAACTGCCAGGAAAAGTCTGGCGGTACGGGGACTCGTAATCCCCAGAGCTGCCCTGGCAGATTATCACCACCGGACAAATGTGGCGGGAAACCGTCGGCCCCGGCGGTGCGACTTCGGCGCTACTGCCGCGGTCATAATCCCCTCTGAAGCACCGCCAGCCTGTTGGCGGTGCTTCAGCCAAAACAGCCCTGGCGGTCTCGGACCACCAGGGTTGTAATGAGGGCCAGAGTTCAGCTTGGAATGTGTGTTAGATTACCTCTTAATGGGATGCATGACAGTGGCTCTACATGATTCCCTGCAATGACATTGACAGATGCTGCACAGCATACCTTTGTTGTACATACTACTCTGTGACTTGATTGCCATACTCCATGTTGGGAGAGGCCATACAGGTTTGGTACAGATTGCACAGCAGATGAGTTCTGTTATTGTCTGTTAATTGACATGACTGTTCACCTCTGTTACCTAGTGATTTGTGAGCCTTGCTAGATGTGACAAATTATAGATGTACAATACACAATTGTGGCCTAGTGTAAATACAGTATATGAGTATGCAACAATTAAAGTAATGTATGAAGATGTTGTGCCTGTGCTTCGACTCAGCCAACTTACTTTCCAACTCAGTTCAGTCTATTTCTGGCTTGGGATCTTTGATCTGGCCCATTAGGAGTGGTCACTCAGCTGTAGCTGCATGTTGTATTGTATAATATTGTGAGTGTGCCATTGCATTTCTGTCATGGCCATGTACTGGTCCTCACTAGGTCATGTAGGACACTACAGTGGTACAACATGACTGTTGTAGGTACTTTCCAGACTCCAGTCCACCAGGTATTCCAGTCAGGACTTCCGGATGCAGTATGTCAAAGACCTTCTCCTCCCATGATATGAACTGTGGTGGAGGAGTTGGGGGCTCACCACCAGTCTTGGGCACAGCGATCTGGTGGCGTGATGCCATCAAACTCACCTTCCCCCGTTGGTCATTCCACCTCTTAGTGGTGTCGTCCCTTAGGTATGGATGGCTGCCTACTGAGTTAACCCGGTCAAGTATGGTTTACCACAACTCCATTTTCCTGGCAATCGATGTTTGTTGGACCTGTGCTCCAAACAGTTGTTGCTCTACCCAGACAATTTCATCCACCATGACCCTCAACTCATCAGCGAAACATTGGTGTTTTGTGGGGACATGGTAGTGTTGGAAAAGACAGAGAGGAAGTGATTAAAAGGAGGAATAATTGTGATGATCTGTGGGTACTGTGATGTGAGTGGGTGATGGTTGATGTGTATTGTGTGGTTTTGTTAATTCTGTGTTGTGTATTTTGTGCGGGATGTGTGCTGAGCGAAATGTGTAGAGGTGCTTTTTGTTTGTTTAGCTAGTTATAATTTCTTTGCTGGTGTCTGGCTGTGAGTGGCGTTTTGTTTGCAAAGGACTGCAGGTTGTGTTGGGTGCTGTGTAATGAGAAGGTGTGTCAGGTGTGTGGATGTATGTCAGGTGTGGGGTTTTCAAACTATCCAATCTGGTGTGGTGTTCTGCCTGATGTGAGATTTGACCGCTGCGGTTCGCACCATCAATTTTTAACCACCATGGAAGAACCGCTGTGATGATTTGTGGCTCGTAATTTGGTGAGTAGATTTTTATCTGGCTGGCGTGCTGGTGATGGAACCACCTCTTTCCCGCCCTCCAGTTTCCTGACGGTCTCAGATTTTTTTACTGTTTTTGGCGGTCTTCACTGTGTAACTTTCAATATGGCAGTTGGATGACTGCCAACATGGCGGTCTTTTGACGGCCTCCACTGGGGCGGTCTTCTGAAAAGACTGCCAAAGTCGTAGTGAGGCCCTTAGTATTTTTCTTGAAAATTTTCTTCACCAGGACAAAGACGCGAATTGGATCTGACCTACCTAGAGCACTCTTTGGATATGGGTTGCAGGAGACCTCAATGAAGAATTCTACCTTCGGACTTAGATGATTTTTTGCGATGGAAGTCTTCGTCTGGGACAAACTTGAAACTGAATCCGACCTCCCTGGAGCCATCTTCAGATATGCTGTGCGCCTTAGTCAACTTTTTCTGTTCAGACTTTTTTGGAGCGTTTTTCTCTCTGACGTCAGACTACCCTTCACAGCAAGTAGATTTAAAGTCGACATGGACAAATTGTCTTTCCATGAGCCCCAGGTCAAGTCTTGGAAGTCTGGGGCTCTGGGGTTTTTCAGCGGGACGAACATGAAAGTCAGGCCGGGTCGACGTAAGCTGGCATGACTCACGATGATGGGTTGGTCGACTTATGGAGTTTTTTTTTCAAAAGTTCTCCAATCTTCTCCAAACTTCTGCATCTCCTTCCAGAAGGTCTTTAAATGTTCTTTAGGAGTCCACATCTTACCCAAAGGTTCCAGAAGCTCTGAGTTGCTCCTTGAGGGTTAGGACACCAACTCCCAGAATGCACCTCACTCAAATCCAAAAATGACCACTGGACAGTGGTCAGCTGGTCAGTTTCCTCATGCCGTGATGCAGGGGACTCTGATCAGCTATTTTCTATAGATAGCAAACAGGGAGTCCCTTTTTGAACCAGTTGAAGACAGGCAATGTCCTTTTTGTGGTGAAGCCCAAGTGTGTAGCTGGTGCAGCCTTTCAGAGTGCAGTGTGCAGGTGCAGGTCAGGGTTCCAGCAGAGAAGTCCTTCCTCCTCTTTGTCTTGTTCTTTATAGGGATCTGAGGTGGGGGTGCAGCACTGCCAATTTTATCCTTGCTCGCGGGGTGGAAAGCAGGGGGGGATCTAGATCAACCATGTGCAGGCCACCACCCTCTCTTGACTACTTCCTGATAAGTGTGGCAAAAATCAATCCCAGTGAGCAACATTCTCCCAAAATCCAAGATGGCAAAAATTAAATCTCAGAGGATAGGCTTGGCTGAGCTAACCCACTGGTATGGCTAAGTATCCTTAGCACACCCCTTTCTAGCCCTCTCCAAATCTAATCAGGGGGCACCTAGCTGTCTAATTTTGCAGGAAATGGGAGTGGTCTACTTGCACGCCCAAATGCCCTTCACTCCTTTGAAGTGCAGTTTGGCTGCTGTTCCCCCGTCCTGTTTGAGCATCTGCTGAGGCAGTTCTCTTCTCCCAGGCACTTCCCTTTGTTCAGCCCAGGCAAATTCACAACTCATCCAGGCAGCATAGCCAGGCTGCCAGTGGCTAGCCAATCAGAGAATGGCACTACAGAGCTGAAATGACACAGTTTTAAAACTCTTTCACTGAGTTATTTATATTAAATTCAACAATGGCAAGCTGTTTGATTTATTATAACAATAAGTTTGAAACCAAACATGAAATATTTATTTCTGTCTGAGACTTTAATATTTAAAAATAAAGTACCCACATGTTAGCCTAGGGAGCCCATTCATTACAATAGGGGAAAACAAATTTAGCTATTTTCCCCTCACCAGGACATATAAAACATCTTTTATAAAGTTCCTGCGTATAGCTAAACTGCACGCAACCCTAGGGACACATAGGCTACACCTTAGGGGAGACTTCTATGTAAGAATAAGGTAGCTTAATACTTTGGAAGTAGTTTTAATTAAAAAGTCGGATTTGTGGTTAACTTTAACTTAAAATCAGCCAGCAAGTCAGTCCTGCTTTTAAAATGACACTGGGTACCATAGCATTATACCTATGGGTGTGCTACCCACGCCGGGGTCCCTAAACCTACATGCCCTATCTTTATTTATTTTTATTTATGTATTAATTTGCATGATCAATTAAAATCTTAGCAAAATAGTCAACTAATTACATGATTATTACAGCTGGATAATTAAAAGCTGCCCTTATGTTGCCGGCCCAACAACATATAGGGGTATTGATATTTAATAAAACTAAACACAATTAAGATTCAATATCCACTATAAAATTCTTGAATTTATGCTAAAACAATAATAAGAGTAATTAAACAATTATTACAAGCTTAAACTTTTCAATGTGCGTGGTTCTGCCTATTTCAAAAACATAATCTATAACTTATGGTGCACTAACAGTCCCAGGCTGCAAGTTTAAGCATTTGGTCTGTGCAGACAGAAATATAACAAGTCTACAGTTTATCTGTGGATCAGTTGAATCAAACATTTTCATCAACACTAGCCGACAAGAGCGTATCCTGATTGTACTAAAAACTGGTTTCAGCAGTTGGCGACGTGCTTCTCTTAGGGCCAGGCAGATACAGATCAAATGGACCATGCCTGCATAACGTCTCTCCCCCATTCTTCGACAGTGGTTGATCCGCTGTAGATGGAAGGGATCCTAGCCGTAACGTGAGCAGGTGGCGTTTGGCGTGTACTGAAAATGTTGAGCTCAGATATTGCGATGGTGCCAGGGTGGTATATGTATGCATGAGAAACCAGGCATGCCAGGGTCATGCAAATTTGTGTTTATCATCTAGCAAAGATTGCATACCTATTTCCTTTTTTGACACATGGCACAGAAGGGGATACGACATATTAGAGTCCCATAGATATGTAATTTGTGTCTCTTGCAGCAAGTAAGGCAAGTACCTGTTGTATGCTGACTTTGAATCATTGCTTACTGATTTCCATAAACCACGACTAAAGGGATGGTTGTTTCTTCTGATTTTATACCAGGTCTTGATCGTATGTACTTTCCTGTCCAGTCCAACAGTTGGTGTCTAAGGCCAAACTTGTTTGTAGATTTTTATTTGTTGCTGATCCAGGAGCAAGGTATCTTTCCCATATAGTGTTGCACTTCCATATGTGGTAGCTGGAAGGAATTTGGCCGACATGACGGACAGTAAAGGTTTATACGAAGGCCATTTTAACCTTTTGGCTAGGGTGCAAAAAGCAAATGTCAGCGTTTTGCATTTCTGAGCGATGTGCTGCTTTTGCGGCGCAAGGTTAGCCTTGTTGTCTATAGTAAAACCCAGATATTTATAGCAGCAAGTCACTTCAAGGCTAATGCTGCCCAACTTATTTTTATTGACAGAGTTAGAAGGGTACCTTATAGACATGGTTTTTGTCTTCTTAGTATTGATTTCTAATTTGTTTGACGTTGCAAAATTGCCCAGGGTGATAACTATCCGATGTAGCCCTATTTTTGAGTGGCTCAAAAAAAAATGTCATCAGCATATGAGAGGTGTGATAAAAGAAGGTTTCCCATCCTCGGAGAGTGTGAATTGGTCGTGTCTAGCTTTGGGGAGAGGTCAGCCATTAAATGGTTAAAAAGGTGCGGGCCAGAATGCATCCTTGATTTAAACCTACATTTGTTGGAATCCTGCTTGAAATTTTCGAACCATCTGCTACCTTGATCTGCACCCAGGTTTTAACGTATAGCATTTCGATGCTGCAGAGAAACCATTCCTGCAGTCCCCTATCTAATACTAGGGACTTTCATGTAGGTTGACACAGCCAATTATAATTAAATGAATTTGCATAATCATTTTAATCAGATCACAGGCTCTGAGATTGGTTACCAGTGCCCAGGGCACCATCAAAGTCAGAAAAACCCCAGCATAAGTGAAAAATTAGGGCAAAAAGTAAGGGAGCTTCTGCAATCAGCCCAGTTTTACCACACAGCCCCCCAGCCAACACGCCCAGGAAACAGCCCAACCCTGTGAGAGTCTTTCTGGCTTTTCGGATGAGGAAGACAGTGAAGAAAACTGGCTGTGTTTTTTGCAGGGCCTACTCTGCCTTACATCCTCCTGTCAGGTTCACTGCCTCTGGGTAGTCAACCCATTCCAACAGTAAAGGGCCCTATATTAAACTGAAACTTCCCTCTAGGGGTGCTTCCTCCTCTCTCTCTGCCAACTTGGGTAGTGAGGTACCCACCTGTCCTATCCCTAACTTTGCTAGGGCAACACCTATCATACTCACAGAGGTTACTGGACAAATGAGCAACCCCACTGTGACCAACAGGGCCAAGGGGGATACTTTGCTTTTGGCCATGGGATCTGCCTCCCAGACCAAGTGCAATGCTGACATGAAGGCCAGCACCCGGCAGAGGCTACTGAGAGCTGTCAGAACCCCACTCTAAGCTCTCCACTGACCGGCTGGTGAGGTGTATTAGGGGTAACTATGGGGTCCTGGCACTCTTGCTGTTTAGAGTGGGGTTCACTTCTTCCACTCTCTCTTCTGTCAGTGCAGGGCCAACACCCTGCAGCTAGGCCGCTGGCTGACTACTCAGGACTTCCTTGGGGTCAGGTGAGGCCTCACCAGTGCCAACTCTGGGCTCCCCTCCTACTGGGGAAGAAGGGCTTTGGCTCACTGGTCATCTATTAAAGAGTGGCCTACCCTTCCTTTTCTTTTTCCCATTTCTTGGGGATCACTGTCTCCTAACTGTAGGGACTGGCTACTCAAGACTTTGGGTTGGAGGGGTGGTCTGGGCAGCCACCCCTATCTGGGCTCAGACTAACCTCTGGGAGGTAATTCCCCAGGATACAAACCAAGAAGAGGTCAGCACTGACCACCACCCTATACCAGTCAAGAATACCCTCCCTCTCTATGGGCACTGTGGTTACAGGTTCGGTGATGACCTCATCTGTGGATACCCTGACTCTCTTTGTCTCCCCTGGGACATACATGTCTGGGGACACCAACCAGTCACTCATCATGGTATGACTGGCAGATGTGTCTCTTAGGCCATTGGTAGGGCTCTCATTCACCTGAATGGGGTGAAAGTGCCTACTCCCATGCTCAGGGATCACCAACTTCCATCAACTATCTGGACCTGTCTCCCAGCTCAATGCTATGAGGACCTCAACATCTGAGGTGTCCTCTACGGCTGCACTGGACAGGCCAGTGGTACCCACCTTCTTGGGAAAGGCTGCATCTCCTCTGAAGTGACCTGTCTGCTGACAATCAAAGCAGGTCCTGTTGTCCAAGAGCTTTTTAACCCTGGGTCCCCCTGCCTTTGCTTGTTTAAGTGGGAGTGGGATTTACTCTTCTCCTTCTTAGGGTTCTAGGGTGGAGAGGGAGTCTCTGTGGTGGACTTGCCACCTCCCTCTTTAGGTTTTTGGGGACCTGCCCCCCCTTATTGGAGTCTCCCCCATGGGACTTGACAACCACTATGGTTCTCAAACTCCCATTGTCTGCCTCCCCCAGCTCTGGGGTTAGTCAGCTTAGAGTCTACAAGATGCTGGTGTAGCCTCTCTGATAAACAATTGGGGAAGATTTGCTCCCTCATGCTGAAATTGAATAGCCCCTCATAAGTGTTTACTTTGTTACCCTATATCCAGCCCTCTAGGTCCTTAGCTGAGGTGTCCACAAAGTTAACCCAAGACTGGGCATTGTCCTTCTGGGTGTTCCTGAACTTTATTCTTTACTGCTCTGGGGTGAGATCAAACTTCTGGATGAGACACGTCTTCATATTGGGATAGGACTCGGTCTCATCCTCCCCCAGGGTCAGGAGCCTATCCCTCCCAGGCACTGGAATCATCTTTCATGGGAGTGAACCCCAGTACTGAAGCTTAACCTTCCTCATCCTGAGACCCCTCGTGAAGGCTGTCAGCCACTTGTCTATGTCATCCACCTCTTGATTAGTAGGAACAACCCCCTTGGTTAGTCTGGGTCAAAGCCCACCATTCCTGGACACCTCAACTTCTCTATTGCTGCAACTATCTCTTTGTTCACTCCTTGCCCTCTTCTTCTCTAGGGCCAACTTCTCTGCCTCCAAATCTATGAGGGCTACCTGGGCCTCATGTTCCCTCTCTCTGAGGTCCAGTTCTGCTTCTTTTTGATCTGATTCACACTAGCTCTGGATGGAGCCATAACCACTGAAGTAATGGGCAGGTGACTGTCTTCCTCCTCCTGTAGGTTAGAGATGACATCTTCCCCCTCCCTTCCTATCTCTGAAGCTTTCTTTGACTTCACCTGTACTGCATAGACTTAAAAGGACTGAATCATTATATTCTTCCTAAGGTTGTTAGCAGCAGGCACTCCCCTCCTTCTACACCACACATTAATCCCACCTGCAGTGAGTGTGGGTCGGCTAGCCAGATCAAGCTTCATGGTATACCTAGGTTTTTGTGTCACTTAAAAAAAGAACATTGGCACCAATTGATCAAAACAATTTAGAACAGTGGTTCCCAACCTTTTGACTTCTGTGGACCCCCACTTTTTCAATACTGGAACCCGGGGACCCCCATTGAATCATTATTGGAATCCGAGGACCCCCCACTGAGTCATTACTGAAAGTTGGGGCCCTAATCTGTTAATATTATGTAATTTTCTATGCAGTCGCGGACCCCCTGAGGAGGCTTCACGGACCCCCAGGGGTCCTCGGACCACAGGTTGGGAACCACTGATTTAGAAAAATTAAAAAATGAAGTGATTAAAAAGTTGTTCAAATTTGAAAAATGTACAAATATTTTACTCTAGGTAAATCTTTAGGATTTTTAAGTTGTTTCACTTAAAACTAATGTAATATTAAACACAAGCACTGGATCTCACCACTGTGCACCAAAGGAAAGTCAATTATTGGTAAGGGTAGATAAGTGCCCACACTTAGCAGTAGGCCACTGTTAGAAATGAGGTTTTTGGTTGGCAGTCAGGTTGCCCTCTGTCCAAGCAATAACCCTCACTCTAGTCAGGGTAAGTCACACACAATCCAAAATCAGCCTGTGCCCACCCTCTGGTAGTTTGCCACGAGCAGTCAGGCTTAACTTACAAGGCAATGTGTAAAGCATTTGTGCAATAAATCATACTATACCATAATATAACACCACACAAATACACCACACAGTGTTTAGAAAAATATATAATATTTATCTGGGTACTTGCAGGTCAAAACAATCAAAGATGCAATTTGAATTTGTAAAGATATCACTGAAAACTGATATATAGGTGATCATTCTAAGTTTGACGGGCGGCGGTCGTCGCCCGCCAAACTTACGCTGCCACTTGGCCGCTCCGCGGTCTAAAGACCGCGGGGCCATTCAGACTTTCCCGCTGGGCCGGCGGGCGCCCGCCAAGGGAGCGCCCGCCGGCCCAGCGGGAAAGGCCCTGCAACACAGAAGCCGGCTCCCAATGGAGCCGGCGGTGTTGCAGAGGTGCGACGGGTGCAGTTGCACCCGTCACGATTTTCACTGTCTCCTAAGCAGACAGTGAAAATCATGCTGGGGCCCTGTTAGGGGGCCTCTGCACTGCCCATGCCAGTGGCATGGGCAGTGCAGGGGCCCCCAGGTGCCCCACGACACCCGTTCCCCGCCATCCTGTTCCTGGCGGTAAAAACTGCCAGAAACAGGCTGGCGGGAAGGGGGTCGGAATCTCAATGGCGGCGCTGCTTGCAGTGCCGCCATGGAGGATTCTCCCAGCCGGGGCTAATCCGGCGGGAAACCGCCAGACCCGGCTGGGCGACCGCGGCTTTACAGCCACGGTCGGAATACAACATGAAGCACCGCCAGCCTGTTGGCGGTGCTTCCGTGGACAGCCACCCTGGCGGTCTATGACCGCCAGGGTTGGAATGAGGGCCATAGTGTCTTAAGTCTTTAAAAAGCAAACAAAGGGGGTCATTACAACATTGGCGGTAAAAGCCGCTTACCGCCGTGCAGAAGACCACCAATACACCGCCAAGCCCGCGGAATTCCGCCACAGCTATTATGACCCACATCTCGGAATCTGCCGAGATTCAGACACCCACACAAGTCCGCCACACCAAACGTCAGTGATAAACTGGCGAAAACAAAACCTCCACCGTCACGCCAACAGAAACATGCCCATGCTATCACGACCCTCGAATCCACACGGCGGTCTTTCAACTGCGGTATTCCATTGGCGGTACACACCGCCGTGCTCAAAATACACACACATCTCCAAAACACCGCCACATTGGACAATTCGAATTACACACACCTGATACACACACAAACACAACTCCCACACACCCATTACAATATAAAACACACACCCACATCACACACAAACCCCTACGACCCAAAATTTTTGACGAAGGCCAGAGAGAGAGCACAGAATAGACAACCCCACCACACAGAGGCACACAACGCCATCACCCACACAACATCCACACACAAAACACCACACACCACTGCAGATCACCACACTCATCACCACATACACCACCCCACATATCACCTACACCACCCCATGGCACGGCAAAGACACCCCAGGTTCTCCGAGGAGGAGCTCAGGGTCATGGTGGAGGAAATCGTACGGGTAGAGCCACAGCTATTTGGAGCACAGGTGCAGCACACCTCAATTGCAAGGAAGCTATGTTGAAGAATAGTCGACAGGGTCAATGCAGTGGGACAGAACCCAAGAAATCGTGACAACATCAGGAAGAGGTGGAACGACCTACGGGGGGAGGTTCGTTCCGTGGTCTCCAGGCACAACATCACAGTACAGCGGACTGGCGGCGGACCCCCACCTCCTCCCCAACAACTAACAACATGGGAGGAGCAGGTCTTGAACATTATGCATCCTGAGGGCCTCGGAGGAGTCGGTGGAGGAATGGACCCTGGTAAGTCAAATCCTAACTATCATATCCCCCACCCTACCTGCATGCCATCACACCCCCCCACCCTCACACCCTCCCCTATCACTCCAACTCCTCACTAATGTACTAATAACACAAACCACCCATCCCAACACCAAGCCCTGCATGACACAACAAAGCACGGACACCCCTCACTAAAGCATGCCCACTGCACATACCCATAACACCCCCCCCAACCATCATCACACAAGCCCCCACACAGGAATGCTAGCACTGGGGTACACGCTCACCCACCCATTGCACACCATGACACACACACATGCAATAATCATACTTTTACACCCCTGCAGGACCACTACCTAATGTCACCAGGCAGGAGGGTCCAGACATCTCTACCCCACCCACAAAAGAGGCCCACAGTGATGACAGCAGCTCTGGCCAACTGGATCCAGATGACCAGCCTGGACCATCGTGGGCCTCGGGACAGTCGGTTCCCCTCGCAAAGGCACAGCCCAACACAGACCTTCCACCCTCTGGAAACACCAGCACAGCACCCACCCATCGGGCCCATACCTCCGTACCCAGGACACGTCAATCAGCTGTGTCTCCACCACTACAGGGAACCCAGGATAACAAACCACCCCAACAACCACAGGGACCTGGGGACAGTGGTAGTGGGCACACGGTCAAGGGGACGGAGGCACAGGAACACAAGGGAACTGGGAGGGCTGCCGTGCGACAGGGGGCGGACAGGCTTAGGGAACCCACTCTCCACGAGGCCCTCTCCTCCATCATGGGAGCATACCACCACTCCCAGGAGACGATGGCTACGATCCTGGCCAAGTTTCAGGAGACCCAGCGCCTGCAGGAGGACCAGTATTTGGGGTTCAGGGAGGAACTCAGAACCATCAGCTCCGCCCTGGGCACCATCGTTGGGGTGCTGAAGGACATACAGAACACCATGAGGGACACCGTGGCACTCCAAGGGGCCCCTGACACTAGCATGGATGATGAACTGCCCACCACCTCCGCCGGCGCTAGTGGACAGGACGCCCCGCCACAGGACCACCACACCAGCACCCTACCCCCTGCAGACGGAGAACCACCCCGCAAGTGGTCCCTGAGATCCAGGAACAGGACAGAGCACAATGGCAAGACCCCCGCCAAGAAATGAGACCACCCGGATTGTCATCCCACTGTCCCACTTTGTAACCCTGTCCATATTGGAACTGCCCCAGTTCCACTTCCCATGCCATATGGGCAATGCACCTGTGAGACTAATAGACTGGACTCTGCCATGGACACTCCTCCGCCATCACCCCTCACCATTTTACCACCCCCTCCAATATTTAGCAATTCAGTAAACACCCTTGAACCACAAAGCAATCTGGAGTCAGTCTGTGATTGAGAAAATGTGTATTAGCAATGACAGTGACAAAATCTGTTCTCAATAGTAATATCAACATACCTATGTCACACATCACAAGTCCATGAAGGATTTAAGCAGATGACACATGTTGGTAACCACACCTGTGAAACCGTAATGGAAATGTACAACTTAGTTACCAAATACTGGTTGAAAATGACAGACAAGATAGAGGTAGAAGTGTGAAAGTACTTGTAGGAGTCAAGAAAGTGTTCTCACCTGTGTGTCACTGGAAATATTGCTGTATGACTGAGTCCCTGTTGTCAATGTCTTCTTCCTCTGCTTCCTCCTCATCACTGTCCACAGGCTCCACAGCTGCCACAACACCGTCATCTGGACCATCCTCCTGCAGAAAAGGCACCTGGGGTCGCAAAGCAAGATTATGAAGCATACAGCAGGCGATGATAATCTGGAACACGTTCCTTGGTGAGTAGAATAGGGAACCACCTGTCATATGGAGGCACCGGAACCTGGCCTTCAGGAGGCCGAAGGTGCGTTTGATCACCCTCCTAGTCCGCCCATGGGCCTCATTGTAGCGTTCCTCTGCCCTTGTCTTGGGATTCCTCACTGGGGTCAATAGCCATGACAGGTTGGGGTAAGCAGAGTCCCCTATTAGCCACACCCGGTGCCTCTGGAGTTGACCCATCACATAAGGGATGCTGCTATTCCGCAGGATGTAGGCGTCATGCACAGAGCCAGGGAACATAGCATTTACCTGGGAGATGTACTGGTCTGCCAAACATACCATCTGTACATTCATCGAATGATAACTCTTCCGGTTCCTGTACACCTGTTCACTCCTGTGGGGGGGGGGGCAGACTACATGGGTCCCATCAATGGCACCTATGATGTTAGGGATATGTCCAAGGGCATAGAAGTCACCTTTAACTGTAGCCAAATCCTCCACCTGAGGGAAAACGATGTAGCTTCTCATGTGTTTCAGCAGGGCAGACAACACTCTGGACAACACGTTGGAAAACATAGGCTGGGACATCCCTGATGCCATGGCCACTGTTGTTTGAAATGACCCACTGGCAAGGAAATGGAGCACTGATAGCACCTGCACTTGAGGGGGGATTCCTGTGGGATGGCGGATTGCTGACATCAGGTCTGGCTCCAACTGGGTACACAGTTCTTGGATTGTGGCACGGTCAGACCTGTAGGTGATGATTAAATGTCGCTCCTCCATTGTCAACAGGTCCACCAGCGGTCGGTACGCCGGAGGATTCCGCCATCTCCTCACATGTCCCAGCTGACGGTGCCTAGGAAGGACAAAAGCGACCGCAGAGTCAAGCAACTCAGAGGTATGTACTCACAGCTACACAGAACACGAAACATAATCCAAAAAGTTGTCTGTAAGAGTGTTGAGTCCAGGCCTCGGTATATGGGACGCAGTTGAAAATTAAGCCATGGGGGCCCCTGAAATGGCAGCTGCCTGACCTCTAAACTGGGACAAGGGGATGTGAGGTAACTGCGCTGGCGTTGTACACCGTTGCGGTAGGCGGTGGAAGACCGCAGCGCAATGCTGCATTGGTTAACATTGGACCCTATGGGTCCCAGGAGCCAATGACGAAGTGCACCGGTGGTGATGATACGCACCACCGCAGATGTCCCCGCCGCGGACGTGACCGCCATTTTCTATCTGTTGAATCACTCAATACCTGATCTTCGACAGGAGAGGACCTATACTGCAAGTGTTGCTGTGACCTCGGTCTGGAAGAGACAATGGCACGTGCGTCTGGGGAAAGGGCCCCTGCCTTCACTGCACAGGAGTTGGAGAAGCTCGTGGACGGGGTCCTCCCCCAGTACACGCTACTCTACGGTCCTCTAGACCAACAGGTGAGTACATAGGGTGCAAGTTGTATGGGCTATGTCTGGGTGGAGAGGGCTGGTGGTAAGAAGGAAGGGGGCAGAGTTCTGTGAGCGTGAAGGACTGTGAATGCATGTGCCACATGGCAAGGGCAGGGATATGGGCCACTCATTTCGACGGTGCAGTTGGTAATTACTTCTCTTCTTCCCCTGTCCATGTCATGTAGGTCAGCGCCCACCAGAAGAAGGGTATTTGGCGTGCCATCGCCAAGGACGTCCGGACCCTGGGGGTCCACCAGAGACGGAGCACCCACTGCCGTAAAAGATGGGAGGACATCGCTGGAGCAAGAAGATGGCAGAGGCTCAGCTGGGGATAGCCTCCCAACGTGGGAGGGGTGCCTGTCGCACCATGACCCCCCTGATGTTCTGGATCCTGGCGGTGGCATACCCTGAGTTGGATGGGCGCTTGAGGGCATCACAGCAGACACAAGGGGGTGAGTACACTCTCATTCAGCTGACTTTGCGCGCAGTGGAGGGGTCTGGGTGGGGGAGGAGGCTGTAGGTTTCCCTAGGCCAGGGCAAGTTCCGTAGGCTAGGCCCCTCCGTAATGCAGGCCATGTGCACTCAACCCTACCTCTGTAGAGTGCCAAGTGCAGGTATACATGCCCCTGTGTCATCTATGTGTGCAGATGTCCACCATAGCCATGTAGGCCATATCCCCGGAACTGCATCTGTAGAGCCCAACACCGTGGCGTAGTGCAGGGGGCTGCTGTGTCTGTATTGTCCACCAACAGTAGCGGTAAGCCATGCACTCAACCTGTCATTCTTCTGTCGCCCCCCCCCCTTTTTGTGCTTTCCCTGTTCTTTTGTGCATCAGCATCATCAGGCGGAGGTACTGTGGCACCGGAGCACGAGGGGGCTGCATCCCACATGGCCATGGAGGGCCACACCACGAACTCCGAATACACCAGTGAGACGGAGGGCGAGGGGAGCTTCACGGTGGTCACCGTATCAGCAACCAGCGACACAGACTCATCGTCCGATGGGAGCTCCCTTGTGGTGGCGGCAACATCTGTGCCCCCCACTTCTACAGGTACAGCCGCCACCCCCCCTACCAGCACTGCCCTCCCAGCAGCCCCTCAGCCTTCGCCCGTGCCCGCTCACCCAGGAGGGTGGGCATCACCTTCGCCCCAGGCACCTCAGCCCCTGCCCCTGTTACCTCTGCTGCCCTAAGTGAGGAGGCCATTGACCTCCTCAAGTCACTCACTGTTGGGCAGTCTACCATTGTGAATGCCATCCAGGGTGTAGAAAGGGAGTTGCAACACACTAATGTATTCCTGGAGGGCATTCATTCTGGTCAGGCTGCCCATCATTTAAACCTGCAATCTCTGGCCTCAGCACTGATGGCAGCCATTGTCCCTGTGTCTATCCTCCCCCCTCCAACTTCCTCCACCCAGACCCAATCCCCTGTACCTCTGCCTATCCCAAGCACACCATCAGACCAGCCTGCACACACGTCAACACACAAGGGAAGCTCAGGCAAACATAGGCACCACACATCCTACAGGCACTCACACAAGCATCACCCACATACAGACACAGCAACATCCACTGCCTCCTTTGTATCCCCCTCCTCATTGTCTCCCTCCTCCCTCCCAGTGTTGTCTACACTCTCACCTGCATGCACTACCACTACAGCCACTAGGACTCGCACCAGCACACCCAGCACCACACCCCGCTCACCTGCACTCACCACCCCACTACCATTTACACGTCCCCTATGTCCTCTCCCAGTGTGTCTGTGACGCCCCCTCCCAAAGTACACAAACGCGGGCACACACACACCCAACATCCATCCACCTCACGACAGCCTCCAGAACATGCACCTGCACCCAAATCATCCAGAGTTACACCTCCTACAACCACCTCCTCTTCCTCCACTCCCAGACCCCCTCCATCTACCCGTCCCAGTGTTCGTCAGAAACTTTTCCTTAGCAACGTAGACCTCTTTCCCACCACCCCCCCTCCAATTCATAGGTCCCGTTCTAGCACCTCAGCCAAAAAATCTCTGGTACCAGTGGTGCCTGTTAGAGGTATGTGGAGTGCACCGGGCACCAGGGCAGCCAGTGTGACACGGAGCCAAAGCACAGCCAGTCCCCCCCCTGTGAAGCACCAGAAGTTGGACAGTGCCCGACAGGATAGGGGGAAGACTCCAGCCGGCAAAGCCGCTCACAAGGGTCCCGGGGGGGACTGTCGACTCAGCTGTGACTCCTCCCAAGGTGGGGAAGGGGCAGAAGAAAGCACCAAAGTCTGGGAAGAGCAGCACGGCAGAGAAGGCCGCCATCATCCCCGCTGCCCAGGAGGCCTCCGCCAGCCCGATCGTCAGTGGTGAGGAGACCAACGCCAGAGTCAGTGCCCAGGAGGGCAGTCCCATCGTCAGTGGTCAGGAGACCACCGCCAGAGTCAGTGCCCAGGAGGGCCCCGGCAGCCACAGCCCCGCTGGGCAATGAGGGACCACCATGGCAAACACCACTGCACAGGTCAGAAACTGCAAAGTCAAGCACCGCTGAACAGGGCAAGCACCGCTGAACAGGGCAAAGACCACCGTGGCAAGCACCGCTGAACAGGTCAGACACTGCAAAGTCAAGCACCGCTGAACAGGGCAAGCACCGCTGAACAGGGCAAAGACCGCCATGGCAAGCACCGCCAACTCTAGCACCGCTAGCCCATGGGTGGCAGGGGCAGTGACGGAACTGGGACCGTCACGGGGACAGTGATGCACTCTGGGCACCAGTCCCCCTCCAGAACCAGTGGAGACATGCATCCACTCCGTGTGTCCTTACCAGGATGAAGCACTCTGGGCACCAGTCCCCCTCCAGAACCAGTGGAGACATGCATCCACTCCGTCTGTCCTTAACAGGATGAAGCACTCTGGGCACCAGTCCCCCTCCAGAACCAGTGGAGACATGCATCCACTCCGTCTGTCCTTAACAGGATGAAGCATTCTGGGCACCATGCCCCCTCCAGAACCAGTGGAGCATGTTATCGACTTGAGAGACTGTGGCTTTGCACTCCCCAGGATGGTACAGTGGGCAAACCACCCACTGAAAAGACTTGTGAGACTGTGGCTTTGCACTCCCCTGGATGGTACAGTGGGCAAACCACCCACTGAAAAGACTTGTGAGATTGTGGCTTTGCACTCCCCAGGATGGTACAGTGGGCAAACCACCCACTGAAAAGACTTGTGAGACTGTGGCTTTGCACTCCCCAGGATGGTACAGTGGGCAAACCACCCACTGAAAAGACTTGTGAGACTGTGGCGTTGCACTCCCGAGGATGGTACAGTGGGCAAACCACCCACTGAAAAGACTTGAGAGACTGTGGCTTTGCACTCCCCAGGATGGTACAGTGGGCAAACCACCCACTGAAAAGACTTGTGAGACTGTGGCTTTGCACTCTCCAGGATGGTACAGTGGGCAAACCACCCACTGAAAAGACTTGAGAGACTGTGGCGTTGCTCTCCCCAGTATGGTACAGTGGGAAAACCACCCACTGAAAAGACTTGAGAGACTGTGGCTTTGCACTCCCCAGGATGGTACAGTGGGCAAACCACCCACTGAAAAGACTTGTGAGACTGTGGCTTTGCACTCCCCAGGATACATCAATGGGCATGGAGCCCCCTCGTGGATCTGGCATGGTGCTGTCATCTGGCTGAGGTGCCCCCCCTTGCCGCGGAACAAGCTGTGTGTCAACAATTTCAGCGCACGAAGCGTCCAAGTGAAAAAGAGAAGTCTTTTTGGTCCTGAGACTTCAGGGAACAGGAGGCAAGCTCTATCCAAGCCCTTGGAGAGCACTTTCACAGCCAGACAAGAGTTCAGCAAGGCAGCAGGCCAACAGCAAGGCAGCAGTTCTTTGTAAAAAGCAGACAGGTGAGTCCTTTGAGCAGCCAGGCTGTTCTTCTTGGCAGGATGTAGTTTCTGGTTCAGGTTTCTTCTCCAGCAAGTGTCTGATGAGGTAGGGCAGAGGCCCTGTTTTATACTAAGTTGTGCCTTTGAAGTGGGGGTGACTTCAAAGAGTGTCTAAGAAATGCACCAAGTCCCCTTTCAGTTCAATCCTGTCTGCCAGAGTCCCAGTAGGGGGTGTGGCAGTCCTTTGTGTGAGGGCAGGCCCTCCTCCCTCCTGCCCAGGAAGACCCATTCAAAATGCAGATGTATGCAAGTGAGGCTGAGTACCCTGTGTTTGGGGTGTGTCTGAGTGAATGCACAAGGAGCTGTCAACTAAACCTAGCTAGACGTGGATTGAAGGGCACAAAAAGATTTAAGTGCAAAGAAATGCTCACTTTCTAAAAGTGGCATTTCTAGAATAGTAATATTAAATCCGACTTAACCAGTCAGCAGGACTTTATATTACCATTCTGGCCATACGAAATATGACCTTCCTGCTCCTTTCAGATCAGCAGCTGCCACTTCAACAGTGTATGAGGGCAGCCCCAATGTTAGCCTATGAAGGGAGCAGGCCTCACAGTAGTGTAAAAATGAATTTAGGAGTTTTACACTACCAGGACATGTAACTACACAGGTACATGTCCTGCCTTTTACCCACACAGCACCCTGCTCTAGGGGTTACCTAAGGCACCCATTAGGGATGACTTATATGTAGAAAAAGGGGAGCTCTAGGCTTGGCAAGTACTTTTAAATGTCAAGTCGAAGTGGCAGTGAAAATGCACACACAGGCCTTGCAATGGCAGGCCTGAGACAAGGTTAAGGGGCTACTGAAGTGGGTGGCACAACCAGTGCTGCAGGTCCACTAGCAGCATTTAATCTACAGGCCCTAGGCACATATAGTGCACTCTACTAGGGACTTATAAGCACATTAAATAGCCAATCATTGATAAACCAATCAATAGTACAATTTACACAGAGAGCATATGCACTTTAGCACTGGTTAGCAGTGGTAAAGTGCCCAGAGGTCAAAAGCCAACAACAACAGGTCAGAAAAAATAGGAGGAAGGAGACAAAACGTTTGGGGATGTCCCTGTCAAAAAGCCAGGTCCAACAGCCACTAACCCCCACTAGAACCAGTCAGCTCTCAATAAATAACAACGCATGCAGAGGGAATCCTGAGGACAGCGACTGCCAGGGACAAAGATATCCGATGCCTGGAGAAGCTCTGCACCCGCAGTCCCCAGGACCTGGAGAAAATGACCACCAGTGCAGCAGTGACCAGCAGGCGGCCCTCATCAGTGCCCAGTCGGTGGCTGGCCCGAGAAGCCCCCCTTGTAAGTGCTTTACTTACCGTGATAACTAAACTATACTTACCTCCCCCAGGAACTGTTGAAAAGGTTAGCAGTGCCCAGGGCACCATCAGAGACAGAAAAACACCAGCATAAGTGAAAAATGGGGGCAAAAAGTCAGAGAGCTTCTGCAATCAGCCCAGTTTTCGAACATCATGATTTCAAAAAATGCTTTCGATCCCTCAGAGAATTTAATGATCATCCTGGGGCATTGTTCTGCATCTTCCTGCCTTGAATTTTGTGGTCCTGTGACTAATAAATGATCCGTCTCAGTTTTACATACCCTTTGAGGTGGTTGTTCCTGTAACCTTTGAATATTAAGTGAATTTGTACGTTTTTTGTAACTCTATTTCCTAGTTATAGCATCCCTGTAACTTTAGTTTTTTTCTGTGAATAGCTATGTACATGGTTTTTAGGGTTTAGGGTGGGTACTGGATTTTGGGTGGTGAGTGCATTAGGGCGTTTTTAGGTTTTAGGGTGGGCATGGGTTTTGCGATGGTAAATGTATTTTTTAGGTTTGTGGGTGGATAGGTTTTTTGAGTGGCAAAGTTATGATATATATATATATATATATATATATATATGTGTGTGTGTGTGTGCGTGTGTATGTGGATAGATAGATTTATTTAAAAATATAGTCACACATATATATATATATATATGTATGTATGTATAGCTCTACCGTTATCTATCTATATCTATCTATATATATATATATATATATATATATATATATATATATATGATGTACTTACCAGTTTACTCATATGCCTTTACCAACCATGCCTTTACATTTTCATGGTAAAGGCATGAGTGGTGAAGGCATATGCGTGGTAAAAACGTTTGTTGTAAATGAATGAATGACCATGTTTTGAAGTGACCACATTGTAAAGGAATGCATGGTAAATGCATGAAGGGTTCAGTAATACATCCGTCTGGGAGTACCCTTTCAGAATTATCTGTACAACCTAATCTCTTCTGAACAACAAACATTTGGCTCAACTTTTCTCCAAATTTTCCAAGAAGGGAGAGGGTGCCCCGTAAACATCCTTTACTTAGTGGCTGCAATTATTTTAGTTTCGATGTTGTGATGAAAACATACAATGAGACCATAAACTCTATTTTGTAAGTGATTAATACTGGAATCAAATTTTTTAATGTGCCATGCTTTCTCTCTAACTGCATGACACGCTGTTGCCAAATATGTTTGTTTTTTTTTGGATGCTAAAAGTGCTGTTAAAACTCCTTTGGTGGGGTTCATGGCAGAGTGACTGAACTACCACACAAGGTGAAGCAGTGCAATTATGTTGGGTGGCTTGCCTTAACTCCGGGGGGTGGGGGGCTAACGTTTTATTGCACCACTGTTGTGCCTGAGGTTTGTGTAAATTCATTTATTGATATATTAATTTACAATTTTAGATAGCGCGGACATGGCCCAAAGGCATCAGAGGGCTTTACAACACGCAAGATACATGGTTACGTCAGGTTACATTAATAGTAGGTAAACTCAGATGTTTACATCAGTGTGTATATACAGAGGTTACCACAAGAGACAGATACATCCATAGGGCAGAGGCCATGAACAGTTAAACGAAGGCAGATTGGGGTGCAGTGGAGAATGTAAATAAGTCTGGTCAAAGGTGACAACTGAGATATCTGTCAATTAGGAAGAGCTTGAGGTCCATTTTGAAGGTTGCTAGGCAAGTGGTTAGACAGAGTAATGGAGGTAAAGTGTTCCAGATTCAAGTGGCGCTAACAGAGAAAGACGGGTTCATGTATTGTTCTTGCCTGAAGGTGGGGGGGCTTCTGGGAGCAGTCATTGGGCATTTCTGGAACCCCAGCGATTTTCAGTTGCTCATTTTTATTGGAAGGTGAGGAGGAGTGCAGAACTCAGTCTGTAATGCAAGTGATTTTGAATTGGGCTCACACTTCAATGGGATGCCAAAGGAGGTTTAGCAGGGCAGGGGAAATGTGATTAAATTTCTTGAGACCTAGGATGAAGCATGCTGCAGCATGTAGTGTTGCTCTCAGTAGGCCTAGGTGAACTTTGGGAATGCCAGCGAGAATGGCAATTCCATAGTCTAGTCTAGAGAGAACGAAAAACTTCACCACTGTTTTGAGGTCTTGTTCCAGAATCAATTGTCTGATGCCCAAAAGCTTCTTAAGTTAGTGTTGTGCACTGTTGGCCGTGGCTGCTAGGTGGCTGTGAAGATTGAGGCGGTTATCAAGGGTGATGCCGAGTGATGTGGCACTTGTGACAACGGTGAGGAAACCTTCCAAGGTACAAACTTTGCCCATCCATTCTTGTACAGGCATTTTTGCTTTCGGAAGTGAGATCAAAACAAATTCTGTTTTAGTTAGGATGAGTTTAAATGGTGTTTGGACATCCAGTTTTTAATCTTTAAGAGTGTATTTGAAAGCAGGGTAACGTCCTCCGTGGGTGAGATTTTCAAGTATATTTGGGTATTTTTGGCTTGTAGGTGGAAGAGAATCCCAGAGTTTCTGAGAACCACACATAGTGGTTTGTGGAAGAGGTTGTAGAGGGTTAGGAGAGGATTGAACCTTGAGGGACACCTTGCTGAAGACTGACTGGTCTCGAGAACGAGTTGCCCATTTCCATAATTAGAAAACACTTGGATAAGTGAGTGGAAAACCAGTGGAGGACACTGCCTCAACAATCCATGAATAGTTTAAGAATAGAAAGGAGGTCATGATGGTTGACGGTGTCAAATGCAGTGGATAAATCCAGGAGGACCAGGAGGCAGGAGTTGCCTGAGTCAAAGATTCTAAGGGATTGATGCCAAAGCAATTAACAATAGGATACATTTGTAGGACTAACCATATCCACCATAACTACAGAGGAACGAGCACTGACTATGATGTTCATTATGAATTGGCCCAGAGTAATCAGAGTTATTCCCTTGCTGTGTAACATTACAGCGTTACAGCTTCCACACCAATTTATGCAGCAGCTGAAATCACCACTTGAGAACTCCATCTGAAACACCAACACTTAGAATTCTTTGATCTGATGGGGCCCCCTGTAGGTCCTGTGTCTCTGTTGAAGCCAATAGGGACGATTTTACTGCATGGAAGTTACCATGATATAGTGTATGCTTCACACCATATGTTAGGTTTGCGGAATGAGGAATGCATTGTTTTAAATGCCCAATGTTTAAAAGTAGTCACAATGAGGTGTGTAAGTCAGTGTTTAAGACAGTGTCAATGTCCATGTGTTTTTAACAAAATTAATTGCTTCAGATTCTGATTTGAAAATTCTTTATGACAGTAGACTTCAGCATCATTTCCAAAAGCTTTCTTTTTCTGACTTTGGCACTTACGAAATAATTTCCCAAAGTTTTGCGAGATGAAAAGTGGCATAAAAGGGTGCACCTTTCATTCACTGTAGTAGTTTGGCCTCTTGTTTCCAGTACCCCATCACACTTTTTGACTGATAGCTGATGCTAAATTGACAGAGTGTGTGCTGTTATCCTGCGAACCAGGCACCTTGATGATGCTCATTCCATCTGCAGTGGAAAAAACGCGTGGGCAATTTATTTCAAACAAAAAAGGCTTTTTCATACTTTAAGAGCGATAATATGCCCATTCTGTCCTTTTAAAATAGGGTAAAAAGCAACACCTTCAGTGCGACCCTTCTTTCATCCGCGAAGACTGGGGCGTCCCATCATACCTAATCGATGCATGGCTCGACTTTGTTCGGCCAAAGAAGAAAGGACATACACAATAAAATAAAGAAAAATGTTTCTCTTCCCTTCAGGAGGCTTCATTTTCCAAGTTGCTACCGGAGATGCTGGAACATGAAAACACTATGGATGTGGGTGAAAACAAGAATTTCAGTTTATAATTGCTGCTGCAAACAAAGGAAAAACGCATGAATGCTGGGTAATGAAAAAGGAGAGATTCCTAATATCTTGGAATAGGCGGTAAAATATTTTCCAATGAAACGATCTGCTACCACACGTAGCCTATTTTTTTAAAGAAATAATTGTCTCCGATTATTGCTTTTAAGTAATGTTTGCCAGCTTCACCTATGCTCTCATAGCATGGACACCATTTATCATTGGTGTAAACATATGTAAACATTGTTCAACAAACTACACTCCGTCTCACTTCTCAATAGGAGCATTTCTCAGATTTAGTGGAAGGAATAAATCTTCTTCAGGGGCGCGATTGGCAATGAAACACCCACAAAAATTCTTCACAGAACCAAATATTTTCTCCATCGATACATTGAGAAAAAAAGTCATGTTTGCATTTCCTCTCATTTTTTACATTCAAAGTTATATAAGTAGATACATTTGTGTGTGCAAAATTAGACTGAAAAAAATAGGAGTGCCTCTTGAAACCAGTGACTGTGGCAGGTTTCCAGGTATGACCTTGAAAACCTTTGTGAATTCTTAAAACTAGTATATTTTTATCCATGGGTTTTTAAATCACAGGACACAGATTTACTAATTTTCTAAGGGACGGGACCCCAATACAAGCTGCATGTGAGGATAGCTTCGTATTTGGAGCATCAGGGATATCAGGTCCTAAACGGCTGTGTTTGGTTTGTGTCCCCCTGCTATGTGAGTTTGGGTGTGAAAGGTGAATAGCGTTTGATCCAAACATTTTAATACTGCTAATGACAAGTGATATCCAACACTTTTCTTTCAACCAGGGGTCCTTTTACCGAAATACAAAGTAGAAAATGCACTTATTAGGTGGATGTAATATTTCATACACCCCTTAAAGCTACATACCTGTATCTAACGGGGTTTTAAGCAGCAGGTCACTTTGCTATTACCAATGAAACACGGCTCTCGATACTGGAATATTAGCGAGTGGATCAAAGTAAGCTTTGCCACTGCATAGGAACTAAAACTTTAGTTCATGTACAACTGTCAGTTTTCCTCCTTATCTTAGGTTGCCACATTTATTCCACGTTGTTTCACTCAAACCTACATATTTCTGAGTTCTCCAGTCACTTTTCTAGAGTTTCTGTTTTGTCTGTCTTATCTTCCTTTCTATTTACATTGTTCTCTGCATCTCACATTGTCACTCCCTTTCCCATTCTATTTCTTTCTTCATTCTATCAGGTATCAGTCAACCATATTTCGCTTACATCTACATCTTTCCATCTTTTCCATCTAGTCACTTCTGTACTCCCCCCCACATTCTTGCTCTGATTCGTCTTTCTCTTACATATGTCATCATTATTGCTAGTTTCTTTCAAATTTATTTGCACTGTTTCTTATTTCAATTGGTAATGTATTTCTCTTAACTACGTTTTTTTCGATCTCTCCATTTCCCTCCATTTTGTTATTTCGTCATTCTCTCTATCTCAATTTCATTCTTTATCTTTCACCTTTTTCTTTCTTATGCATGACTTTCTTTCACTATTGTCTTATATTTTCATTTCCCTCATTTTCTTACTACTTGGCATTTCATAAACTTTTGTTCCATCTCCTGCAGTTTCTGTTGATTCTCATACTAATTCTCCTCCTTCCTTAAACTTTTTCACTCTTAGTTTTCTACTTTTCTTCCCAGCTTCTCACTTTTTCTGTTCTCTATGATTAATGTTCACTCCCTTTAATCCTTTCTTGTTAGAAATAGGGGCTTTGGTTGGCAGTCGGGTTATCCCCTGTCCAAGCAAGAAACCTCACTCTAGACATGGCAAAGGAGAAACACATTTGGTTAACCCCCGCCCACCCTCTTGGTAGCTTGGCACAAGCACAAAGGCTTAACCTAGAGACAATGTGTAAAGTATTCGTACCAACACACACAGTAATACAGTATAAAAACATTACCAAATGGCTCAAAACCATGTTAGAATAATAGCCAATATTTATCTGAGCAAAACAAGACCAAAGCAACAAAAATCCAACATATAGACGCAAAGTTATGAATTTTAAAACTTAAACTTCAATGTAGCACTTAGAAACACAAATGCTTTGGTTTGGTAATAGCACAGTGTTGTTACGGAGTCATTCCCAACAGTCTGACATCAATGGAGCTGGTCAAAAAGTCACATGGAACCCCAGGTACTGCACCTTGTAAAACAATTAGGAAACAAGCTGGTGCACGGAGTTGGGGATCACGGCGTCACTGGATCCGAGGCGGCGTCGGTTCTAGTGCTGTGGGGTGAAGGAGCAGTGGCATCACAAAGAGGCATCAGGTCCTTGCTGCAGAGTGGTGGAGGTGAGATGGCGTCAGTGCTAACCGTTGGATCCACGCACTTCTATCGGAGTCTATATCTGGCGGTCATGACGTGGTGCAGCAACTTCCAGGGAGTCGCAGACTTCTGTGAGGCTGCAGTGGCTTCGGGCCTGCGGGGTCATCGCACTCCAGCGAGGACCACAGCTTTGGTTGCAGACGACATCACAGGATTTGGCAGAGGTGTCAGTCCGGAGTCATCCGAAGTCGGGTAACTTAGTTTTTCTTGAATTTTACACCAGCTTCTCCTTTGAAGATCCCAGGGACTGGATTAGGCACCACTTGACAGGTTAGGAATCACAGGAGGCAGTCCATGTGCTGGCAGAGGAAGTCTTTGATGGCCCTGATACTTCAAAACAGGGGGCTAGCTCAGTCCAAGCTCTTGGAGATTCTTCTCAAGCAGGATTATACCACAAAGTTCAGTCTTCGTCCCCTTTCACAGAAAGAAGCAGCAACTGCAGGATAGCCCAACACAGAACAGTCACATGCAGGGGCAGCACTTCTCCTCAGCTCTTCATCTCTTCTCCTTAGCAGTGGTTCCCCTTGGCTCCAGAAGTGAATCTTAAACAAATCTAAGGTCTGGGGTTTTGGGTCCACTACTTATATACCTTTCTGCCTTTGACGTTACCCAACTTCAAAGAAAAGTGTCTGTTGTTTACAGGATCCTGTCTTGCCCAGGACAGTCCCCAGACCCACACCAGGGGGTTGGAGACAGCATTGTGTTAGGGCAGGCACAGTCTGTTCAGGTATAAGTGACCATTCTTCCCTCCACTCTAGCACAGATGGCTCATCAGGATATGCAGGCTACACCAAAGCTCCCTTTGTGTCACTGTCTAAAGGAGATTCACAAACAGCCGAACTGTCAATCCGACCTAGATGGGGAATCCTCAAACAGGCAGAGTCACAGAATGGTTTAAGCAAGAAAATGCCTACTTTCTAAAAGTGGCATTTTCAAACTAACAATCTAAAAGATGTATTTTTAAATTGTGAGTTCAGAGCCCCCAAACTCCACTTTCCTATCTGCTCTCAAAGGGAAACTACACTTAGAAGGCAGCCCCTGTGTTAATCTATGAGAGAGATCCTTGCAACAATGAAAACCAAATTAGACAGTATTTCACTGTTAGGACATGTAAAACACATTAGTACATGTCCCACCTTTAACATAAACTACACCCTGCCCATGGGGCTACCTAGGGCCTACCTTAGGGGTGCCTTACATGTATAAAAAGGGAAGGTTTGGGCCTGGCAAGTAGGTACACATGCCTGGTCGAATTGTCAGGTTAAAATCTGCACACACAGACACTGCAATGGCAGATCGGTGTCATGTGTACAGGGCTACTCATGTGGGTGGCACAATCAGTGCTGAAGGCCCATTAGTAGCATTTGGTTTACAGGCTCTAGGCACCTCTAGTTCACTTTACTAGGGACTTACTAATAATTCAAATATTCCAAATATGGAAAAGCCAATTACACATACATATTCACATAGGGAGCATCTGCACTTTAGCACTGGTCAGCAGTGGAAAAGTACCCAGAGTATCAAAAGCAGAGTCTAACACACAGCAACAACTTGGGAAGCAGAGGCACAAAGCTAGAGGAGACAACATCAAGGATGCCAGGTCTAACATTTCCCTATCTTAAATTATTCTTTGCTCTATCCCCACTGTCTTATTTTGCTTTATCAGCACTCCTTTCTTTATTTCAGTTTCATTACTTGTCACTCACAGCATTCTTTGTGAGTCCTTTGCTGGCTCTTTGCTGTCAGTTTATTCCTTTCTCAGGCTGTTTATGAGCATCTCACGTTAGCACAGAGATTGCTGTTTCTGGGAGACCGCTTGCATCAGAAAACTGAAGCAAAGACAACAACAAACCAGGTTTTCATCTTAGAGAATGAGTGGGGTACACGCACAACCAGCGTAAATTTCACTCTTGTGCATAATTGATACGGCACAAGAAGCAGCCTTATAAGCTTCATATGTACATACAAAATCAACAAAAAAGGCCCCTATCCAAGATTGCATTAGACAAAGAACAGGTCACCCACTGGAAACTGTGTAGCAAGCTTCTCTCATCTCTTTAGAGCATGTTTATGCTCTAAAGCGGCAACCATTTTTTGGTAATACCTAAAGAAACCCCTTTTGCTGCACAATTATAGTCCTACAATCATCTTTGTGAAATGTCCTTGTTTTTAGTTTTCAAAATCTGCCCACCCTTTGGCAGGCAGTTCTGTCCATTATAGGACATTTCCTGTAATACACTTCACTTCTGTGACGCACCTGATAGCTCACCCCACTCTTGGAAGTCACCTCTCATATGCTGTATCACTCTTCCGTAATGCACCACCCTACTGAAAACATCTCTCCTATAATGCATGTTTGTTCTCGGATGCACTTATTTCGTTCTTATGAGTATCACAAATGTATTTCAGAATGGTTTGGTAGGATGGATTAGAACTAAATAAATTACTTTAAAAAACAATCTTTGTTCCTGCTGCAGGTAAATTTAATTGTAGAATTGAGAAGCTTGAGAAAGAATCTAGGGCATGCACTCTGTATCACTGTGCCAAGCGGCTGGCTCCATTTCACATCATTCAAGACTAATCCTTCAAGTATTAAAACCAATAATGGTTAACACCGTGGTATCATAGACCCAAGACTCTCCCAATCTAACATGTCCTCTTTACTTTCCTTAGTTTGTTAGCGCGTCAGACCTTAATAAGTAAACTTACAAGGGGACGCGAATAGGTCGATAAACAATTTTGACTCGCAATTAAGGAGTTCTTACCATAGCTCCAGTACATAATCAATAATCAATGCACAATAATCAATAATCATTAGTAATCAATAGAATCAATAATCATTGGAGTCAGTAACTGTCACGCACCATGACCTTTCAGTCATGAATAACCACACCTTTAGTAAAAGTTTAGTAAGTCTATTTCCCTTTATTAACAATGCTAAAGTCATGTAGATGAATCTCAAAATCAAATGAAACACATATAAAAACAATACTGGTTGTCCGAAGCGGCAGAAGAAACGCAATCTCATCAGAGCTTGAACCACAACACATTCCAGAGCTACAGTGTAAATCAATAGCAGAGTCAGTTGCGACAAAGATATAACATGCATGGAAATTCAGCAAGGTAATTCATCAATCATAAGTCCCTGTAATTTTCAGTCATTTGTGAGGGCCCTTAACTAACGTCAGATTAGCATCAGCATGTTGGGCTTTATGCTAAATAATTTAGCAACACAAATTTGGAAAACATCTAGCTATGAATCTATCAAATCAGTGCAGTTGGTACCTAGAATAAAAACAATAAAATGTATAATAGTCACATTTCATTATGTATACTTGTCAGGTCATTGGTCGATCAGCAAGGCATCAGGCTCTCGGTCAGTGAATATGAGCCCAATGTCAGTATGAATCTCAAATCTCTTCTAAAGTTTATTTTTCTCTCTCTCTCTCTCTAATCAAAATAGGTCTGTATACGTCTCTCAAAATCTGCAACTGAATCGGTCTTCTCTCTGTGGCGTTGTTATATCAAAGTCAGCTAAACTATCCCCTAATTCCCTATTGGTCAGTTAATCGTATGTTCATATTTTACCCAATAATATGTCTATACCAAATCTATGAATTCAAATTTTTCACTATTCACATGCAGTTGATTGGTTCGCTTTACGATGTTCTCATCATCCGGCTCCTCAGGTGACAATATTGTTGCATCTTCAGCTCCAGTCAGTATCTTCATTGTTCTTGTCCTGGGAAAGTCAGTCTCACACAAATTACACATAAAGTGTTACACTAGCAGGAACATCATCTCCTTGCAGTCAGTTCTCAATAAAAGCTTCTGTTAAGCATTTTTAACAAGACAATGGACATTTCACAGTTTAATACACTCGGTCAGCATTTTTATTAAACACTAAGAAATACAGCTTCTGCACGAGGCCTAGCAAGATAGGCCAAGACACTTGCCAAGTAAAGGCCTACAATTTATAAAGCTAAAGCATACTTCAGAACCCTTAATATGATATATCACTGGATTAATCTAGTATGTATCCAATATTTCATAAGTATTAATCCTTAATTAGTACATTTCGTTAACATTGGTGGCCATTCTTCGAGGTCACAACTTCATTTTCTATATAGACTCATTATTCAAAATACATAAACACTCATTAGTCATTTTTATCGGAGACACCTGCGCTAGCAAATTACAATCGAAGGGAGTGGACACTCTCTCACTGAGCAGCTGCTGTGGGCACACAGCACAGGAAGTGGGAAGAATTAGAGGACAACAGCTTTCATGAGGTCAGTGACTAATTTGTGTGACAGTTTAGGAGTGGGCTGGAGAGTCTTGTTTTTGGATGTGTGTTCCCTCTTCAGGTCTGGTTCCGTGGCCCCTCACAGGCAGCACTTCAATCCCAATTGCAAGTACCATCCTATGTTATAATATTGTAACACATATCCCTCCACCACACGGTGAACTGAAATTGGAAAGGGATCTGTGTTTTTTGTGTGAATGGGCTTGTAGGTTAATTATGTAGCAGGGTCAGAATTTTCCACTGTCGTATTTGAATTTAGCTGAGACTTTGAATATATACAAAAATAAAAAGCGTGTTTACTGCATGTACAAATGTTGTGGTCACTGCTCCTGCTCGTGTAGCTGTGTTCTTGTGCACCGGGATACAGAACTTCGCAATCTTGCAACCTGACTAAAGACGAACAGCTTGCAGTGAATGTTTATATAAAGCACATCTGATAACAAACGCCCACACGCTCTCTTCCCGTGAATCTTACCCACCCCTTTTGAGCAGGAGACTGATTTGACAGCTTGGTGGCAGTAATGGAAAGTAATGAATATATTTGATCCCAGCACTAAAGATAGACTGGGCTTCAAGCTCTGTTTTCCTTTTGTGTGTGGCACACTGCCTATGCTTCCTCTGAGGATAGGGTCGCTACGGAAGTGCAAAGGGTTGCGAGGAGAAAGCCAGCGCCAGCACCCTGTTGACCCCTAATGAAATCCATGAAACATGATTGGTAAAGAGTAAGTAATCTGCTTCTATATTAGAAATGTGACGGGAACAGAATTCCGGCGTTGCAGACTACAGCTTTCTGAATCAGGCCGAATTTTCTAAGATCAGCTTCTTGTCCTAAATTTTCTCTCGAAGGATAGGTGCATTCTTTCCAATACACAGGCTTCATTTGGGGAACAAATGTTAGGCCTAGCAAATAAAAAAATATTTTTTATTTTGAAACATTACTTTGCTTATCATCTCGCTTTCTTCATCAAAATCAGTCAATTCACGCGTTCATTGTTTCTTCTCAATTACCTTTAATAATTCATCCCAGCAAATTTCAGTCATCTGATGATAACTGCAATGAAAAGAGCATAACTCCTTAGGAAAATGCAAATATGTATAAAAGGCAGCAAGATGAATGCAGGGAGGGCCATTAATTGCATTTTTCCGTCAACAAAGAAACTGTCGTCGAACATAAAGCCGCAAGATAAATTATCTCATTTGTTCTTGAACATGTATTTTTTAGTTCAGTTAATCTATTCAAATAATTATATTCCGCTGTCTCAGAAGTATTCATGCATTCATGAAAAAAAATCGACTGAGGTTCCAACAGGATATAATGAAAAATCTGACGAAAGACCGGAGTGCTTGAATTATATTCTAGTACAGAAACACTTGGCATACCTCAATAGCCTTGATAAATTGACTGGTCTGATGAAGGCTAGTATAAATGTGATAGGTGGTAGGGAAGTGAGCAAATTGGTGCTAAGATAATCATGTACTTGCAATGATTGTTGCTGGTCTTATTACACTTTAAGTATGTAATGGAAGTTATCATTTAGGTTTTTCAATCAAAAGGCTTGTCTGGGAATAGTTTAAACTCCATGTGAGTCATATTGTGTTTTGGATAAGGGTTTTATTGATGCTGGTCAAGGTGAACACCAGTACCATAAATTAAATGGAACCTAATGTTTCTACTTGGAATAGATGGTGTATGGAAATCAGACCGACGACGTGCAGTGTTTTAAGCGATTTCTTTGAAAAAAACGGGGAGTTATTTTGTACAGACACGAAGAAGTTGTTGAAAGAACAATGCATAACTGGAACATTTTTTTTTTTTTTTTTTTTTAACTCAGTCAAATACCGTTAACAAAAGACTCACAGGAACTATGGTAATTAGATTGCACTTTATTCCACCGATCCTTTTCATTTTTTGCGTTTTTGGATCTTTTTCAAAGACGCCATATAATCATGTAACTAGCAATATGCAGTGGACAAAAAAGGAATAAAATATGTTTTATATTTGTCTGTCAGAATTCAAATCCACTGGGATTGATAGGTTATAGTAGTATTCTCAGTTCTTCCTGCACCTTTGTTAGTCTTAAACTCTACAGCAATAGTTTAGTTGCCTCATGTTTAAAAAGACTCACTATGGCTCAGAGCTTAACTAGTAGTAGAATGAGTACCTGTGCCAAAAGCTCTGCTCAAATGCTGCAACTGGTGCTTTTAAATGCCATGTGCTGAATACTAAAGTTTTATAATCTTTAATCCACTGTCAGACACTAGGCCCCTTTATCTCACTCTTTTAGATTCCTGATTCTCTCGTTGTGAAGCTACTTCCATCCTAGTCTTCCTCCTTCTTTGCCCTTTGTCTGTCTTCCTTCTCTTATGCTCGGAAAATGTTTCTTGAGAAAAAATATGTGTCCGTCCCCAAAAATGAGTGCTGGTGGCCCCCCAGCAGCCAGCGGCTCAGATTAATCACTGTTCTCAGACATCTTGAATCCTAATTTGTGCACACGGCGGAATTCTTGTCTGAAATGGGATTCCAATGATATGTTGAAATTCTCTCAGAGTTTCCCCCCATATGATTTTCTGTAGGTAAAAGCTGGCACAGCACATGGTGATAAGTGCAACAGTTCACAATCTACATCTTCTAAAGCAGGAAACATGCACTATTAGAGAATAAGCTCTCAATCTGAAGTGGTATTTCCCGCATACTGTGTTACCATATCTAAATATCTTAGATTAAATAACGAACGCTCAACTAGTGCTCCATTTGTACTGCTTGGTACTTACTGTTGAAGGAGACGAATAGTCATTTTTTTCCGATTTTTGGACCAGCACTTATTTTTCATTCTTCTGACCATCACAATGACTGGGAGGGAGTTCAGGAGCTGCTGGTGGAAGAGCGCAGTTTGCTCTCCTTTTTGGGTACCCAGGAATGGGAGGAATTTCTAGCATCATATCCTCAAGGTGCACCCCCCCGCATGCCAACACAGTGACTAACATGAATGGGATGCAACAGCGCCCTGCGCAATCGGTGAAAACAAAGCCAATCAAGGTAATGTTGATAGGTCTAGCACTGAAAGTGCCTGGGCATCACTGCTCAACACCATGCAACTCCTAGTGACGGGCCTTCAATACCAATCAGAAAAGATGGATGTTCAGCTGACTATACTTCACACCCTGGCTGTCTTTGCTGTATTCACAGATGAGAAGTTAGGAAATCTGTACTCACTTATCAAACTGGCTCAGTCTGAGCCACTTGAAGCACACCCTAGTTGTGGGTGCAACCCAATTGTTGGTAAATTATCTACACTGCCTGATATGTTAAGTACTGTCTGTAAGAACCATAAAACGGAGGCCACATGTATCCTGGCCTCAGTGCAAAATCAGAGCCTCCTCTACCCACCCAGGTGCCGGCATCTGTCACATTAATCAGCTGCCTGGAGCAATCCCTCAGTTATCAGCTGGTGGAAACAGGGCATCGTCCAGAGGTGGGATGCCTTACATCTATAGTCTCTTCGCTAACTTGCTACTCTCTCTGTTACCAGCTCTGCAGGATATTCCACCCGAAAGGGTGCCGTAAAAAACAGAAATAAAAAGGAAAGCAAATGTTAAGCAACAGAGACTCCAAAGGAGAAAAGGCTGGAACAAAAAACCTACCTTAAACTATGTTGATGTCTACCCTCTCTTCAAGCCATCAGCAGGTTTTAAACAGGGAGCAACTTCAACTCAATCAATAGAACTGTCAACAGAACCCATAGTGGCTTGCGGTCTAAAACCAGCTGTTGGCACCTTTCAGCAGCAAGGCTCAGACAAGAACTCCCCAGCCCCCAAAGCAACAGTAGGGCCCAAACAGGGAGCCACTATGTTCTTTGCCCCAAGGGTAACAGAATTTGAAGTGGCCCAAGATACCTCACAGCAGCAAGTACAGAGAGGATTCTGTACCCGGTGACATCAGCCAATATCTATGATAGGCCGTCTTTATCAATTAGTCAGTTAGCTAGGCCCCCATCGGATAGCACCATGCAGAAAGGCAAGGCTCTGTCAACTAGAGTCTTAGACCAGAGACCTGATTCCCCAATGCTGACAGGTGCACGGAAAGTCGACCATATCACCAAATATCTGGTATACCAACCTTGGGAACAATGCAGTCGACCTACTGCTATGAGCTATGGGGTCTGCCAATATGGGTCAGGACCTTGGAAGCTTCACATACTCTTGAAGAGGCTGCTGCCAACCCATTTAATGACAACAATACAACAGGCACAACAACATACTAGCCGAGGCGCACCATAGGAGACCAAATGCTATCCCCTTTACAGGCTGTAAAGCTTCTGAATGCCTCGATTCATCAGATGCAGGCCTCTTCCAATCTCAATCTCAACCTCAATCACATACCATACAGTGGACAGAGACAAGGAGATCCTGACCAATCTCTGCTGGAGAGCTACGGACGTGACAGCAATCACTCAGGCGCTATGCTGCATCAAGCTCTGGAGGACACTTGTTCTCCATCCAACATAAAAATCCACATCTTTCCATCTAAATACAAATCGAGGGGAAAATGGAATGTATTAAACAGAGGGAACATTCTATTGTTGCTATCATATATCCTGTTTTTAACCAATTTTAGAAATGGCACTTTTTGGAAAGTACTGTAATAGAAAGGTGGCATGGCCTCTAAAACAGCAAGGCTAGGCCAGTCAAAATACACAAAATACACAAAATAGACAAGAGTCAACACCATCATTCACTTGGAAAGAATTATTATTCACAATAAGAAGGCAAAACCAATTGCCTCTCACTGTCATCAATTCACAGAATTTGTCGCACACAGAAAAACAAATACAGAAATGAACCATTACCTCATGTAAAAAATTGGCACTATGCAAACATTACTTACATCACCTGTTTGAAAAAATAAAACTAGGAGCCTAACTCATTTGAAAGATTTTTTCGGCACCTCCTTAAAGAGCAAAATAGTGCTGAGGTGCTAATTATGAGTCATTGTGATAGCTCAATCAGGAATGATGTGCATTACAAGTCAATACTTTAGATTCTCTCTAAAGGCCTAATCTTCTTTAATGGTGCTCACTTCTGCTCCAAATTGTTTTGCACCCACTGGATTTAAGGGGTCTCTTCAGGACACAGAACACCTAAACACAACTGATCAGTAGGAACTGCCAATTTATGAATAGCTACCACCAAAGCAGGGGGTCTCTTGATTCAAGTAGGAGAAGAAACACTCCTGGACTTGCTGCACTGAAGTATTAATCACTTTAATTGCTTACCCTTCTGCTTGCTCACGATATATTCAGACCGATGTTAATCCAGCAAAAAAAGTAGGCATTTCTCTGCACCTACTGCTCTTTCTGCCTTAGAGCCTGTCTCCAATCCACCTCTGGTTTGTTCCGGTTGGCTACTCCCCTTGTGCATTCCACCCAGACAGTCATAAACACACAAACACTCAACTGCATCTGCATTCATCTGCATACTGATGGGTCTTCCTGGGCTAAAAGGGTGGTCAGGCTCTCACTTACATTTTAAAGGGCAATGGCTTGACCTCCTACAAAGGACTGATAACCCTCCACAGATCTCCTGGCAGACAGGACTGGGTTGAAAGGGGAACTGTTGTATTACAAAACCACTCTTTGAAGTCTCCTCCACTTCAAAGGCACATTATATATATATACTGGGTCTGTGACCCCCCTAAAACCAGACACTTATAAGCCTACAACTGGAGTCTGTCAGAAGGGTTGCAGGCTGCCCAAAGAACTCATTTGGAATGCTTTTCTAAAAGGACTGCTCTCCTGCTTGTTGCCCTGCTGCCTGCTGCTCCCTGACCCTGTTGGAAAGACTTTGCCTTCGTACAACAAGTGATCTCGAAGGGCTTGTCAGCTTGCCTCCTGTTAAGAAGTTTCAGGGCCATCAATGATTTCACCTAAAAGAGAAAATCAATGCCTCAATGCGCCAGAAAAATCGACGCAACAACTGCCTCACAGGAGGAGAATTGATGCAATGCCTTAAGAATAAATGCAGAGTCTGTCTTGTGGATGCAGAATTGACTCAGCGCCTATTTCACCAAGGTCCATTCAACACTGCACATCTGCATTTTTCATGCATCATCCTCGAGTGCCAATTTTTCACCATTTCCACACCACAGCAAGGAACAAAGGCCGGGTGTCCATAAATCAATGCATCACTTTCCTGAGAGGAATGGATTGATGTATTACCTCCCCTGACAATAAAGAACCAGCACATCGTCTCACCCGCGTGGGAAGAAACGACGCATCACCTCCACTGCGCAATAAGGAATCAACACAATGCTTTGTTTTCCAGTGCCTCACCTCCACTGTGACCGTGAACATCTTTGTTTTGGACACAGTCCTGATACTTTGTGCTACAGAAATACATCCATTGACTCCTATAGATTAAAAGATTAAGACCTACTTATACCTCTAAAAAGTGATATCTTGACCTGTGTATGTTTGACCTCTGTTGTTTTGGCCTTGTTTTATTCAGATAAATATCGTCTATTTTTCAACTGGTTTGGAACACTTTTTGTAGTGTTTTAACTGTGTTACTGTATGAGTTATTGCACAAATACATTACACATTGCTTTCTAAGTTAAGCCTACCTGCTTTGTGCCAAGATACCGAAGGATGAGCATAGGATAATTTAGGTTGTGTTGTGATTTACCCTGATTAGGATTGTGGTCCCTATTTGGACAGGGTGCATACCTCTGCAATCTAGAGGCCCAATTTCTAACACTGATGGTAGCGGTGGGATAGGTCTTGTGTTTGTGCAATGCCATACAATAGCTATGTGCCTACTAACTACCTACATTTAAAGAAACTTTCAATATTTCTTCTCCTTCTGCAATATTCCCTACTTTACATTTTTATTACATCCTATACATCATGTCTCTGGCTGGTTCTAAAAGTGGAGCCATGGAGTTTCAGCTAACTAAGCTGAAGGAGTACACAATTAATCCGTTGAAAAGCTTTTGCAAAGGGATGGGGGTCCTGTCTGAGGAGCCACCAAGAAGATGGAGTTTCAAATGGTGCTGAGGGACTGGGCAGGGTGTCCAATAAGATATCTGAGGAGCACACCCACAAAGGTGATCAGTGTTCCAATGAGAAGAAAGCGGAGGGAGAAAAACTTAAAAATGAGGAGTTCTCTAAAGGCCCCCAAAATAATTCCCACGGGAACAGTGGTTGCCAGTTCAAGTCTGACCCTAAAAAGAAAGGGCTCCTTGACCGTGAGACGAAGGGTTGTTCCCCAATGTACAGAGTGTTCCAAGTATGTTCACTCCAAGGACAGCTTCAAATGTCCCTAAAGGGCATTTGACCCCCCACTGGTGGGCACACACCTTGATTTTCCAGTGTAGCACTTGGAGAGGAGTTAGTCCCAGCTACTTTTGGGGTACAGACAGAGGTAACCCTAGTTTCCCTGGGGGATAAAGATATGGTACCAAAAACCCACATGCCTGCCAAATTCCAAGCATAGGCAGTGGGTCACCATTAATGGGCAACGAGTGGAGGCTCTGTGTGACACGGGAGCCAGCATGACAACTGTCAAGTGTTGGCTATTGCTGAAGAACAGGTCCTACTAAACACATTCCACCATATCACAGTCACCGATAATCATGAGAGCCATCTACCAGTGCTTCTTGTTCCGTTTGTGCGGGAAGGGGTCTCTGGTACTCTGAAATTTGCTGTGAGCCCTGCCATGCCTGTAGATTGTCTATTAGGCAATGACCTGATGCACACCACCTACAGGGAGGAAGAGCTCAGGTCTCATTTGGAAATGATGTGATTGCCTGAGTGGGTCTGTATGACCACACGGTCCATGGCTGCCCAGGAAGAAAGTCAAGGTTGTCTGGAGCCTGGAAAAATGGCCCAGACAGTGACCAAGGAGAGGGGCAAGGAGTAGGGAAATCGGTCCCTGAAGTTCCAGCAGTGGAGGTTGATGAGGTCTCTGAGGAGAAAGCCCCTGAGCCAACCGAGGAAGACATTGCCACTCTAGGTGACCTACCTGAGCTTTCTGACTGGAAAGCTGAGGGTGTGCCCACCAGGGAGAACTTCTGCAAAGTGCGAGAGAGTGTCCCACTCTTGAGAGCTTGAGGTGCTCAGCCTCTGCTGATGCAGCAGGTTAGGCCTCTGGGGATCACCTAATCTGCTGGGAGAGTGAAGGCTCCAGGTACTGGGTCATCCCATGTGCTGGTGGTAACCTAGTGTTACTGGGCCTTCATAATGGGTTGGCTCATGACATACCCCTAGAAGGACAGTTAAGGAAAGACAGGACCTTTGCCAGTCTTGACACCCACTTTTATTGGCTCGGAATGAAGACAGCCTTAGATACATTTTGCAGGTCCAGTCCCACCTGCCAGGCCAGTGGAAGTCAGGGAAGAAGCTGAAAGGTCCCCTGATCCCACTTTCCATCATTGGCACTCCCTTTGAAAGGGTGGGCATCAACATAATTGTTCTATTGAACCCCAACACAGCCCTAGGCAACAGGCTCATCCTAGACTTGGTGGACCATGCCACTCGCTACCCAGAGATAAGCCCTATGAGGACAGTGACTACACCTGTGGTGACCAGAACTCTGATGGGGATCTTTACCAGTGTGGTTCCCCAAAGAGATTGTTTCTGACCGAAGCTCTGACTTCATGTCTGCATACATGAAGTCCATGTTGGGATGCATGTGGTGTAACTTACAAGTTCACCACACCCTATCACCCCAAAACAATGGTCTAGTTCAGAGATTCAACAAGACCTTGAAGGGCATGATTGCAGGCCTACCTGAAGCCATAAGGCATAAGTGGTGCATCCTCTTACCATGCCTTCTCTTTGCCTAAAGGGATGTACCACAGAAAGGAGTAGGGCTCAGTCCCTTCAAGCTCCTCTATGCCACTCTGTCAGGGGAACTCTAAGCATTGTCTAGAAAGGGTGGGAGAAAGCTCCCAGGAACTCCCCTCAGGATATGGTCAGCTACATGTTGGCCTTACAGAACCAGGTGCACTGCTTCTGGAAAAAGACCAAGAGTACCCTCGAGGCCAGCCAGGAAGTAATGAAACACTGGCATGCCAAGAAGACGATTATGGTAGAGTTTCAGCCTGGCTAGAAAGTATGGGTCATGGAGCCATTAGAACACAGAGCTCTCAGAGACTGCAGGACTAGCCCATACAAAATCAAGGAATGTAAGGGGGAGGCCACTTACTTAGTGAATCTCCAGATCCTGAGGAACCCCCTAAGGGTGCTCCATGTCAACAGACTGAAGCCTCACTTTGAGAGGTCCAAAGTGAGCCCGCTCCTTGTGACAGATGAGGTTGTGGAGGAGGAGAGTGAACCTCTCCCGGACCACCCCACTACACTAGAACACGATTGGTCAATGGAAGGTGTCAACCTCTCTGCCACCCTGACCCCAGAACAGCAAGGTGATTGTTACAAGCTGCTGAGACAGTTTGCAACACTGTTCTCACTCACCCCTGGACTCACACACCCATGGATTCACACATCTGTGCGTCCATGACATTGACAAGGGAGACAGTCCCCCTGTAAACAAACAAAATGTACAGGTTGTCAGACAGGATGAGAGCTAGCATCCAGGAGGAAGTCTCCAGGATCCTAGCTTTAGGGGTGGCTTAATCCTCCAGCAGTCCCTGGTCCAGCCCAGTGGTGTTGGCATCAAAGGCTGCCCTACCAGGTACCAAACCACATCTTTGGTTCTGCACACAGAGGCATCAATTCCATCACCAAGACTGATGCACACACCATCTCCATAGTTGATGAGCTCATAGACAGGCTAGGCACTACCAAATTCCTTAGTATATTTGATTTAACATCAGGGTACTGGCAGTTTGCCTTCACTGAGGGAGCAAAAGATAGGTGAGCATTATCAACCCCTGAGTGGCATGTCAATTTAGGGTGATGCCATTTGGCTTGAGTAATGCCCCTTCTACCTTCCAATGGTTGGTTAACAGGGTCCTGACTGGCAAGGAAGCTTTCTGTGCTGCCTACTTAGATTCTATTGCCATCTACAGTGCCAGCTGGGAGGAACACCTGCATCACCTACAAGAGATGCTTCAGGCCCTGCAAAAGGACTCCAGATTGCGACATCTAAGGGAAGTCGTGGTGGAGGGGACATTTTTCTTTTCTCACATTATTAATAAGTTTCAATCACACACAGGCAATGAAGAGATGCAGGAGAGTTTTTAATAGGTTTATTGAAAAAACTGCAAACTACGGTAAAATGCAAGAGCTGCAATGAGTGGGATAACGAACAATAAAATAAGCATGATTGTGAAGATGAGAGCTGTGAATACAAAAGCCCCACCATCTTTCGATGAGCATGAAATGCAAAATCCCTAGCATGGGGAACCTAATCTCTAACCTAATGAGAGCTAGGTGTGCTAAACCTAATCTGCCAGCACCATGTCCATGAGAAGCACCACCCAATGATTGTTACCTTGGAATGAGGTCTCTAGGTCAGACTCCACAGTTACACGAAGGCTGATTTCTGCAGCAAGGTAATGTGCAGTGTAGAGGGTGTAGATGGAATCTGGAAGGAATCCCTTTGATAACCTTTTCTGCGTGAGATGTATTTATACAGATCTTGTAGGACCCATGACACAGGTATGTTCCCAAGCAACTGATAAGGAGGCAGGCGTGTGGTGTCAATTGGGTAAACAATCTCCAACAAGTGTACATTATGTTCCTTTCACACGTAAGTGAGAAAGGGACATGATGTGAATACCTACATTCATCACTTGATTATGATGCTGATAGAGATGCCTTCACAGAGTGGCACTGATAACACACATCAAAACATTTTATAACTATAAACAATGGCAGACATCTTATAAGATAAATAAGATAATATGATAATTATTAGATAATAATAAAATAAATGGACTAGGACAGAGCAAGCTAAGTAGGTTAAAAGTTACTAGGTGACAGTGGCACAGGCCTGCCACCAAAAAGGCTAAGCTTCTTTCCTGAGTCCCAACAAAAGCTAATATGGATTCACTACCCATTGCCGGAACAAGGATACTGACACGCCATAGAGGGTGCATGAGGCCAAGCTAAAATGTTCTGGGCTTCATTCATTCTAAAATCTATTTAAAAACTATGATAAAAACATACAAAGAGACAAAATGTTAACTATGACAAGCACACCAGGCCAAATGCAAATCAAATTAATAAGGCAGTTTGGCATGTGAAGCTGTTAGTAAGGCCAATGGTCAAATTATTTAACAATAGTCGTAATCTTGAAGAATGTCTCAGAAGTCATTGAATGGGAGCACACTCAGGAATGACTCCACCTTGACAGATTGATGACAAGATTGGCAGATGGATCCATGGAGCAAAAATGTGCAGAAGCTTCGAGTATAGGATCACCCGTGAAAGAAACATCATCCATTGTGCCTGGCGGAGCCAAATAGTTCACAAGAAGTGTCTCATAAGTGGCCTCATTAATCAGCCTCAGTTTCATGAGGTACGACAATGAGTATTCCCTCATCTGGAACATCAGCAGTTCTTTGTCCATAGGAGGCACTGGTGGAACAGAAAGAAACACTGATGGTAGACTCTAGAGGAGGCACCAGGTGCCTTGAAAAACAGGTTGCACACACCATAAGACCAGTCGAATTACAGTGACCAGTCATGCTCCAATTCATAAAGCAAGGAAGCACCTGTATTATGTGATCACGGCACAGCTGGGCTGATAGTAGTAGCTCCATCACTCCGCTTAACTGAAAAGGCACAACCTCTGTGTATTAGGAGCAGCAGCAGCAGCATCCCACCAATCAGTGCTAAAGTCACAGGAAAGCCGCCAAACACACTTGAGAAGAGTGAATGGATGGCTGATGGAATGACTCCGAAGACAGTTTGAAAGATGGAAACAAATACAGACCCAATACCCTCAAAGAACTGTACAATCCCAGTAGTGTTTGCAGCATTGAATATTGTTAAGACCAGCTCTCCAAAGTGCTTGGCGAAGTTAGTATTTAACAGGGATTGTATCTTGGCTGTTGATCTTGCTATCTGGAGAGCATATGTCTCTCTGGCCGATGTCAACGCCACTTGTTTTTGGAACAGTAGCACCTTACGTCTGCTCAGCTTCTCATAATTCATATTAGTAGTATCAATGTGAAGCCACAATTCTGCTACTCTTATGTCTTGGGTCGGGGGAATAGAAAATGTTCACAACAAGTTGAGAGACTGAAATTGTATAGGCAATTCCTGGTCTCATTCCGCTGCAGCTCTCATCGTTCAGGACCACATAACTTCCATTCGAAAGTATATGAAATGCTGGATGAATCAAAGGAACGTGAGTACCCTTTAGAAAGCATGCCAATTTCATGACCCCTACATTGTAAAAGCTGTGAAGAGACACCTGCTTGCAGATCATGGAATGACTAACAGTAGCCTCACATTTGCTATCGCTCAGAAAGTCCTCTGTTTCGCCATTCAGACATTTGAACTCAAAAGGCAACTCCTACTCTTCCTTAATATAGCTGTCTCTATAGCTTGATTTATAATGCCATGTACGAGCCATAATGTTGAAGGACTTTCTGCTACTGTGAAAGGCAGCTTTTCTAATTTCTCAATATTGAGCATAGTAGAACTCATTTCCTTTTTTAACCATTATCTGTTGCTCCCTGGACAAATTAAAAGAAGTGAAAAAGAAACTACTGTTAATGTATTTCCATGGGACGTGGCCATTTTTCAGAATCTGTAACATCCAACCCATCTGCATATTGGAACACAGCTGACTTTAACCATGTTGTAGAAGGGGCATGTCATTTTGAATGATATCAATTGCAGAAGACACTATGGCCCTCATTACTACCCTGGCGGTTGGTGAGAAAGTGGCGGTTATACCGCCAACAGGCCGGGGGTAATTACTGCCAAATTGTGACCATGGCGGAAAGATCTCCAAAAGACAGCAAATGTACCACACCGACCACCAGGGCGGAAATACAAGCCACCATGATGGTAGCCGCCTACAGCCAGGCGGAAGTCAAAGTTCCACCCACCATATTACAACAACACAATCCGTCACCTTTTCCGGGGCAGTACCAAAAACATCAAAAGCCTGTCGGAAACTGAGCTCAGAAGTGAAAGGACAAACCATTGGAGACACAGGGAAGAACCACGCCGCCATGGAACCCGAACTGCATGTTTTTCCAATGATATTCTATGTTCTGCTCCACCACGAACACCAACGCCAGCGAAGATGAAGATGGTAAGTACAGCCACCTAGCACACAAAGGAGGGGAGGAGAAAAACAACAGTGACACACACACGCACAATACACACACCATACACACAACCGGATGCACAAGAAAGCAAGTTAATCCCCCTAAATCGGCTGAATAATGCAAGGTAACATGAATTTACCAAAGTGAGTGTAGTTATATCAACACAGTAAAAAAAATTATAAGTTAGCCAATGTAATAGATATTTTCAAATGTAAAGGACAAGGGACACTGCCCAGTCCTCATTTCTTGTGGGCCACATGGCCACAGGCCAAAGTCCAAGGCCCCACTTGCCACCTGCATCAACACAGAGAGAACACTGCATGGACATCAGTTGGCAAATAGGCTGGCACCTCAGGGGGGGACGGGGGCACCTCAGCCAGGAGCGGAAACAAGACCACTGGTTCTGGAGGGGGCAACATGCCCTGTGCTTGGTCCTGGGGAGTGACAGGCCACAGTTTCTCGAGGTGGGGGTCTTCCTCACTGGTTCTGGAGGGGGCAACATGCCCTGTGCTTGGTCCTGTGGAGTGATAGATCACAGTATCTTGGGTGGGTGTCTTCCCTACTGGTTCTGGAGGGGGCAACATTCCCTGTGCTTGGTCCTGGGGAGTGATAGGCCACAGTCTCTTGGGTGGGTGATTTTCCTACTGCTCTGGAGGGGGCAACATGCCCTGTGCTTGGTCCTGGGGGATGATAGACCACAGTCCCTGGAGTGCTTGTCTTCCCCACCAGTTCTGGAGTGGGCAACATGCCCTGTGCTTGGTCCTGGAGAATGATAGGCCACAGTCCCGGGAGTGGGTGTCTTCCCCATTGGTTCAGGAGGTTGCAACATGCCCTGTGCTTTGTCCTGGAGAGTGATAGGCCACAGTCTCTCGGGTGGGTGTCTTCCCCACTGTTTCTGGAGGGGGCAACATGCCCTGTGCTTGGCCTGGGGAGTGATAGGCCACAGTCTCTGGAGTAGGTATCTTCCCCACTGGTTCTGTAGGGGGCAACATGCCCTGTGCTTGGCCCTGGGGAGTGATAGGCCACAGTCTCAGGAGTGGGTGTCTTCCCCACTGGTTCTGGATGGGGCAACCTGCCTTGTGCTTTGTCCTGGGGAGTGATAGGCCACAGTCTCTTGGGTGGGTGTCTTCCTCACTGGTTCTGGAGGAGGCAACATGCCCTGTGCTTGATCCTGGGGAGTGATAGGCCACAGTCTCTGGAGTGGGTGTCTTCCCTACTGGTTCTGGAGGGGGCAACATGCCGTTTGCTTGGTCCTGGGGAGTGATAGGCCACAGTCTCTGGAGTAGGTGTCTTTCCCACTGGTTCTGGAGTGGACAGGCTGCACAGTAGCCCATTGAGGCAGGATTACATTGCGTTCGCCGGCGGTGATGGCTGCACTGTGTTGATGGTGGTGGGAGGCTCCTGCACATCCCCTGCACCCTCGGATGGATGCACTTTGGTGGTGCTGGTGGTGGTGGGAAGCTCCTGCACATCCCCTGCACCCTCAGATGGATACACAACCATGGTTGGTGGTGGGGGCTCAGTGACAGCTGCTGGTGCAGGCTCCTGGCACTTCTTGCCTGCTGGTGCAGGCTCCTTGACCTTTCAGGTGGCAGGTGTAGGCTCCTTGCCCTTCTTACCTGCTGGGGCAGGCTCCTTGCCCTTCTTGCCTGCTGGGGCAGGCTCCTTGCCCTTTCGGGTGGCAGCTGCCGGCTCCTTGCCCTTCTTGCCTGCCGGGGCAGGCTCCTTGCCCTTTCTGGTGGCAGGTGCAGGCTCCATCCCCTTCTGTAAATGTGGCCTGGATTCCTTTCCACCAGGAGTATGTGCAGATGTAACTGGGCACGTGGACTGTGTTGCTGAGGTGCTTGGCAGGGTTCTTCCTAACCTGGCCATACATGCAGGACAGGGAGGGGTAGGGAAGAGGTCAATGGTGGATAGGAAAAGATTCTTATGGACATTGGGACGGGAAGAAGGAGAAGGAATGGGAGTGGAGGATGAGGGAGTGGTTGTTGGAGGTGTTTGTCTGCTGGATTTGGGTGCAGGGGCATGGGCTGTATGCTGATGTGAGGTGGATGGCTGTTGGGTGTCTGAGTGCTTGTGTTTGTGTACTTTAGGAGGGGGGCAGACACAGTGGGAGAGGACACAGGGGACGTGTGCATAGGTGTTGTGGAGGTGTCTGCAAGTGAGGTGTGTGTTCTACTTGGTGTGGTGATGATGCTGGTAGTGGATGATGAGGTAGTGCATGCAGGAGTGAGTGTGGACGTAACTGGGTGGGAGGTGGTGGAGGGGGAAGAAGGGGTGACAGTGGAAATAGTGGATGTTGTAGTGTCTGCAAGTGAATGGTGTTTATGTGAATGCCTGTGGGATGACCTATGGTGCTTGTGTTTGCCTGTAAAACTCTTGGGTGTTGTCTTGTGTGCATGCTCATCTGTATGTGTGCCTGCAATGGGTTGGGGTTGAGGAGAATGGGACTGGGAGGTGGAAGTTGGAGGGGGGACGGTAGAAACAGGGACAATGGCTGCCATGAGAGAGGAGGCCAGAGTCTGAATCGATCTCTGTTGGGCCGCCAATCCAGTGTGAATGCCCTCCAGAAATGCATTAGATTGATGCATCTGGGCTGCCAGTCCCCTGGATGCCATTCACAATGGTTGACAGCCCTACAGAGATGGATCTCAGGAGGTCAATAGCCTCCTCACTCAGCAGGGCTAACTGCGGCAGGGCCTGAGGTGCCTGGGGCGAAGGAGATGCCCACACTCGCTGAGGGGCTGCTGGGAGGGCAGTGCTGGTACGGGGGTGGTGACTGTACCTGTAACTGGGATGGTCACAGAAGTGTCTGTCACCACCAGGGAGCTTCCATCCAAGGAGGTATCTGTGTCTGAAGTGTCCCCTCCAGTCTCCGTCATGGTGCTTCTCTCGCCCTCCCTCCCACTGGTGCCCTCATCATCAGTGGACTCTGCCTCCTAGATCCTGTGGGATGCAGCTCCCTCTGTCACCGGTGCCTCTGCTCCTCTGCCAGATGATGCTAATGCACATAAGGACAGGATGACAAAACAAAAAAAGGGGGAGGCAAAGGATACACTGGATCAATGGCTGCACCAACACCCCCCTTGGCGTACACAGCACCCTCACACACAGGGAACAGGCCTACGCACTATGTACTGCACCACCACTGATATCGCTAGCCACCAAGGCATGAGGAGGGGCACACACCACCAACTGCAGCACACCTGGGACCCACGCAGCCCTGACCAGTAGTGGGTGCTTACAAGCTAGGTAGGCAGGACTAATCCCTTCAGACCTCTAGCCACCAGAGGACCTATACTGCTATGTCTGGACTGGGCTAGGGACACCCACTGACACTCATACACTGCCCGAATCCCACCCCATCAGACGTAAGTTGTAATGATGGGCACTGAACTCACCCCCTGGTGGCTGCTCTGATGCCCTCAAGTGGCCATCCAGCTCTGGATAGGCCACCAGCAGTATGCGAGCAATCAGGGTTCGACGGGCACCCCTTCCTGATTTGGAGGCCTAGCTTCCATGCCCAGCATCTCAGGTCCTCTCACTGTTTGCGACAGTTGGTGCTCCGCCTGCCATAGACCCCCCAGGGACTGCACCTCCTTGGCGATGCCACACCATATACCCCTCTTTTGATGAGCGCTGATCTGCAGAGGCAATACACACAGGAAAATACCATTAGAGAAGCAGTCAAGCCTGTTACACATGTGGCCCACTGTAAGAGGCTGGCCTTCATTGTAGTGGGTACCTTCGGTACTTACACCTTATACCAGGTCCAGTTATCCCTTATTAGTGAAGTAGTAGTGTTCTAGCAGCTTAGGCTGATAGAGGTAGCTATGGCAGAGCAGCTTAGGCAGAACTAGGCGACATGCAAAGCTCATGCAATACAACTTATAGTTACACAGTACTTATGCACAAGTAAAGACAATACTCTGTGTTACCAAAAATAAAGGTATTTATTTTGGGTGACACAGTACTTAGAGACAATATTCCTTCTGGAGGTAAGTATTATGCACAATATATACACTAGATACCAAAATTAGACAATTAAATAGTCATAGAACAATGCAAACAGTAGGAAATCCTATAGAATGCAATGGGAGAAAATAGGTCTAGGGGCAACACAAACCATATACTAGAAAAGTGGAATGTGAATCACAAATTACCCCTAAGACAAGTGTAGTGTGTGCAGAATTGCTGGGAGAGTAACAATACAGTAAAGGTAAGTAAATTACCCCACCCCAGAGCCCAGAAAAGCAGGAGTAAAGTACTGCAAGTTTCCTTAGGACACACTACATCTCGTTTTGGGACTCTGCAGCAGCCAACCGAGTCTGCAAAGAACAACTGCTGGATTATTAGACCTGAAGACCTGCAAAGGAGGGGACCAAGTCCAGAAGTCGAAATAAGTTCCAGGAAGGACAGGTGCCCCTGCCATCCCAGAAGAGGGTGCAAAAGAAGAGTTCCTGGTTAGTCAAAGACTGCAGAAATGCACCCTAGGAAGATGCCAGCAGGTTCCTGCATGATGCAAAAGATGTCCCACGGTGTGAAGATCGTTCCAGATGAGATTTCGTGTTGGAAGGCGCCAACAAACCTTAGCTACGGCAAAAGTGCATTTTTCATCAAAATGGCGCTAGATGGACCCAGGAGGGACCTGGGGGCCTCAACTCTATGTGGGGAAGAAGAGGGGGCTCTCAGCACTTTGGAGAGCCCTCAGGATGCCAGGCAGCTCCCCCAGAAGCCACAGGATCTGGGTTCAAAGGAGGTGCAAAACACAATTGATGCAGCACAACAAAAGAAGGTCCCACGCCACCGGAGAACAACTCAGTGAGTTGAGCGTCACAGGGTGAAGTGCTAGTGACCTGGGCCAGGCTGTGCATGAAGGAATTTTGCAAAGAGTGCAAAGAGGCCTCAGGAGGCGTAGAAGACACAACACAAAGGGTTACCATTATTCTTGGGGAAGGCAAGGTCTTACCTCCTCCAAATTGCATCAGCAGGACCTCAATACAGTCTATATTGATGATGTCCACCCTCTGTGTCCTTAGGAGCCCGCTCATTGCCATGAGAGGAGTCCCAGGGTACCGGTCATTACCTTTGGAAGGTGCCTGCTTGGAGCAGGGGAGTGACTCTGTCACTCCACGGGAGAGTTCTTCGGTACTTTTGGTGCAGGATGAAGACAGGAAGTCCCCAGAGCATGCACACCATGAAAACTGTTGCAGTTGCTGACTTGGAGCTGAGGTTGCTGAAGAAAAGTGTCTCTTGTAGACACTTTGTTGCAGTTACAGCATTTCTTGGAGCAGGCTGCGGTTGATCCAAGGTCAGAAGAGTCTGAAGTTGTTGCAGAGGATTCCTGAAGGAAACTTGCAAGCAGAATCTGAGGAGAACCCACAGGAGAGACCCTAAATAGCCCTGAGAGGGGGATTGGCTACCTTATCCGGTATGGACCAGGAGGGGTCTCTGACATCACATGCTGGCACTGGCCACTCAGAGCCCTCCAGAGTGCCCCCACACCTTGCAAATCAAGATGGCTTAAGTCTGGGATACACTGGAGGAGCTCTGGGCACTACCCCTGGGGTAGTGATGGACAGGGAGTGGTAACTCCTCTTTCCTTTGTCTAGTTTCCCGCCAGAGCATGGGAGAAAGGATCCCTGAACCGGTGTAGACTGGTTTATGCAAGGAGGGCACCATCTGTGCACTTCAAAGCATTTCCAGAGTCAGGGAGAGGATACCCCTCCCCAGCCTGTAACACCTATTTCCAAATGGACAGGTTGTAACACCCTGCTCTCAGAGGAAATGCTTTGTTCTGCCTTCCTGGGACTGGGCTGCCCAGACCCCAGGAGGGCAGAACCCTGTCTGTGAGGTGGCAGCAGCTGTAGCTGCAGTGCAAGCCTCAGAGAGCTTGTTTGGCAGTACTGGGGGTCCATGGTGGAGCCCCCAGGATGCAAGAAATTGGCTCCCCAATACCAGATTTGGAATAGAGGGACAATTCTATGATCTTAGACATGTTACATTGCCATATTCGGAGTTACCATTGTGAAGCTACATATATGTATTGATCTATAAGTAGTGCACGCGTGCACTCACAAAGTCCAGGGAAATGGCCCTGAACTATGTGGGGGCACCTTTGCTAGTGCAATGGTATTTATTGTAGTGCCAACATATAGGGGACAAGTGCAATGGAATGGGGTGATGATGGAGGAAAGTCCAGGGTATTGTTCCAGTCTGTTTGTGGCACAGGTGCATTGTCCAAGGGTACATAGGAAGGGGAGCAATGGCAGTTCAAGGTGGACAGGGTGACTGAATGGGACACAAGAGTGACAGTCAGGAGAGTCTCATTTACTGGCGGTGGTCTTGGCAAGTGTCTCTGGCTTCTGTCTGGATGGCAGGGAACGTTTGCAGGGGGAGGGGTGCTGGTAGACTCTGAGTCCTGTCGCGGGGCCTCCTGGCCACTAGCGGCAGCGGGAGTGGAATGCTGTTCAGATGACTGGCTAATGGCAGGGGCCCACGGGTGTGAGACGGGCTCCCTCATAATGTTGGCCATGTCTGCCAACACCCCTGCTATGAAGATCAGGGTGTTGTTGATGGCCTGCATGTCCTCCCCGATCCCCTGTTACTGTCCCTCCTGCAGCTGCCTGTTCTCCTGCACGTTGTCCAAGATCTGGCTCATCGTGTCCTGGGAAAGTTGATAGGCTCCTAGGATCTTGGAGAGTGCCTCCTGGAGAGTCGGTTCCCTGTGCCTGTCCTCCCCCTGGTGCACAGCGGTCCTCCCAGTGTCCCTGTTGGCCTGTGCGTCTGTCCCCTGAACTGTGTGTCCACTGCCACTGACCCCAGGTCCCTGATCATCTTGTGTGCAAGGTGTGGCCTGGGGTCCCTGTAGAGGTGGAGACACTGCTGATTGACATGTCCTGGGGACAGAGGTGTGGGTACGTTGGGTGGGTGCTGTGGTGATGTTTCCAGATGGGGGAGGCTCAGTGGTGGTGTGTGACTGGGCCTGGGTGACTGGCTGTCCAGTGGTCCCTGATGGGCCATGTAAGTGATCCAGATCCTGAAGATCAGAGTTGCTGTCATCACTCTGGGCCTCTTCAGTTGGGGAACTGGATAGTGCTGGCACCTCTTCTCCGCTGACACTGGCTGGGGTACCTGTGGGAGTGTAAATGATGTGTCATGGTTGATGTGTCTGACATATTGTACATCCGTGGCTTCACCTCTATGGTTGGATTTGCCCTGCCAGCTTTCACTTTTGTATGTTAGAGTATGGTGGGATTGTTAGTTCTATCTGCTATGCATGCTTTAGTGATGGGTGTCCATGCAGGGCTGTGAGGGGTGTCCATGCAGTGGTACAGCATGCAGGGCTTGGCATTGGGATGAGTGAGATGTGATGGTGGGGTGTGTGGGATGTAGTGGAGTGATGAGAGTGAGAGTGAGGGTGAGGGTATGTGATGACACGCAGGTAGGGGGGTGACAATAGTAGAGAGTTGACTTACCAGAGTCCAGTCCTCCTCCGACTCTGGCCAGGCCCTCAGGATGCAGGATTGTGAGCTGGTATCTTGCTGCTATGGAACGTACCTTCCCCATAGGTCATTCCACCTCTTCCTGATGTCATCCCTAGTTCTGGGGTGCTGTCCCACGGCGTCGAACCTGTCCATGATTCTCTGCCACAGCTCCATGTTCCTGGTTATTGAGATCTGCTGCACCAGTGCTCCAAAGAGATGTGGCTCTACCCTGACAATTTCCTCCACCATTTCCCTTAGCTCCTCCTCTGTGAAACGGGGTTGTCTTTGTGGTGCCATGGGTGTTATGTGAGGTGTGTTTGTGAGGGTGTATTGGGTAATGTGTTGGGGTGTGTGATGTGGAGTGCATAAGTGGTGTAAAGGTGTGAGTGGTGTGTGGCTCTAGTTGTGGCTCTAGTTGTGTCAGTGGTCTTGGTGTCTCTTTGGTGGCAATGCTTTGTAGTTGTAAAGGGTTGTGGGTTCTGTGGGTGTGTGTTTTATAATGGTGTTGGTGTGTGGGTGTGGTGTGTGTATGGGTGTCAGGAATGTGTTGTTTGAATTGTCCAATGTGGTGTTTTTTTGTCTGTGGGTGTCCATTGTGAGCGCAGCGGTATATACTGGCTATGGTTTACTGCCGTTGAATGTCCACTGTGGTAATTTGTGGGTCAATATGTGATGGGCGTTGTTCTGTTGGCGTAACAGTGTGGGTTTTGATACCGCCACTTAATCACTTACCTTTGGTCTGGCGGATTAGTGTCTGTCACTGAATTCTCTCTGATTGGTGTGTTTGTGTGTCTTAATATGGTGATCGGACATCTGCCGTTGCAGCTGTAAGTTGGTGGCTGTCAGCATGGCGGTAAGTGGGATTTACTGCCAATGTCATAATGAAGGATTATGTTATTAAGGGTATGTCTTCTTGTTGGACAGAGTATTCATAGTGATCAGTATAGGGAAAGGTGCGGAAGACATTGTGACGCGAAGGTTTAATTAGCTTGAACAGTGTAGATGAGTGCGATGCCTGCTGAAGCCAGAGCAACGTGGAAAAAATTCACGATGTTCGCTTTGAAGCTTGTTTTTTTTTTTACATTACGTATATAAACTTATTTGCAGCTGCATGTGTGAGAAACAGGTTGTGAAGGAGATTCAGTCTCAACCTTGAGAACAAGACCACAGTAAAAGATGGAATGAAAACAATGGCCAGGGAATGGCAAGGCAGCCAAGAGACATGTGCTGATAACATAGCTAGAAAATACTGGAAGGGGATAGAATCAAGCTTCAGGTTACTTAAACACTGAAAGGCGGGTGAGGGAATTGAAGCTCGCAGATGGAGTTGTGAAAACTGTCATCTTCAGACCCAGAGCTGCCTCCCTGTTGTGCTGTTCAGAGACCGTGACGCTTGAGGGGGCGAGAGGTCCAAGCGGGCGGTAGAGGGCTTCCCAGCATTTCGTGGACTAAGTTAAGTTCCACCCAGGGATGAAAGGCCTTTGTTTCTCTGCTCTATTATTATGGTAGATTATTATGCTTGCACTGTGTTTATAATCTGAAGTATTCAGCTTGTTTATATTTTGCTTTCTAAACATCGTAGTGTGAGCCTACTCCAGTAATTGAAACATATATTTTGGTATGCAGTTAAGCAAAGCTAATCTGAAAAATTCAGCTCGTTTACATTTTGCTGTCTGACCATCGTAGTGTGAGCCTGCTGCAGTAATTGAAAGAATGCATTTTGGTGTGCAGTAAATCAAAGCTTATCTGAAGTTTTCAACTTGTTTATATTTTACTTCCTGAACATCGTAGTGTAACACATTTTGGCATACAGTTATTCCAAGCTTATATCTGTCAATGAACTCTTTGCTCTTATGTATACATAGATGCTCTTTGTAGTGTACTTATATATAAATAGATGCTTTTCATTGCTATTCTTATTCCATTATTGTTAATGTGCTAAATGCCTACATTTACCTGAAATTCTAGTAAAGCTAAATTGTATTCATAATTGGCGTGTGGTCCTTCATTGAGCGTCCTTACTGACTTATACCGAACAGGTGTCAACCAGTCACCTGGATAAGACACATGCCAATATCAACAACAGCTAAAGCCTTTTCCATATTTTCCTTATCTATCTGCCTTAAGCGTGCAACTGCTTCCATTTGAGAAAGCTTCTGTATTTCTTTGTATATGGCACACAGAAATCATTTAGACTGTGGTTTTCTTGGACCTAGCAAGAAGTCATGCAAGTCTACTTCCTCTGGTAGGAGACTAGGATGTTCCTTAACGGCGGCTAAAGTGTTAGTGTGTAACCATTCCTGGTACAGTTTAATCAGATAATATAGGGTAACTTTACCAGAGTGTTAGCCCAGCTAATCTTGAAACCCGCTGGGGAATTAACAAAATGTGCCTGATACCCATTTGTGTGTGCTGGCCATAAAAACCATCAACCAGGACAGAAAGTGTGGAATTATAGGTACCATTCTGTAACTAAACATTTAAGCCCATATTTATACTTTTGTAGTCCCACATTTGCGTCATTTGTTGACGCGAAAGCGGTGCAAACGTACAAAATACTGTTGTATTTTGTAAGTTTGCACCATTTTTGTGTCAAAAAGCAGCACAAATGTGGCGCTAAAAAAGTATAAATATGGGCCTTAGTTCTTCCTCTGAGACATTTAGGAATTGTTGCCAATCCGTGAATTTGGTGTGGGGATACTGTGCACATTCATTACTTTTATTTTTACTAACCTTAGGCAGGATGTTTGTTCAACAAAGTCATTTAAAAATAATATTTGAACAAGAATAAGGCATGCCCTGAACAAAGATGCATGCTCTGAACAAAGATTCCCTACCCTGAATTTGCCAATCTTCTGTTCCTCATATATGTTTCACATAAATAGTGCTCTTCCAGTATTCATAACCTTCCGGAAACAAAGGAATCTGGATAGATTTATTTGGTATCGATCAGCAGAATTTTCCTCATTTTGAAGGGTGGTAGATTGAAATAATATTACTGCATTGGTAGTGTCATGCCCAGAAAAGGTATGCACATTTGTCTAAATATGTTTTGGGGCTCCCCACAGGTGGAGATGAACAATGTTCCCACTGAGTGTAATTAATCACAGACCTATGTCTACTTGCTCGGTGCAGATAGTAATGTTCCCAAGGATTATAACGGAACATTTCCCCATAATTCACTGTGTTTATGTTTACATCATCACTTTGAAAAACAGTGTAATCCTGCAGCCCAGCAAGCATTGAATCAACTGTTTTAACATCCCTGTCATCAGAAACAACACCAGATGTAATTACATCAGACACTGATATTTTGAATAAACATGGGATTTGAATAACCTCAGTAAGCCTATAAATATCAAATTAAACTTTATCCCAAACAATCACGTCTGGAATCGATACTGCTGCAATGTTCACAAGGAACAAGTCTCTTCGGACCCTACTTGAGGAAAGGTATTGTGTTAAAACTTTATCCACAGGCTCAACTGAAGATCACTCACGAGGATAATGACCATTTATCAAGAGAAAGAAAAACTGTCACAAAACCAATCCATAACAGAAAGGCAAGCAATAGCAGAGATATCCACAGATAATGCCATGGATAAACCAAATAGTTATCTTTAAGGCATATGTACAGCTTACGTACTTTAAAACAGTTTCAGGTGCAGATAAAGTTGAAGAAAAGTCATCAACATTGATGAAATAACCAGAAGCAGTCACTGAGAACAGAGAGGCCGGTGCATGACTGGTAGGTGGATCCAATTTGCATGGAGGTTCATAGTAGACAGTGTTGTCAGCTTATGTTACATTGGTGTAGACAAAAGCCACATTTTAGACTGTTCTTGTCAATGAATTGGTAACAGGATTCAGCAAAGGCTCATTCTTCACCCTCCAGATGATCGAGGAGGCATTTGTGCCATCGTAGTACATGCTGGTATATTCAGAAGTGTTGTTTCTTCTTTGAAGAGTCATGTCCTGTCGGGTAGTGAGAGGGGACTGGGAACTACTCACGGGACCTCTGGGTCTACTGCGCAGGATCAGACACATGATGCAATTTGATGTTGTGGATGGAGACAAATCTGATTCCTTTGGAACATGGCAGCGGTGTTTGGATGACAGTTCTGGTGCCTTGTATTCCCAGGACGGCAAACGGTGCTCAGTGAGATGGGCCGAATTCCTTCTTCACAGCAATCTTCTCACAAACCAGATCCCCAAATTTAAAAATCCAGCCTGAAGAAGTTGTTGGCAAATCCCTCATTCCTAAAGGGGCAGCACTGGCAGATTAATTAGCATTATGGAATTGCTGAAGCTCCTGTAAGACAGCGAGACATTACTTTGTGTCAAAAGGTGTGTCTACTGCGACCATAACAGGACCATCTAAATCTGGGACATACAAAGGTATTCCAAAGATTACCTCATAAGGAGTGAGTCCTCTCAAGGAATTGTGTTGGCAAATTGTTCTGTGCTCTCTGGACCCCATATAGGTGATGAAGTCAACTGCGTCATGAAGCTAATACTCTAGCTGTTAAGCACTGCTTTAGGTCATGATTCCTCCTCTCCACAACCCTATAACCCTTGGGATGATATGGGGAAGAGTAATGGAGTTCAACACCCAGTTGCAACTGCGTCATGAAGCTAATACTCTAGCTGTTAAGCACTGCTTTAGGTCATGATTCCTCCTCTCCACAACACTATAACCCTTGGGATGATATGGGGAAGAGTAATGGAGTTCAACACCCAGTGTCCCTCATGGTGTCCCTGAATGCCCTAGAGGCAAAAGCAGAGCCCTGATCTGAGTGGAATGGCGCAACCGCATATGTACCGATAGAGACCAGCAAGTCTTTAATAACAGTTCGAACGTCATCCAACCGCTGTCTCCATACCCACAGGAATCTAGAGCAAGAATACACAGTAGTTATGATATATTTGTATGCACCATCAGGTTGTAAGGAACCACAATTGTCCAGGTACACACATTGTAGAGGCCTCTTGGACACTAAGAGGGATGTCTGTGGTGGGCATTTGATGTTTGAGTCCTTTATTTGCTGGCAAAAGTTGCAGCAAAGTACATGTTGCTTGGTCTGTTTGTATAGACCCAGCCACCAGAAGCGTTTCTGTAAGAGTGATATTGTGGCCGTGGAACCAGCATGAGCAGATGAGAAACCCTCATGCGCTGTTTTGATGAGGTCTAATCTCTGGTCTTGGTTGGCGATCACTTGATCGCCAAACAGAGGGAATTGTCACAAAGGCAACATTCTGGGCACTGATGTGATATGAATATTTAGTAGAGTATGTTTTTTGGAGAGGCTTGCCCTCAGCCAAAGCTTTCACGGCAGCCTGAATTTCATTATCCAATCTTGTGTGAGAATGAGTCACTGTAGCAACAGAAGCCATAGCGTTTCAAACAACATGTACCCCTACTTGTTGTTGGCCAAATGTATGTACTACATGAGCATCTGGTAGCTTGTTCTTAAGATCAACCACCCTACCCAACAAAGTTCTTTGTTTTATGGTGTTCCCCCTTGAGTCTTTAAACCCGTTCAATTGCCAATGATTGAGATAATCATTGTAGGACTAGACACATTAGTACAAACAACACACATTTAATGTGAGCTTTTCTCTATCGGTATGTTCCAGTGCCAAGATGAGACCTTTAAGCTCAACCAACTGGGCCATGCAGTCCCCGGGGTCTGTGGGAAGGTGTTCTGAGGGTGGAATCCAGCATGGATGATAGATTTTAGCATTATGAATGCTTGCTTTGGTGACAGCCTCTAAAGCTGGCCCCGGGGTAACGATAATAATAAGCTTCCCTTGGGCAAGTGGCCTCTCCTTGATGACAGCCATCTGTACAGCAGTCAGAATTTTTTTCTGTGGGCACAAAGCTTTGTTCTGCGCTGGAATATTAGAATGATTTGTATGCTATGGGCACCGTGTTGCCCTTATTAAAGGGGACATAGGTGAACCCAATGGCACCAGTAATTATTTTGATGACCAACTGTGTTTTGTTGTCATGTGTGTAAGTGTTTTGTTTCTAGCATGTCTTGATGCAATCCTCTAAAGATGTGTTTATGTTCCACTGTCCAGTGTCTGTTTGAGAAATCTGGGCGAGCAAATCATAGAGTAGTTTTATGTGTTGTGCATAATCAGGAATATAAGAACTGGCAAACTTAAAGAAACCAAGTTAAAACTGCAGTTTCTTGATAGTGTTTTGTGGTTGGCATTGTGCACATTT